>NC_091752.1:41062498-41383331 GCF_043380555.1 Nothobranchius furzeri
TACATACAACGATGCTACGAAGTCCCCAAATTCTGAAAAATGGAAAGCAGCAATGGATGAAGAGATGCGTTCCTTATTAGAGAATGACACCTATACCCTGACTGACTTACCAAAGGGAAAGAAAGCAGTGGGGGGTAGATGGGTATATGTTCTGAAGAATAATGATAACAGATCAGAAAGATACAAGGCTAGGTACGTAGCAAAAGGTTACGGTCAATGAGCTGGACACTCATTTGGGTCGATGACATCATTATAACTGCCAGTGATGCACGTATTTTACAAACAGTAAAGTCAATGCTGGCAAACAGATTCAAAATGAAGGACATGGGATCACTAAAACATTTTGTCGGTATAGATTTTGAGCAGAAAGATAATTGTATTCAGATGACTCAACAGAGGTGCTTTGAACAGATATTAGAAAGATTCAATATGCATGAAAGTAGAACAAGGGCAACACCGTGTGAACAGAAGAACGGCTACAACGATAGTGCAAAGAAAATCAGAGACGTTTGACTGTATAGAGAAGCAGTAGGTAGTCTTCTTTATTTGGCATCATGTACAAGACCAGACCTAAGCTTTATTGTAAGCAAGTTATCGCAGTGTATCAAAGACCTGACTGAAGAACATTGGATTACTGTGCTTGGGAAAAAATTATGACACGTCTCTAAATAAAGTAAAAATTTCTAGTGCAGAGGGGAGCCAACCCATAGAAGCACTGATTTGATCTCATTTCAGAGAAAAATAGAACAGGTTAGATGCACCTAATAAATAAAATTACTAACAAACTCAGGAATCTGTTTCTTTGCTTCACTGTTCTGGTGCTGGAAATATCACTAATGCGGGTCAAAGGAGATCCACAGATGAATGCACCTCTTATTTATTATTTGGAAACTACATTTACTGCAGCTGGCAGAGGCAGAGATTTTTTCTATTGATACATGGAATTTACAGAATCATTTTAAATGTTAATAGGGGAAGACTGCAGGAGGGAGCGGTAAAATACAGGGGGTCCCCAGCAAAAACAAGAAACTTTACGAGTCTGATGAAACCCGCTGGTTTTCCATCAGGCAGTCACGGGGCAGCTCCAATGACCTAGTGGCTGTGCTGGGTCAATGTTATCGACACCGGCTCGGCAGAGGGTGAATGAGCCGAGGCGACGTCGTACTCTGCTTAAGAAGAAGTGTTATTTTCCCGCTTCAGAAGAAGCGTCCAACGTGTTTTACGCTTTGTCCAAGACATGTCACATCGCTAAGTTGTTAGCGCCGCGCGCTAACACGTCAATAGTGCAGCGTAGCCTGCTGGAGGTTTTAAGTGTTCAGATGAAAACACCCGACCTCTCAGGCTGCTCAGGCATCGATCTTAAGTTGTCGCTGTTGCGCTCACGCCGTAATACAGTATTAGATGCAGTTAAAGTCAGACATGAAAAAATAAATAAATTTTACATAAATAAGTGATGCTTAGCCTGGTGGGGGGAGAACCTGACCTAACAAGCACTGGAGGAAACCCTGTCAAGATCGTCAACACTCGTTTATCTTAATGCTGCTGAAACATGTAAACCAAAAAGCATTATATCCACTGCTACCTTTCTAATTTTAAACTCAGTAACTTATGCTGTAATTTCACCTTGCCCTGCCTGCTCCTCCTTGCTGCCTGCCGGCTGTGATCACAAGCGACAACATAGTAGTTCCCGCTGCTTCTTCGGGAAACGGCGCAAAACAAACAAACAAAAAAACTTGGGATCCTGTAGGCGTGGCGGTGGGATTTCAGCCGTGGCAGGCCCCCACGGCTACGCCTATGTAAGGGAAACCCTGTGGTTTATTCAACCAATAAGATCGCTGTCAGTGACGCATAAAGATGACGTGACAGAGTAAACAAGGTGCTCCCTGATTGAGAAGCTAAGCAGTGATGTGGCCTTTTTATTTTCCTCCGTCGACACGATTATTGACTCTGCTAATAGTTTGTAAACCATTATATCAAATAGCATATAATAAAATATAAAAGACCTCTTAAAATGAGCAAGCAATTGACAGCTATTGTTCAAGTTTTATTCAAAATTAGTTTTCAAAACTTCAGACAAAAACTAGGAGGATAACTGTTGAAGTAGCGCTGCGAGCAGCTGCGGCCCAAACAGCACCAGAACTGCTCACGGCGCATGCGCAAACATGGCTCGCCAGCTATTTCCCTATTAACACACGTCCGTTTTAAATTCCACACTTTTTTTTCTCACACAATAACAAGGATTGTTGAGAAAGCATGTTTGCCGTGGTTATGTCAAATTATACTGATCACAAAACATTTATTTTCTTTATTTCGTTTTCCTCCGCCACTCATAAATACCTGTGTGGCAAGTTGTGTTAGGTATGGTCTGATCTTTTGTATGTTATACAGCGCAAAGCTGCATTAACGAGCAACAGAGGCAACATGATCTTTAAAGGTCAGGTGTTCATCAATCACAACACCCAGATTTCGAACTACCTTTGACGGAGCCAGAGATAGGAAGTCATTTTGGATTGAGATATTGTGCTGTATGGATGGTTCTGCTGGGATGAAAAGTAGTTCAGTTTTGGAGAGGTTGAGTTGGAGATGGTGGGATTTCATCCATTTTGACATGTCAGAGAGACGGTTTGATATTCGTGCAGAGACAGTGTGGTTGTCCGGTGGAAATGACAGATAGAGCTGGGTGTCGTCTGCATAGCAGTGGTAGGAGAAACTATGTGATCAAATGATGTCACCCAGTGAGGTGGTGTATATGGCAAAGAGAAGAGGTCCTAGTACAGAGTCCTGGGGGACTCCTGTGGCAAGAATGTGAACGGTAGAGGATTGTCCAAGCCAAGATACACTGAATGATCGTCCTGTGAGGTACGATTCAAACCAGGCGTGTGCTTTCTCTGTGATGCCCATGCTAGAGAGTGTGGACAAAAGGAAGCCATGGTTGACAGTGGCAAATGCAGCCGATAAGTCGAGCAGGATAAGCACTGAGGATTTGGCAGTCGCTCTAGCTTTTTTTTAAAGATTCTGTCACTGCTAACAGAGCAGTTTCAGTGGAGTGGCCCTTTTTGAACCCAGATTGGTAAGGGTCAAGCAGACAGCTTTGTGGGAGGTATTTTGTGATCTGCTTGAATGCCACCTTTTCAATGATTTTGGACAGAAAAGGGAGGAGAGAGATAGGTCGGTAGTTCTCCACATGATTTGGAGGAAGAGATGTTTTTTTAGCAGCGGTTTAATCTGAGCATGCTTGAGAGAGGTGGGAAATGTACCGGATGTCAGTGAAGCATTGATCACATGTGTGACTGCTGCAGCTACTGTAGGAGCAATAGCTTGGAGCAGCTTAGTCGGAATGGGGTCAAGTGGGCAAGTAGTGGGGCGGCTGCACATGAGAAGCTTGGACACACAGTTCTCAGTGACAGGGGAGAAAGAGGATGTATTGAAGTGTTAATTACATTTAATTAAGGACCATAAGACATTAAATTTCATATGAAAGTCATATTATGGACACTGGGTTGTTTAAATCAGAAGATTGGATCTTTTTAATGTAGGGATTTTAAAATAACACTTTGTATTAACTGAGAGACAAGAGAAGAGAGAGAGAGACTTTCAAACGTTTAAGGAAATTTATTACTAAATAATTTTAAACAATTTAACAAGACTAACTCTCTAATGATGGATGCTCTGTTAGAATGAAGTGTGAGGTGAATGAGTGTCAAATCCAGAACCCTCGTATCCGGAGAGACAAAGTCTGAGTGGTAGATGATGTTTTGCTCCTAACTGATCAGAGTTTGAGACTCGTAGTCATAAACACATGAGACACCATTTATGTCGCATCCACTTACCCTCAGTGAGACCTCCGTACAGATCCGGATGCCAGGTCCACAGACCCTCCTCTGCTACTGGAGCCGATGAAGTAGCGTCGACAGTACGACAACCCAATCTTTGGATAGTCTCCAGGTAAAAAGCGACAGGTGTTTCACAGCGTCAAAAGGGGACCCTCCTTGGGTCAGCGAGTTCGGCTTTTATTCCGAAAGGTACCGTTGCTTGGCTGGTAAGTTGTAAAAACGGAATTTTCCCAGCTTGAATGGTTCTCAGCTTAAAAAGAAAAGTATAGATGGCCAGTCCTTACTTCACTTAACATGCGGTGAACTTCATGGGATCTTGAGAATGAGATCTTGAGAACTGAACTTAAGACGGCGTTGGAATTGTTTTAATAATCTGGATGTTTTTGATTCTGGACAAATCAAAGCTGACAGATTTAATAAACACCACAGAGACTCTGCCACGCTTCAGACTAGGAAGGTTCTGATTGGATCAGTACAGCAATGTGTCATGTGATTGTTTACCTTAGTGTATCAGTGTATCTAGTGAACTAGAATAAGTCATATTACTTATTAAAACATGTTAATTGATTTCATAGATCGGTCACACTATTATAACACTAACAGTTGTTTTGATTAGCTTTATTGAAAATAGAGTTCCTTGATTTAATAAAAGAAAAGAGTCTCTTCCTCTTCTGTCTTCATTCTTTGAAAGTAAACAGTTTAGAAGCGAATCCATGACCTTGACGCTGTTTCATGCACTCTGGCGCTGTGTCAAAGGGAAATGTGGAAAAGGTTAAATAACTTTGGAGAAATAGCTCCTTCATCACGTTACAAGGAAAATGAAGCAGTAGGGCTTGAGATGGTTGGGCTAGAAGGAGTTTGTGGTAGCGAATGTTCAGGAGTGGCCAGTTGAGTAAACTGTTTGCTTATAGCTGCCACTTTGTCAGTGAAGAATGAGGCAAAGGTGTCAGCTGTTAGATTGTTGGTTGGAGGTGGAGACGGAGGTTTGAGCAGAGTTTTGAATGTTGAAAATAGTTTCTGAGAGTCAGAACTAAGAATTTTGTCAGTGTAGAAAGCTTTCTTTGCCTCAGTGATGCTGGCAGAGAATGAGGACAGTAATTCATGAAATTTCAATTGATCACCAGGATCTTTTGTTTTGCGGCATTTCCTTTCCGCAGCTCTAAGATTGGTGCATAGAGACCGGAGGGTATCATTTAGCCAAGGGTGTGACTGAGAGGATCTACCTGGTCTAGTGGCTAAAGGGCACAAGTTGTTAAAACAAGAACAGTGTGGAGCAGAGTGACTCGGTGGCATCATTCACTTCATAAGCAGAGAATGTGCTGGGAGATGGAAGAGTGGAGGCAACAAGAGAGGAGAAGTGGTTGGGTGCCAGATTGCGGAGGTTGCGGCGGAATGAGACCATTGGGGAGGAAGCAGTGGACCTCCCTTGTAGAGTCGTGCTGAAATGGATGAAGTAATGATCCGAAAGATGCAGCGGTGTGACAGAGATTGTGTCTATGGCACAGTTTCTGGTGAAAATGAGGTCAAGTGCTTTTCCAGCTTTGTGAGTTGGAGGACTTTGTACTAGTTTTAGATCGAATGATAACATTAGTGACAGGAAGTCTGATGAGCTGGGATTGTCCAGGTGAATATTCATGTCTCCAAGGACCATTGTGGGACAGTCGTGCTCAGGAATGGAGGAGAGCAGGGTGTCGAGTTCATCAAGAAAGTCTCTGAGTTGACCTGGTTGAATGTATGACAACCAAAAATAATTTTTTGGTACAGTTACCTGGATGGCATGGTATTCAAAGGAGTTGTATTTAGTGATGGGTAGCAACTGACTGTACATCAATTTGTTGGAAATTAACATGCCCGTTCCACCACCTCGGCCAGGGGTTTTTATGACCGTTGTAATTTCCACTTTCAGTCAGTAGGATGTACAAAAGGAGGACTTCCATCCGTCCATCCTTTTCTGCTTATCAGAGTTTGGGTCGTGGGGGCAGCAGCCTAAGCAGAGAGGCCCAGACTTACCTCTCCTCAGCCATTTGGGCCAGCTCTCCTGGGAGAATCCCAAGGCTTTCCCTGGCCAGCTGAGAAACATAGTCCCCCCCTACGTGTCCTGGTCTTCCTTTAGGTCCCTCCCAGTTGCACGTGCCCGGAAAATCTCACCAGGAGACATCCTAACTAGATGCCCAATACACCTCTACTGGTTTCTCTAGACGTGGAGGAGCAGCAGATCTAGTCCGAGCCCCTCCTGACAGAGCTTCTTAACCTGTCTCTAAGGCAGAGCCCAGACACCCTGTGGAGAAAACTCATTGTAGTCACTTGTATCAGCAATCTCATTTAATTGATAACTAGCCAGAGCTCAAGACCATAGGCGAGGGTAGGAACGTAGATTGACCGGTAAATCGAGAGCTTCACCTTCCTTATCTCTTCACCACAACAGATCGGTACAACGCTTGCATCACTGCAGACGCAGCATCAATCTGCCTCTTGAGCTACCTCACTCATGAACAAGACCCTGAGATACTTAAACTCCTCCAGTTGAGGCAGGACCTCATCCCTGACTGGGAAAAGGCGTTCTACTCTTTTCCAACTCATGATGATGGTCTCGTCCTTAGAGGAGCTGAAACTGATCCTAGCCGCTTCACACTTGGCTGTGAACTGCTCCAGCAAAAGCCGGAGATCACATTCTGATGAAGCTAACATCAGTGAGTGAAATAAATTATTTAATTCAATTGAAGTCTGCTCATTTGAAAATGAAACACAATTTTCTAGTCTGTTACATCATTTCTTTGTTCAGCAGAATTTTCTGTGAATTTATCTGATGAGATGTAAGGGAATACCAAACAGAGTTCATGCAAGATTCTTTTGGAATCAGGTCTGCCATTGTGAAGTCTTCAGATCTCTATCAGAAAGATTTCTCTTTGGAAAGATCCACCATTCACCAGACTGAGGAGAGTCAGCTCTCATTATGGTGTAAGTGGGTCAATGGCAGCCAAGGAGCATTAGAGGGAGATGATATGGAGGGCTGATGACCTCTGATGGGAGACTTAGTGGAATAGAATAGTACAGATACTTGTGGGTGCAGAGTCCTTGTGGGACACGTGACCTGGGGTGAAAATTAGGAAAGAAATCAATCTTTAATGCACCTCATCTGTTTGAGATCAACAACGATGAAGCAACACCCTTACGATTCAGGTAAGAGAAACAAAACTAAGTTCAACAAGCTGATGGTGCGCTGTGATCAAAGTCGAACCAAATACTCACAGAAACCTTTTCTCCTTCGGCGTCTGCTTCGATGTTCTCCAGAGAACGTTACAGCTTTCATGTAGAAAGCCTCTGGGACGGGCCAAAAGGTAACAAACATTTTAGATTTACAGACAAATCTCACAGAGGAGGCTGGTTAGATAGACAGCAAATTCTGGAGAGGCTGGCTTGCTGCTCTCCATCAGTGATGGAAATTAATCCATTTTCAAGGAACTCATGGTTATAAACATGCACATATACACACTAGTTAAAAAAATGTTAAATAAGTTTCTAAAATCCTAAATAATCATATGAATCTGTCTTTATTTGGACTCTATTAATTTGTGTAAAGATTCAAATGGAGACTGAGGGAAGCAAGGAAATAATAAAACTGATTTAGGTAAACAAAGAGTTGAGTTTCAGAAAAAAGTTAGGAAAAACTACAAAGGTGAAGACAAAATGGAGCAGTAAAAAATCACAAAGTAAAAAATAAGCAAAACACAAAAATGCTTAAACACGAGAAATAAACAGGATGTAAATTACTTTTAAAATGTGACTAAAACAAAAACAAATCACACAATAAAAACTAAAGAGATAACGACACATGAAAACAGCACAGACGTTGTTTGGCTGCATCTGAATCAAAAAGCAGATCTAATTCATACTTCCTGGTTCTAGAGCCAATCATATTTGAGTTGGTGTCACAAAAACTGGCCCAGACGTTATTTCTTGTACCCCTAAAAGCCACAGCGTCTTTTTGTTTTACTTTAATATTGCGTGAACATTAAGGCACTGCTAACGTCAAGCTAACAATGCAAACGGTGAAATAGAAACAGTCACATTTAAAATAATCTCAAGTTTCTTTTTCCTTTATTAACAAATGGATATTAGAGTGGCATGTATTTATCTACAGCTTACTGAGTTTGACTCGTCTTTACTCATCTAGAACCATCTGGTGCTGATCTGCAGCTGTTATCCCTACGACACTTGTCTATGACTGGTCTATCATGCTGCTATGCTGCTGTTCTCTGTGCATTAACATGCCACACACTCACTTTATTTTTATTCCCTATTATTTCATCTTAATCATTGAGGAGCCGAGGGCTCAGTTTAACTACTCTGTGAAATATTGCGGTGGACTTTTAATCCTCCTAACAGGCACCATTTCTGAAACCCTATACTAGAAACTGTAATGAATAATAAAAATAATCCACTGGAACCTGACGCGTGACCGGAAGTTTACCTGATTTCAAAATAATAGAACAAGCTGGTTAGCTTACAACGAGCATTGTAAACATAGCATATCTGCTATACATGATTTTCGGAATACTGCTTCCTGATTGGTTTGTGCTGATCAAAGCGTGAGTGAGTTGACCTGGAGCTGACCCAAGGACAGTTACAACGGAATATACCTTTTGCTCCGCGATTTGATTTGGGCTTGGTCAGATGGATGCTGAGAAGTTCGAGACTTGCCTAAAGGTAAGGTTGATTAACACTGACTTTTCGTTACACTATATTGATCTGCTTGTTCCATACGTTCCTAACCGAGCACTTCGGTCTCAGACTGCAGGTCTACTGGTGGTTCCCAGAATATCTAAAATTAGGATGGGAGGCAGATCTTTTAGTTATCAGGCTTCTCTCCTGTGGAACCAGCTCCCAGCTTTAGTCCGCGAGGCAGACACTTTGTCTACATTTAAGACTAGGCTTAAAACATTTTTATTTGATAGGGCCTATGGTTAAAATCTGATGTTAGCCTAAATCTGGACAAGAGGGGGAGTACAGGGAGGTGGAGTGTACAGTCGGTAAAGACGGCTCTCCCTTGCCCTGCCTCCAACATGCCTCCATCTAAATAGGATAGATTATCCAGAGTTTTCTCTGTAGTTATGCTGCTATAGGCTTAGACTGCTGGAGGATACACTGACCACTTTCCACACTCTACTACCTTCTTCTACTATCTGCTCTTTAACTGTATTACTTTCTGCAATTTCAGCTGTTAACTTTATTTTCTCTCTAAGTGTTTTTCTCCCCAGAAGAAGCTACAACGATGTTCTGCTGAGCTGTGGTGGCCTCATGGAGGGGGCCATCGTCTAACACACTGCTGCTAACCACTTAAACATTCTCCCTCTCCTGATAATAACTTTTTGCTTTCCTTGACGTTGGACGTGTTACTGCTAGTTTACCCATTTAATTAGAGATCCACTAGGATAAATACAATAAAGTTTATCTCACCAAATAGAATATTTACAAAGACATCACAATAGAACTGTAGACACATTAGTGTGTGTGTGTGTGTGTGTGTGTGTGTGTGTGTGTGTGTGTGTGTGTGTGTGTGTGTGTGTGTGTGTGTGTGTGTGTGTGTGTGTGTGTGTGTGTGTGTGTGTGTGTGTGTGTCTGCTCTGTCTTCTCGATCCCCAGTGAGTCGTGGAGGATGGCTGCTTGTACTGAGCCAGGATTCTCTGGAGGTTTCTTCCTGTTAAAAGGGAGTTTTCCTCTCCACTGTCGCTGCATGCTTGCTTAGTATGAGGATTGCTGTATAGTGATACTTGATGCAATTTGCTGGGTTCCTTATATAGGACACATTATTTCTGATTGGCTTAATGAACTGTGAATTGGAATGTTTATTATGTGAAGTGCCTTGAGACAACCCTTGTCGTGATTTGGCGCTATATGAATAAACTTGAATTGAATTGAATTGAATTGAATTTTCTTTCTGTGATTCGGTCCGCGGCTGGCGGTAGCTTGGTTGGAACCAGTATTCTGACTATCTGTGCTTCCTCTTCGACATCCTACTGCAGAGTGCTATGACAGTTTTGATCTTGTTTATAGTCTAGTAACACGCTTTTAAAGCACGGTTTATTTTAAATATGTGATATTTCTCAAAAAATATGGAACTGTAGTATAAATATACAGTGTTTATTTTGATTTATTTATGAAAAAGACCATTTGTCATAATTCCGTGAATGACAGTAAACAATGGGAGAAATTTCTTTTTTACAGTATAATAACGATATTCTACAAGCCATTTACAAGCTAACTGTCATGTGAACATAAAACAAGCAGTAATATAACTTCCAGAGCTAGCGCGCCTCTTCAGGTGAACAGCCTGTGACGTAGTAATCAGTCTGCACATGCGCATTTCCCCAAGGATTTCCCCAATTTGCACGAACTGATGAAGGCTGAGGAGCTAATTCCCTGTACGATTTGTCATTGGATATGGTGCTGGCCGGTCACTTACTGTGTCAGCAGAAAACCAACACCCTGACAGCTGGAAAATGCTTTTGGTTGTTGCAGCTACCACCTTTAATCCCTAGATGTCACCAGAGTGTGTGTTCCACATTCAACTTTTAAAGGTGCTATATGATCACATTGTGTAATTTAATGTATACTAAATTGAGATTGTTACTTTAACATGGGTGCCATATGGTAGGGAAAAGTTATGTCAAATCTAAGCCCATCCCCCCCCCCACCCCGCTCGCACTTTTACTCAAGGCATTACTCTCACCTTTGTAATGGATCAGATAGAGGGCAACTGGATAAATAAATTGCTTAGCGCTATTTATTGTTATTCTCACTACTTGTGACCCATAGCTGTGGTACTCTATTAATTATAGAATATCACCTTGCTTGATCTTAGGATGATTAATTAGAAGGTTCTAGGATTCTTTTAAGTATTAAGGGATCGTTCACACTTCGTTTATGATTCAAGAACCAGTCAGTGTTTGCAAACAAATAAGAATTTATTTTACAAACAATTAAGACTTGACAAATGGTTTAAACTATTATCCTGTGAGTGGATGGAACTAAAAGATGGGTGTCTGAAAACTATATGTGAATATGAGATGATGAATCAGAATCTCTGTATCTTCAGAGAGGTGCGTTCTGGATAAAAGAATTTGTTTTGCATATAAGCTAAGTTGTTTCTTATAGAACTGCATACAGATGCTATCTCACTGTGCTCTACATACCCAAGTGGAGACACCCTTGCAGATCCGAGATGTCAGGGGGGTCGGAGACCCCGAGTACAGAAGTCCGTAGACCAACTTCTAGTACGAACAGGTCAGTCCAGGATCACTTCAGGTAACACAGTTGACTGAAAACCACGTCTCAAAACAACTCTGAAGGAGTTTTGCGTCAGCTTTGTACTGCAGGAAAAACTATCTTGTTGCTCAGCTTCGCAGGTGCGAAAAAGGTTTAAGGTTTGGACAACGCGTCAAAATCTTTCTGAGCTAGAGATCTGCTAAGAGATGGCCAGTCTAAAGCTTGCTCGCACGACTGTCGAACTGTTGACGGTTCGAACATTTTCTGTGGGTGGCAGCAGAGCGGCTGGTTTTTATAGACTGGTGTTATCTCTTAATTATGTTACCAAGCTTCTCAGAACACACACACACTCTGTGATGCAGAGCCTCTGAGTCTGGGCCCAAGGTTAATTATGTGTCATGCATTTTTATCTTAACCTTACTCTGTCTGGTGTGAGCAGATGGTGATGACCTAATCCTGTAAACATACTTAAACAATCCTTGAGTACAGATCCATGAACATTTCATTGCTCAATTATACATGGCAATATGTAATGATTTTTAATCATGAAATCTTCTTTCTTCCATGATTATTTTGAAATATAAAATGATTACTTTTATTTTTGAAATCTTCTTTCTTCTGGGAATAAAGATTTATCTAAAACAGTTCTCTTGTGAAGGGCCTTGGCTGCTACTGTCTATCTTTATTATCTGATGAAGCTGCGCTCAGTTGATGAAGTCATCTGATTAAAGTGCTGAGTGCAGACTCCAGAGTCCTGTCAAGGAAAAATACAGCAAAACGTGGCAAAGCCAGGGTAAGTTGACCTCCCTGTGCATTTGACATGTGGAATCTGAAACTCAGGCCATTTCGTGACGTTACACCTTTTTCCCCCGACCTGTTTTCATGTCTGAACAATACAACAAAGCTTTAAGACTATTTAGAATCTATCAAAAGTGCTAAAGTTTTTACTAACAGAAAAATCACTGCTGTGGTGGGATTTCACAGAACAGCAACGCTGTAATGTCAGTGGTGACAAAATGTTCTGCCTCATCATAGTTTATTTGCATCAAACCAGCAGAACGGTCACAAATGCCATGCTGTCCCAAACTGCGGAACTGCAAAAAGCCATGGTTCATCACTCCCTATGTTATAAAGAGTCAAACGTGTATTTTATGCAGCAACTTCTGTAACCCCACTTGGCTCTGTGACTCTGTGAGAGCTCATGCAGGAAGGCGGGACGCCTCTTCGACACACTCACATCCTGCTGTCACAACGACGTTAAGACCTCAAACAAAAGGCATTCAGTGCAAGGCAAAAACACACATTCATGTCAGCTACACACTGCTAGTGCACAACAAAAGATCACATTTGATGTTTTATATAAGCACGTTGTGCTATTTTCCCTCCAAAACAGAGGGAGAATATGTGGGTTCATCTAACATCAATCCACAATTACAGCTGTTTGAATAAACTAATCATTCTTAATTAGTTTATTATTTTGCATATGAACACATTTACAACTCTGCCTGACAGAAATCTATGGAATTTAAATATTTAAATTTGTTTTCCGACGTGTTATGGGTTGACAAGAAGTATTGTTTTTCCGGAATGTCAGTGAAGTGCACACAGACAGCTAGGGCAGCTAGCATGCGTGCACACACACACATAAACATCTGCACATGCATGCACGCACATGTGCACACACACGTGTTTTTTTCTTGCATTCTAGCACCATCATTCTTATAAAAAAATTGTCACAGTTGGTAAAAGAAGAAAAAAAGTTTGTTTATAGTTTAAAAAGTGAAAAACATTTTATTCAGCTCAAATGTGTGACGCCACATTAAATGTGTGCATTTTACAAAACTACTAAAATGTTAAAAACCTGAACAGAAATTGTGTAAAAATCCTAATAGATTTCACAATAACAGTTTGTTCAAATGCAAATCATGCTTTTAATGTGAAGTTCACCTGAGCCATAGAAACAAAGGCAGTGAATCATTGTTTTACCATCAAGGTGTAGGGAAACATGATCTGGAAATGGCAGCATAAGCTGGAAACCTAACATAGTGAGAAATAAGAGCATTTCAGTTTATGCATTAGTGCCGCTGACTAGGGCAGCATATTATGCATGAGATGTGGAGCGTGAAGAATCAAAAAGGTGATGCTCAGGGATTATTTCAGGGTGGGAATACGCTTCTGGAGAAATCCTAATCTAAGATTAGAGAAAATTAACAACACACACCTTTTTGACAACCTGCCCTGGTCCTCGTTCATGTGCCAGATAGAAAAAAAAACCTCATTAGATTCTTGTAAGAAGAACCATTGGGTTCTCTGCCCCATCTCCCGGGATCACTGAGCATTGATCTATATTTATACCAGCATGCACACACAGAAGCCCTTCTCATTGCACTTGTAGGGATCGGTCATTGATTACAGTAATTCCCACAACCACCTAGCGTAATTTTCCCCCTCACTTCTCACTGTCACACCCTAATCTCCACCATGATCTAAACGGGATCCTAATTAAACATTAAAGGTCTATTGCAGCTCATTAGCAATAAACTACATGCACTTTTTAAAAGGACTACAAACAGACCCGTAAGCGCTGCTTGGTTCAGTGTAGCACATGAGCTGAAAATATGACATTTAAATCTGAAGCCAACATCATGAACATGGAAAATGATTCTGGATCAAAGCAGGTGTGATGAATTCATTACAACTCAGACATGATTCGGTGGCTCGCCGTGCACCATGAAGGTAAAGACGAAGGTAGGAAACACACGTATTATCTAGACAAACATTGTGAAATAAATTTATTTTACACAAAACATGACAAAAAATGATTCATGCATTTTGTTCTGCTTCTCTGGAGTTTGGTTGTGGAGCTAAAAGTCCAAAGCCAGATATTTTCCTCTCCAACGGCAGTTCGAACTCCGTCTTAGGATTCCAAGATGTTTCCAGGCCCAAGGTCTACAGAGGAAACTGGAACAATTAGAAAATGGTGCATTCATTTATATCAGTAATTCAATGTAAAGGTATTGGCCAGACTCTGCATGACAACACTAGAAAATCAGTGTAACTGCACTTTACCATCAACTGGGTTCAGTGTTTTTCATAAATCATTATAGAAAATCAAAATTATCTCCTCTAAACACTGAAGAACTGTGTTTCACATTCATCACTCAAACACGTCTGACGGGGAAGCTGCTGCCACTAGTACATCGTGATTACGTAGCTGTATTTTATTTACTTTTGTGATCTCAATTATTACCAAAAAGTGTGTTTACAGCTACAGCCAAAAGTCTTAACCACATGAGTCCCGAGTCCTGCATGCATTTTTAATTAACAAAGGTTTGATTTGAAACAATAACCTACTTCTGGAAACGCTACGGTCCTTCTGGATTCCAGACGAGTCCCGTTAGCATAACTGCAGCAACACCGCTAACCGTGTTAGCTCCGGTAAGGAAAATCAAGTCATTTTCTAAACCTAACACACACACACACACACACACACACACACACACACACACACACACACACACACACACACACACACACACACACACACACACACACACACACACACACACACACACACACACACACACACACACAAAGACTTCTGAGATTCAGGTTCATAGTTTCTCATTTTTCATCAGTCAGTGTACCCTGATCATGTAAATCATTTTATAAATTGTCCTGAATGTAACCAAAAGCAGATAAAAATGTAAGAATTTCACAATAAAATAGAGTTTGTAAAGTTCTCGTCTGGACAGGAAACACGTTTTGGTCTCCTGGATCCCAGTTTGACATCCAAGAAGACCCAATCTGGAATGTTTTTACAATTTAAAATAAATATCATTCAATTATAATAATTTCTATGTCAAATGTATCAAATGAAATGGTTTCACTAGCTTCTATGACTTTTGTGGATAGAGATCCTCTCTGACAAGAATAACTTAGGACCAACTCAAAAACACTGTAATCACAACACGATGTTGAGCGGTGTCTTATTTGCATGCAGCAGCGTTACATGAAGTCAGAACCGTGTCTAATGATAAAAATGTAAAATAGACGAGAAATGATCAGACTGGAGATGAATTCAGATTTTTCTGGATGACTTTCATGTGTACAACTCCACTACACCTCTCCAGCCTCCTGAAGGGAACTTTTAATTACTGATAAGACTATTAATTCATTTTTCATGTCAGTTTCATAAAATGTCATCACTCTGTAGTCTTAAGCTCTTATTTTTGTTTCCGTGTACTCGGAGACCAGAAAGAAACAAAAAAGTGGAATCGTTGACAGCTCTGGTTTTTAATAATCACTTAATCATTTGAGGTTAAAAAGTTGTATAACAAGGATTCACTTATATAAGCAGCTGTAGAGGAATCACAATGAAGCTCTGTGAGCGAAAGTCACGATCCCTCCTCTTCCTCGGGAAACCGGAGCATGCTCCCACGTCTCCGCATGAATATCTGTGTTGATGTTTTCCCCACAACCTTCATGCTGCAGCTCCAGCAACAGCCTGACATACGGGAGGGAGATCCGTGTGTGATAGAGCGTGTGGGGAACAGGTCCCTTCACTGCTCCAGAACAAGAACGTGCCTTCTCCTCTGGTCTTGTAGCACCATGTGCGAACACCAGGAGGGGAACGTTTAGCTTAGAATCACGTTACTAATCCAAATGAACGTTTCAACGCTGCAGGATTTATTTTGTTCCAGTAAAAATATGAACAAATCATTCAGTCCCATGAAGAAACTGATTTTATTATTAATAAAGACTCATTCTGCTTTTATGACAGTTTTAAAACTAAGATCCCCCCTAACTTTTGTTGCTTTGGTCAAAATGTTGACCCTCAATCAGCCGTGCTCTTTCTGTTGTCGTTTACAGTAAACAAAACAACCAAACCAATTGTAAAAAACTCTCAAATGCTTTCAATACACTCCCCCAGATCCAAGTTCACTGAGAAACTTTTTCTTTTTGCTTATTTTTGAAAATGATCAATCACTGATTGGCTGCAGACTTCCATCTCTCCAGGACCTGTTCGTCTCCAGAACTCGGGGGCGTGCAGGTCGGATAGCAGCTGACCCTTCTCACCCGGGTCACAGGCTTTTTGAGCCACTCCCCTCAGGCAGGAGGTTACGGTCCATCCGGACCAGAACCTCCCGCCATAAGAACAGCTTCTTTCCATCTGCCGTTAGACTTGTGAATAGATTATAAACACACAACCATGCTCGTCTTCTGTACTCGACACAACGTCACGTTATCGGCCATGTTACCATTACCTGCCATTTTTTATCGCTGAAAGTTTTATTCTAGTATTTTTTTATTATATTTTATTCTATTTTTAATCTTATTATTCATGTTATATGTAGCACATTAGTACCGAAGCAAGTTCCTAGTTTGTGAACTGTTTGTTCACTGACAATGGCAATAACCCTATTCTGATTCTGATTCTGAGTTTTTCTTCCAGGCTGAATGTGAAAATGGTCTCCAACCCGTGTCTCCTACATTAACTTCTGTTAGAAAATTGATGGAAAAATGCTCAGTTCAGAAAAGTCTGACAGATCTACGTCACGCTGTCACTTAACATCAGTGACGTGCGGTCAGAGGAGCACTGTCTCCCCTGTCATTGTGACTAATAATGATATAAAATAGAGTTAATGATAGGTCTATACATTCGTTTTCTGTTTGATTTCATCATGTTTAGGGTAGAAATGGCTGAATTTACACGTTTCCTGATCAAATACATGGCAGAAGCGCGAGAGGAGACAGCGATGAGCGCTGTGTCTGCTCTCAAGGAGATGCCTCACACACACTAACTGATTCAAGCAGTGGACATGCGCCAACTCCCTTTATCAAGTGTGTGTATCGTTCCACCATCAGACGGAAGGCAGAGACAAGCACACTGACTGAAACAGGAAGTGCTGCACATGCTGGTGTCTATAGTCTGCAATATGTTTAATGGCAGTCCTTCTCAGCATCAGCCAAAGAGGTTTTGTGAATGTCAGAGAACACAGGGAAGCAATAAAACAAAGTTTAAAACAAAAACATGAAATGCAAAATAATATGAATTCACTGCGATGGACTGTCGACCTGCAGGGTGTCCCCAGCCTGCTTGCCCAGAGGCTGCTGGAGATGGATACCAGCTCCCCCGCGACCCTGCGTAGATAAGCAGGTATAAAAGGAATGGATTGATAATATAAAATCACTCTAAACAACAAGTAAACTGATTTTTTTTATGATTACATGAATAAAAACACCTAATTTGGCTCCAAGTGGTTTCAGTTTCAGAATATTTTGAATTCATTCATTTCTAAATCAAAGAGAAAATCTGTGCAGCTGCAGTGAGAAGAGAGGATAAGAGAAACGTGCAGGTTTGTAATCAGCCGAGCAGCTAACTCACCTTTAGACCAACAACAAGGTGTTGTTAGCAGCTCACTGTAGGTGTTTGTGAAGCGCTTTGTTAAACGGGCCAACGTCAGCTGGAGAAGAAAACGAGGACTTAGCAGTAAAACTACTTGTGCTTTTGTCTTTGGTTAGTTATGCAAACCTGGTCCTGGTTGTTTTATTGTCTGTAGGAATAAAGTCTTTGTCTGACTAGCAAATAAAAGTATTCTATAACGGGTTACCTCAGCAGGTCTACTATAGGACTGTTTTTGTCATTTGTGTAGCATTCTGCTTCATGTTGAATAAAATAAGTTACTTAAGTAATAAAACATTTGATAAAATGTATATTTGTAGATTAGTAATTCAGTTTACACACAGTTTTGTAGCTTTTCTGGTGATAAATTCATTTCAGAAACAAAAAAATATTAGGAGCCGTTTGAGAGCTGATTTGTTTTAGTGAGAACCGGTTGGAGTTCCCAACAGTACTATTTAGACTTGGGCATTTCTTTGAGTCAAGAGCAGATATAGGTACTGAAGTCCTTTATTTAGAAAAGAATGTATTTGCACTTCTTCGATAGTGTGTGGCAGACTGCCCCATTGACTGACATCCATAGCGGTGAGTATGTCACGTTGTTCACAGTTGAATAGCATACAGAGGCCATTTGAAAGACAATCGTAGTTTCCGCTCCATGACCAAGTTCTTGTCTACGGAAGTGGTCCTGGCAACAAGTGAAGATTAAATACAAAAATATTGTTGCATAGCAGAGCTGAGCAGGCTGCTTGCGCAACACATTCTCACAGGTTAGGATGGGGGTTAAGGTTCGGATGGTGAAATGTGTTGGTTTGGTTCAGCACCAGCGGACATCCCATCAGATCCTAAACTACACCAGCGTCAATTTTACGCTGCATTGGTATTTGCAGTTGTAAAAACCCTCTTTGTTTCCAGTTGTGACGAAAAAGTTGGGGTCTGACATGGAGGGTCAATAACCAAGCGTTTGTTTTTGACATGTTGGGAGTGAGAGCGTGTTGCCTTGGAAGGACAGTTTTGCATCGCAAAGACTTATGGTTAGTAGAAGCTCTCTGGCTTTATGTTATAGATTTGTGTTCCAATGTGTGCATGTTCTTTAGTTATCCATTGAGTTATGTTGTTGTCTGTTCAGTGGTACTTGTTCATGCACCAGAACAGGAAGGGAGGTGCAGGAGAATGGCCTGCCTGATACCTCATGGGGATGTCAAGGTCAGTCTCTGCCTGATCAATGCAAGAGCTGTCAATAAACTGCCCCTTCATGGTCAAGTAGTGAAGAAGAAGAAGAAGAAGAAGAAGAAGAAATCATTTCTATAGCGCCTCTCAAGATAAAAATCATGAGGCGCTTCACAAAAACAAAAACAAAAAATATAAAAAATTGTAAAAATATAAAAAAGCACTACGAAAATGTTTAAAAATATATTTAAAATGAGCAAGAATAGGCAATTGTGATTTAAAAGAAAAAATGTTAAGAAAGAGAGAGTGAATAGGAAAGAGGGAAATCAGTGGATCCTGAGGAAGGTGGAATAGGTGGGAAGAGCAGAATAAAGAGAGAGTGGTGAAGAAGGTCATACAAAAGCCAGCTTGAACAAGTGAGTCTTCAGCTGCTTTTTGAAGGAGACCACTGAGTCCACTGATCTCAGGCTCAGGGGGAGAGAGTTCCAGAGTCTGGGGGCCACAGCAGCAAATGATCTGTCACCTTTGGTCTTTAGCCTGGTGCTGCACAACCAGTAGGCTTTGATCACTGGACCTCAGGGACCTGCTGGGGGTGTAGGGACTAAGAAGATCACCAATGTAAGATGGTGCTTGTCCATGTAAGGCCCTATAGACCAGAACCAGGATCTTGAAATGGACCCTGAAGTTGACTGGCAGCCAGTGAAGCTGGAGGAGAAGCGGGGTGATGTGGGTGTATTTGGAGGACTTGGTCAGAAGCCGAGCACAGGCATTCTGAACCACCTGTAGATGGTTCAGGGAGGTTCTGCTCAGACACGTGAAATGAGAGTTACAGTAGTCTAAGCGTGAGGAGATGAAGGTGTGGAGAACTTTCTCAAGTTCAGAGCGGGACAGAATGGGACTCAGCTTAGCAATGTTCCTGAGATGGAAGAAGGAAGAGCGCAAAAGACCCAAGCAGTGTAATCAAATTTCTCTCTCATTTCCTGGCCGATGTCACAATATTCTTATTAGGGTTGCAATGGATCATCATTGATCTGTGATCGGCACAGATCTTTCTTTATGGTTTGGCGTGCACATAGTTCGGAGGTCGGTCACGTGGAGGGCCGAGGAGCCACCTGTTCAATTCAAACAAGAAAGCACAGCGGTGGTCATGGTGGAGGAGGAGAGGAACTTGAAAAATCACCTGTATCTGTCATGCCCCTGCTCCAGCCAAGCCCCGTTTCCCTAGCAACCACTACCAGCTCACCATCAACCTCATCCAAACCACCGGTCTCACATTAACTCCTCATCAGCTCCACCTGCAACGCTCTCTATAAAACACCTGGACCAACACCAAGCCACCGCCAGATTATTGATCACCTAAAACCTTCCACCTTGCCTCACCCCTGTTTGGATCCTGTTGCTTTTATTACAAGCCTGCCTGGTACAAGGACCTTGGATCTGCTTCTCTACCTCTCCTCCTGTCTGCTCCCTGTCTGTGAGTCTGCCTCTCAGTCTATCTGGTTTACCGAACACAGACCTGTCTCTGGATTTTGCCTCTCACCTTTCCTCTTGGATTTATTACAGATCTCTCCGGCTCTGACCCACGCCTCCTCCCCACCCTGCCTCAGCCTCAGCCCCATCAGTCTCTAGTAACGCTACATCTCTGTAAATAAAAGTCTTAAAGTTAAACTTAAACTTACTGTGTCTGGTTGTCCTCACGGGTCTCCAAGTCCGATCATAACAGTATCGTTTAAGTCGCATGTATGGGAGAATTCTCGCTGTAAAACACAATGATGACGGCGCAGCGCCACACACGTACCTAACCTCCAATCGCTGTAAAGAGAGGGGAGGGGGTGGCATGCGCAAAATGCCTGGGACAATTATTACATTAATTTGGTGAGCTCTGTAAATATTGTTGGGGACTAATCTGTAAAAGAGGAGAGAAGAAAAATAAACAGCTCTTCAGAAACGAGAGGAAATGAGTGAAAGCAGGACATTCAGGGAGTGACCTAATAGCGCAACCCCTGATATGATGTTACAACGGTGGCGGACTGGCCAGCTGTGAAATCTGGAGAAGAAAGGCCAGAATTGGCCTTTCCTCCACCCCACCTATCGGAGAACCCCAGGTTGCGGGAACGTCCAGCCTCCCTGCAGAGCTTTAAGTGGACCGGTACGGCCGCTTCTTGTTTTGGGTTTTTTCAATCATTTATTGGTCTAATTCTCCAAGATTTCTGCTATATCTGTCCATCCTCAAACATCAGCCATCCACAGCCCACCCAGCACCGTCCCTCCCAATACGCCAGACTTGAGCTCATGAGGGGCCACATCTTGCACACAAGGAGCAACACTGCTGTGAGGCGCACTGCTCGTACAGCCCCTTCAGTCCAGGCACAGGAGGAAAAACGAGACGAGTTATTCAACACAGCAGCAGCATCTGACCAACCAGTGGTTAAATGTGCCGACAGGCAGGTATCCATGGAGCTGAATAGATGGCACCCAATGGAAATATGAGCAAGCAGAAGAAAGAAAATGTCAAAACATAAGGAGTGTGCTTCATTTGAGAGAGGGCATGTTGAAAAAAAAAAGAAGAAAACTTTGTGGTCACAATCATCCCAGCTGCTGCAGATCATGAGACAGAAGAGAGGATAATTCTGTCTGCACGTGGACTCACTAATCGGGTTTTATACAAATAAAGTAATCAGTAATAGACATTAGTTAACTGCTTAATAATGCATTAAATACCATGTTTAGTAATGCTATATAATGCATAAAAGCAGATGTTAACATTTTATTTAATGGTTTATTAATGCTTAATAAAGCACTAAGTAACGTTAATAAAGGGACCCTTATTGTAAAGTGTTACCAGTATATTTGCTACACTTTGGTGCATTGGCACATTGAAATCTGCACAGACCATAATAAATGGCCAGGTGCATTTTATAGGGGGGAAAAAAAGTCAGAACCGGAACATTCTGTGGTCCTTCCTGCAGCTGACTCAGACTTTTCCAACGCTCACATACAAGTACTCCACTCAAGGTTTCAACCCGAGCCCTCGTGGCTCTCCAGGGATCTCTTTGGCTGTCACATCTGATCTCATCACAGCCTGCTTGTCCCATGTGTTTCTGTGGCAGGTGTCCTCTCTGTCACCTTTGTGTCCCACAGCTCCCTTTCATACCTGCAAACTGAAATAATCCACACGGGATGCTAACACCCAGCAGAGACTGCAGCTATTTAAAGGGCTGGTCATATGTGTGAGAAATTTAGTGTGTTCATGTAGCTTATTTAAGCATTTTTAAGAGTCAGAAATGTGTGTGGAGAATTTCTCTGTGACCAAAATCCTGTTGCATAAATTATTTATGTGAAATTTAATCCAATTTTTATTGAATATTTAAACTGTTTAGGAGGTTTTGGGTGTTTTTGAGAAGAAAACACTAAAGCAAGAGTTAAAAATTTTTATAAGATGAATGTTTATATTAAAGTCTCCAGTAGATTTTTTTCATGTGTGCAGGAAAAAGGCAAGGATTTCTGATGTTACACCTCCAGATTAAATCTTTCTATTTTTAAAGGAATGTCAGGTGCAGGTTATATTTTCACTCCTCCTTGGCATCCTGACTGGTCTGGTTTTTGTTCTTGCTTTGGGCTGATGGATTGAAGGGCTGGTGAGGCCGGAGCCAAATGGATTTCTGTTCTGGAAGGCGATGGTTTATTGAGTGGAATTTTCTACCTGCTGGGAAGCTGTCAATATGCCAAACTCTGAAAGACTACCTTTGATTTGTTACTCTATTTCACTGAACCTGTTAGTGAACAAAAGGTCATGTTTGAATGTTTGTCATTAGGACTGTGTGAAGGTAGGGTGCTTCAGGAAACACAACAGCATAGAGAAATACTGCTCAGCCTTAGTGAAAATTACTTGATAATTCTTTAATAAAATCTCATATTTTAGTTACAAATACTTCCTAAGTGCTGTAAAACTACACTATCCCGGCATTTTGCGAGTTCAGCAGCGATGTCTAAGAAAGGATTTCTGAGTCCAGACATGATCCACATCATGATTGTCTGAGAGCCATTTAAGGTGAAAATGCCACTGATGGAAGATTTAAAAGCCTTTGTCAGAGTGCTGGTTCAAACTGTTTTCAGATGCAAATTGCAAATAAACACTTTTCCCCTGATCATTTTCTGATCTTTTCAGCCACAAAATAAAAGCTGTAGAGACTCATGATCCCAACTGCTGCAGGCTGGGGTTGTAGAAATGCTGTTCCTAAGCAATTCAAGAAAATACCTTGTCAAATGTTGTATAATTTTTATACATTTAGGGCAACTTTTTTAAGTTTTTGCATCAGTTATTGTTACATTTGTAAATTTTGAAGCTTTTGTTTTATTTCTTCGTATCTTAAGACCAGCCCAACTGGTGTTTAATGAATACAACTGGTTGTCCCAATGCCAAGTTTAGGAGCCACTTTTAAAAATGGTGGCACTGATCAAGTGGTGGAGGGGTGGATCCTTGCCAATATGTTACCCTTTGGGGGTAAAAATCATGTAAAAGACAAGGGGAAACTTCGGCTGCCAAAGTGAAGCCAGCGCAGAAGTGATAACAATTACAATTCCCCCCTCATCCACTAGGGAATGGATCCAGAAAGGAGCAAGTTCCCATTGACTCCCATATTAAAAATGCCAACTTCACAGCAAAAGTAAACATGTTTACAGCCTGGTTCAAAAAACATTTTAGGTTTAATAGGTGTAGTTAACAGTCATGACAACTCTCAGGGGGTGACCTTTTGTTAATTGTGCCTTTTAAAAGTAATTAAAACTTGAAGTTATGAGGTCATGTCCATTTGACTGACAGGTAGCAGAAAAGCTGTCAGTGCTAGCGTTAGTAGCCAGCCCCCTGCTTGCTCCAGGGAAAGCCTCAGCCTCGGCCTCACGTTAAAAGTGTTGCAGCCTGCAAGTCAGAGTTGCTCAATCGTGGTTTCAGGATAAAAAGCACCTGCCAAACTCTGTTAGCTTTGGTAAACTCAGTTAGCTCATAGCTACATCAACTTAGAGTTTGATGGGTGTGAGTCATCTCCCTCCACCCTCACAGCCCCACTCTCAGCTCCATTTTTGTATTTTCTGAAAGAGATGAGTTGCATGGCACGTCCAAGAATGCATTAGTGGGAAGTGGGAACCACCCTCTGGGCTCCAACTCAGCTACTTAGAAAAACAGGGGTGACTGCGCGAAGTGTTCGTCCATACAGTCAATGGTAAAAGGTGAGTGAAAATGTTTTTGCCTGTGTATATGTGTGCTAGCAAAAAATCTCCATAACATCCAGACATATTTTATTGAAACACAGTTGCTTGGCATAAAGCAGTGATCCCAAATCCCTTCCTTGTAGGCTGGTAAAGGGCACTATCACACAGCCTTACAATTACCAAAGGGTCTGTGTTACGGCTGTTGCCTCTTTGGGCTAGGAGCAGGAGTTCAGGACTGGAATCAGCGCCATCTCTTGCTCTCCAGTGAAATTGATGCACCAAGCATGGGCTTCTGCCCCTCCTCCTCCTCCCTTCAGCCAACGCAGCTGCACCTAATCGGACAATCACCACCTGAGGACTTAAGATGGCAGAGTGGCCAGAAGCAAGAGGGAATGCTCAGGATGATGTTAACTCTCCACAGGACAGGTTGGATGCTAGAGGATCTGGATTTGGGCAGCTGTGGAAACAATTTGTCGGTTTGGGTTGGCTGGGAGGGGCGTTTGAGGGATCGGCCAACGGCTTGTACAGGTTCAGTACTACAGTGTTCCATCTCTGCTCCTGTTCAATTTCTCTTGGTGAGAATGGGGCGGAAGTCCGGTTGTGTATAGTACTTGTCTGGTCGCTATGCATGTGGAGAGCCAGGGTAACGCGAAGTGAGACTGTGGTGACGCGGGATGATGTTGCGGCGGATGGTTCTGCTAAGCAGCAGAGGACTGGTGTTGTTGGTGCATCTGGCCTGTTTGTTCACTCGTGGGCATCTAGCGGAGGAGGTTTAATTTCCTCCAGTCCTCTTCGAGTGTCTAGGTAACTGCAGGACAAGGTTGGGGATGTGGTAGAGGCCAAGGTTCTGCCTGGTGGTTTGCTATCTGTTGTGTGTTGTTCGGTGGAGCAGCGGAATTAGCGATTCGGCTTGAACAGTTTTTGGATGTGGCAGTTGACATTTCTGTGCCGAGTGTCAAAGTTGGTGTTAGGGGAATGATTTACAACGTACCGAATGAAGTCTCTGAGACGGAGTTGTTGCACAATCTGAGAGGGGGCACTGTTGCGGCCGTGCGGCGATTGGGCTATAATGCTAGTGGGTCGACTCCCTTGATGATAACATTTGGCGGGTTGGCGTTGCCTGATCGTGTTATGTTGATTTTTTGAGTTATTATGTCAGGGCTTTTGAGAAGGCCCCGCTGCGGTGTTTTCAGTGCCAAAGGTTTGGCCATGTGGCCGGTGTCTGTAAAGAGAATTGGATGTGTAGTTGGTGCGGTGGTGATCATGATGGCCTCCAGTGTGTTGAGGCTTTTCCGTGCTCCAATTGTGGTGGTGCACACCAGGCTACTTTTTGGGGTTGTGCTTTTTACAGAGAAGCTGTGGCTGTGGAGAACTTTAAATCACTTCACAAAGTTTCTTACGCTGAAGCTACCAGGAGCTGGTAGCCGTTCCCCGTCCGACGCCACACAGGAACCCATGCAGATGGGACGTACACGCCTTACGCCTGAGGAAAGACAACACCGTCTCAGGTAAGGCCTATACATGTACTGTGGTCTTTCTGGACTTTTTGTAAATAGTTGTCCATCTTTGTTAAAAGGCAGAGCCCACAAGGTAAAGCGGGACTACTGGTGGGCAGTAATACAGGACCCTCTGGTTCTAGGTGTTTGCTCTTAGTGCTCTGTGTTTTTTAATAAGAGGCACCATCAACTCGAGGCTTTGCTGGACTCTGGCTGTGAACAGTCCTTGCTGGATCCTAGTTTGGTTGAGAAGTGGAGGATTCCTACCACTCATCTGACAACCCCTCTGTCTGTTTCCTCCTTGGATGACAGAAACCTCTCCACAATCACCCAACAAACTGTTCACCTCCAATTATGGGTATCAGGTAACCACACAGAATCTCTAGTCTTCTTTGTTTTTCCATCCCCACAGTCCCCACTGGTCTTAGGGCATTCATGGTTGGTCCTTCATGACTGACACCTGGATTGGCGGTTGAACAGAGTGGAAGGATGGAGCCCTGAGTGCTCTCTAAGATGCCTTCGCTCCATCTCTCCAATACCCAGTGACCCTACACCACAACCTGTTGAATCCATTCATCTTTCTGAAGTACCACCAGCATACCATGACCTGTTCAGTAGGGATCACGCATCTTCATTACTGCCTCACAGACCTTTTGATTGTTGTATTGATCTGTTGCCAGGGGCACCTCTCCCATCATTCCCTTCAGTGACTTACCTCCCTGGACTCACCAGACTCTGATTTTCCCCTAGACACTGTGATCCCAGCAAGATTCTTAATTCTGACGTCACTAAATCAGGCCTTGTTTTATTCATTCTACTGGTAGTTTATTTTGCTCAAACTAAAATCGAGGCCTGCCTCTAATTCTGGCCTCCTTCCAATAAAGGCCCATACCAGCATGTACTTGAGTAAATAAAGGCCTGGGCCTGTACTAGTGGATTTACGTCATTTAATTTGATATTTGATGTAAATATTGAAACATTCATTAGTTAATATACGGATATTATTTTTTGTGACATAACTGATAATAAATCATTAATAAATCAAGTAGACTCGACTTGAAATAATAAACATTTGTGTTGATTCATTCATTAATGTAAAGCAGTCAAGACATTGTTAAATCACTTTAGATAAAGCATTAATTGTAGATCATGATCACAAATAACTTATAAAGGTATAAAAATCGTTTATGAGACCAAATAAGATTCTTTATTAATGTATAAAGAGTCACGTTTTGTGAGGAGACCTTGTGGCTCGCAGACACTAAAGCAGGAGAGAGATTGTTATGGCTTCGACCTCCCGGTGGCAAGGTCGCGAGCAGTGTGTTTTCTGGTTTGGGGACCAGACAGTTAACCTGTGGCACACTGATGAAGCAGTCTGTGGACAGTGTTTTAACCTTTGCCAATCATGGCCTTCTCCAGTGCTATAACCGGGAGTCGAACCATCAAATAGCATGCTGGTCACTCTAACCACTGGACTACCAAGTCTGTTACAAAATGTTACGTCCCCTCTGGCATCTAGGAGTGGTGAGGGGAGAACACAGAGAAAAATAAAATAATGTAACATAAAAGAATGAATACAGAGGGTACCAACCTAATCAATTACCAAAAAACCAAAAGACCCACAATTATTAAAACTAGAAAGCTAGAAATCTTCCCAACTAAAAATCCTCCAAGGCAATACACAAAGACAAACTAAACAGACGATTACAAAACGGGTGGAAAAAGGTACAAATTAACCTGAGTAAAACTGGGGCACTAAACAGTTAATCCTAAATCACAGTATTGGAGATCACAGTTCGATTACTAGAAAACAGAGTCTCTAAGAGATCACAGCTAGCTCTAAAACTGTGTCTCCATGAATAGTGGAGCAAGGAGGCTTATGGGCTCGACACACGGGAGGCGACAAACGACTGCGATCAGCGAAATTTGTCGCTGTCGCTTTTATTACCTGTCACACGGGAGGCGATCCGCGGCAGCGGCAAAGCCGTCGACGCGTTCTGTTCCATGGCAAAATCGAAACTTACGTTGTTTTGTTTGGCTGTGTCAGGTTGGAGGGAATCAAGGTTACTTAAGCGGTTCAGAGTTAATAAAGTGGTAGATATGATGTTTCACAAGGTGCTGCTAGAGGTATGTGAAATCTTACTTCTGATTTTACTATATTAAACATAATAATAATCAACTTCTCCTTCATGTTTGCTCGGAGATGTGCGGAGCATCCTGTCCGCTCATTGGTCAGTGAATGAAACCTCCGTTGATTGATCCTCGTCCGAGCGACAGCGCTGAAAAGTTGAAAATGTTTCAATTTTCTGGGATCGCATCGCTGGGTCACCTGTCCACGACACGTGCACGAGCGCAAAATTTCACACGCACGTTTTTCGCGTTGCGCTTAGTAGGAGGGAGACCCGCGATTATCGCTTTGTCGCACATGTCTCATTGAAAATGAATGGAGGAGAGGCGATGTCGCCTCCCGTGTGTCGAGCCCATTAAAAGGCTTCAGGAGCAGCTGATTGCAGATTCAGTGCAGCTGCTCCACATCACTCTGCTGGGCTCTGGTGCTGGATGGCAGGACTGCAGGAGCTGAGGCCTGCAGCAGGAGGTCACCAGGTGGAGAGCAGAGCGCAGAAACCTCAGGGTTTGTAGTTTAAGATGCATATCCTGTGCTGGCCATTAGGTGCGCCTTTGTTGACAGGACGCATGGTTTTTACAGTAGTATTTTGTCCCTAATGCAGAAGTAATTTGTCAGAACATCCACTCTGGTAGTGGTCGTCTGTGACATGAAGGTCACATTCTCAACTGCAGCATGAAATCAACCGCTCTATTCACACAGCTCAGAGAAAGTGGATGTTAGTGACCTAATTCCAAGGAAGGTGGTTTTCAGATCAGAGACTATCTTCAGGGGGAGGAGCAATGCTTGATGACACACTCGGGCTGCTTTGTGCCATCTGCAGGATGTAAAATATATTTAAAAAAAACTGAGGGTTAGGGTTAGGGTTCTAACCCATCAGTGCAACTTTAACACAAGTTGGAGCGTGAGCCTCGTTGGTGGTGCCTTTTGATCAGCTGAATGCATTCATGTTGAGTTTCTCACAAATGTTTTACCAGGCTGGCTCCTGCAAAAGCCAATACCTCCAGTTCCTGACAAAAAAAAAAAAAAAAACTGCCTTCGAGAAGAAAGGCAACAATGGCCACAAATCCATGTGCCACACAATGGAATTCTTGGTTCACTGCAGTCCAGTACCATTCAGAGTACTTTGGACTGTACAAGAAGTTTATTGAAATGGGGAAAAAAAGTTAGAATATTTATATCTTTATAAAACATTTTCTTTAGATTGCATGAATTTCACATTGTATCGATCAACTTCACCACACACAAAATTTTTTTTAAGATGACTTAAAAGCCATTGCAATCAAATTCAAACTTATTTTGATTTTTAAAAAAATTGGACAAATTCTTGATGGCAGAAAAGTGCAAAGTCATCTTCCAACTTCCTCTTCCAGAGCAGATTTCCGATGACCACCAAGGTGTATGACTACCTGGAGGATCTGCAGATGATCTTTCAAGCAAACAAAGAGCTCCAGTATGAAGCATGTGCCCTTTACTCTGAGGGGCTTGATCAACTTTTGCCACAAAGGCACAGATCATCAACACTGTGGAACAAGCATACAACAATGCAGAGGAACAAGTAGGCAACATGTCAGATGGACAACTTGTAATTGAGGTCAGGGTGTTCCTTGTCACATGACATTCATGAATGACCGTGTTTTCAGCTACAAAAACATCTCAGGTTTAAGTGTTGTTCCTCAAGATGAACTGAATACCAACTTTGGCCAACTTGGGCAGCATCACTCAATGCTGCAGCCTGCGGAGTAGTGGATCTGGATGTTTTCTGGCATGAGCTGCAGGATAGACTTCTAGTGTTGAGCATTTTGGCACAAAGATGCAAAGGTGTTGAAGGGAGCAATGGCATCTGCAAGCTGGTGCTGTTAAGTCGCAGGAGTTCCATTAACAATGACAACCTCAAAGCTTTGGTGTTCTTATACCACAACCAGCGACTCACAAGTGGTGCTTTTGAAATGGGCACAGTGGAGGAAGATTTTCTGGGAAGACATGGAGGACATTGAGCCTTAATTAGCTTACAGTATTTTGTTTAGTTATTTTTTAAACTTAGTTTCCCTGTATCATTTGATTTTGCATGGATGCTCAAAATGCAGGGTTTAAATAAACAAGATGACTGGGGTCATGAGAAAATGGATGGCTGAGAGTTCAGTTTGGATTCATGTAGTTTATGTTGAGTGGAAGCATTTGCTAATGTAAGCTTCAAATAAGCAGCTGCACTTAAACCTTTTGCAAACTTAAACCTTTTTGTTACATTTTGTAATGTTTACATATTTAAAAGAAACCCAATTTATTTTTTGCACCTTTCTTCTCAGACAATTGTTAACTGCAAAGTGTGAACTTTAATTTATTGTGTCAGCAGGATTTAATTTATTTTTTGTATTCAAATTGAAATACCATGAAGCATTTATTGTCAGTTGAAGTTTAATGACACTGCTCAGTTTATAAAGCAAGTTTAGATGGCACTGAGAAGTAATTTTATTCTGTATTTACTGAATTATTGATGAAATACTCAGACAAGACAAACTTTTGTTTTTATGCTCCAAAATTTTGTGTAATGTATTTTTTTGTTGAAGCAATAAGCTAAAACTTGAAGAATGTTCTGCGTTGTTTTCCGGTGCACTTAATACAATAAAAATGTTGGAATTTCATAATTTGACATGTTTAATTGATTTAAAAATATTTTTCACTGATTATTGACTAAATTAAACAAAAACCACAAAAAATTGCAACATTCACAAACATTCACAAAAGCTGTCATGGTTGGTCTGCAACAATCACAAAAAATTGCCGCGAAATCCTGGAGAGACTGACTAAAACTCTATAAACGAACTGGTCTTGCAGTACACAAAGAAATGCACAAAACTCATCTGCTTCAATACTTGGACTCAATTAAACATACAAAATCTGCTTTCTACTCTGGATTGGTTTCCTCCAATGAAGGCAACTCTAGGACTCTGTTCTCAATAATGCACAATATTTTTCATCCCCCGGACTCTCTACCTCCCCACCTGTATTCTGCTGACTCATGTAACTCTTTATTAACCTTCTTTATTCAGAAAATTGCTTCCATACACCAGCAATTAATTCCAAGTTCTTCCCCTCCCCCTGAGATTTTTTCACCCGGCCAGTCACTTTGTTCCTTTCTTCTTCCCACCTCATCCGAAATATCTGATATTATCTGTAAATCCAAGCCCACCACCTGCTCTCTCGACCCCCTCCCTACAGTTTTGGTTAAAACATGTCTCACCTCCCTTCTCCCTCTCATAACCGCCATAATCCACTCCTCCCTCTCTACCGGTATTGTTCCCTCACTTTTCAAAACTGCATCTATTACTCCAATATTAAAGAAACTCGGCACCGATCCCAATAATTTCAATAATCTTTGTCCCATCTCAAATCTTCCCTTTCTTTCAAAAATTCTTGAAAAAATAATCTCTGCTCAACTCCATGCTCATCTCACGCTCAATAGCCTCTATGAGCCCTTCCAGTCTGGCTTTCGTCCTGGCCACAGTACAGAAACTGCACTCATAAAAATCACTAATGACCTCCTCACTGCTGCCGATACTGGACAGCTCTCCATTCTCATCCTCCTCGACTTGAGTTCAGCCTTCGATACCATCTCTCACACCATCCTCCTCCATAGATTTTCTTCCCTTGGCATTTCTCATACCCCGCTTGATTGGTTCCATTCATATCTCTCTGGCCGTACTCAGTTTATTCAACTAAAATCCTTCACTTCCCGTCCCTTCCCTGTCACTACTGGTGTCCCCCAAGGCTCTGTTCTCGGTCCACTCCTTTTCATCACTTACCTTCTTCCCCTGGGAAATATTTTCCGTAAATTTGACATCCATTTTCATTGTTACGCGGATGACACCCAGCTCTATGTATCCTCCAAACCCTCCTCTTCACTTTCTCCTTCCTCCCTCACCAATTGTTTATCTGAAATCAAAGACTGGTTCACATCAAACTTTCTCAAACTCAACAGTGATAAAACAGAAATGTTACTTGTCGGCACTAAATCTTTACTATCCAAAATCCATAGCTTTACACTTCCCGTCGACAACTCCTTAGTTTCCCCCTCCCCTCAGGTCAAGAGTCTGGGTGTCATCCTCGACTCCTCACTATCCTTCCAGTCCCACATAAACAATATTACCCGGTCTGCCTACTTCCATCTACGTAACATTAACCACCTACGCCCCTCCCTCACTACTCACTCGGTCGCCATCCTTGTCCACAGCCTCATCACTTCCCGTATTGACTACTGCAACGCTCTTCTCTTCGGTCTTCCTCACAAATCCCTCCATAAACTCCAACTTCTCCAGAACTCGGCAGCCCGCATCATTTCCAGAACTCCCTCCTTCCACCACATCACCCCTGTTCTTCAGCAGCTCCACTGGCTCCCAGTCACTTCCAGAATCCAATTCAAAATTCTGCTATATACATTCAAAGCCATCCATAACCTAGCTCCACCGTACCTCTCAGACCTCCTTCATCCTTCAACCTCCACCCGTTCCCTCAGGTCCTCCTCCTCCATCCACCTCTCTGTCCCACCTTTCCGTCTGGTCACTATGGGGAGCAGGGCCTTCAGCCGCTCTGCTCCCCAGCTCTGGAACTCACTTCCTCCTGACCTCCGTAACATTGATTCCCTCACTCTCTTTAAAACCAGACTCAAAACTCACCTGTTCCGTCTAGCATTCCAATAATTACTCTCGTTGCTCCAATCTGTTTGTTTTATGCTGTTTTATCTTTTATTGTTGTGTATTTTATCTCTGTAAAGTGTCCTTGAGTGTTCAGAAAGGCGCTGTTGAAATAAAATGTATTATTATTATTATTAAAACGAGTTTCCTCCAAAGGCTGAGCTAAAGAATAGTCAGGAGCCCACTAGGACCTAGATATGCTGCCACCATAATAACAATGCCACTTTGTTGATCAAAGCAGTCATTGACCTAAGCTACACTCACGAATTCTTTGCATCATAACAGAAAAACAACAGAGGCACCACATAAAAATGAAGACTTTCTGTGTTCTGGCTGATTCCTAATGTCGTAGTGGGGCCCTCTGTGATAGGGTCTAAAGTTAGAGACCAGTAAAAGCTCGAGAACAGAATAACTGACCTTAAAACATCAGTTAAACTTTATGACGCAAGTTTTAAAGCTAAAAGTAAATTAAATTTGTGACATTATACGGGTACAATCTCTTCAATATAATTGTTCTAAAGTTTAAAAGCAATTTGCTGTTGACTAAATGAATCTAATGTATTCAGACAATGTTGTTGCTTTGTAAATTTTAGATTTTAATAGATTTAATTTTAATTGGTCAGTAATGCAGATATTTAGATTCTGTTTTGTTTGCAGTTGCTGTGATGCTGTTCACACCATCAGTGACAAGAATGGAATGTTCAGCTTTCTGCAAATAGATTTTGGGGGACTGAGAAACAAACCCATTTGTCAATGTTAACAGTTGTGCCAGCAGTAAAAGCCCACCAGACTGACTTATGAGCTTTGGGGTTTTTCTGGGGGACTGGAGACCTCTGGTTTGTCTTTCAGTGCCTAACATCTTCCACCTGTAATGTTTGACACTTAAACTCAGTAGGGCAAACAAATGTCACAGGTTTGTTTAAGGTTAAACACTGCCCCCCAACCCTCCTACTGAGGGGGCAACAACTCACTGGTCCTCATATTTAACCCCCAAAACATTTAGTTCATTAGAAATCTGTAAATTATTGTCCTTTATGTCAGAATAAATCAAACTTATTCACCTTATCAGATCCTACAAGTATTATCATGTTGTTTATGACAAAGCCTTCTAAACAATCATTTCCATAAACAATCAATTTTCCTGGAAAAAAATCAGTTACGTTGACTTTTTAATCAATAGCTCATCTATCATGTATGAACTTAATCAATTGGCATAAAAAAAGAGAGAAGAATGCCTAAGGACATTGACATTTTGACCTTAGAAAAGCTAAAGATCAATACATTGATGGGATCCAAACCTCCAGACCAGGGGTCACCAACTTCGGTCCTCAAGGGCTACCATCCTGCACATGTTGTTTGCGCCTAAACACCTGATTGAAATGAATAAGAAATTAACAGGCTTGTGCAACGTTAAGGAGATGATTAAATTACTCCATTCAGGAAACATTGTCATGTTGTGGATAATGTACTTCACCCAGGACATGAAGAATCACACAAGAGGTAAGTAAAAAAATACAAATGTTTTATTTTAAGGTGAACAGAAAAAAAGAACTAGAACTAAGGGCGCTGCTTCTGTGAACAGGAACAGGATGGTACCGGAATCTATGAGGATAAAAACAGAAGGTAAGTGAGGCCAGAAACAGAGAACCAGGAGAATGCGTCCGTAACTAAAAGTTCTTACGGTCCAAAACCAGTATTACAGCGGAGACGAACTGGAAGAGGTTACTAAATAAAGTAATATTAGGTAAATTTAACCCTTTACACGTGACCAGGACTCTGTGATCAATTTTTGGCAAGGGAAATGATCATTTGTTGCCATTTTTGAGGTGTTTATGAATGTGGAAGAGACCCAGCATCCTGTGATGGGACTAATAACATCAAGAGACAATAAATAAAGTAATATTTAGGTAAATTTAACCCTTTAAACGTGATCTGGACACTGTGATCAATTTTTGGCAAGGGAAATGATCATTTGTTGCCATTTTTGAGGTGTTTATGAATGTGGAAGAGACCCAGCATCCTGTGATGGGACTAATAACATCAAGAGATAATAAATAAGGCAATATTTAGGTAAATTTAACCCTTTACAGGTGACCAGGACACTGTGATCAATTTTTGGCAAGGGAAATTATCTTTTTTTGTTGTTGCCATTTTTTGGGTGTTTTTGATGACACAGTGGGCAGTATGAGTACAGTAACATCAACAGATAATACATACAACCCTTATGTGGTCAATTTTAGCCTACATGAAAATCTGAGCGATTCAATCACTTTTTGGCAAGTAAAATGCCATTTTAGTTGTCTACAATTAAATCATCAATAAAGAATTTAAAGATATTTTGAGGCGTTTCTTATAGGTAAACAGGAGGGTGTAGTCTCTATTTGGCAAGTGACAATCTTAATTTTATGTGCTTAAGTGCTTTTATCTTGTTACTTTTAAATAGAGCAACTTAATGTATAGATAGTAACCTACACAGTGTCATTAAAGCCAAAGCTTGATCAGTTTAAATACTATTTTTCAAGTAAAAATGTGCCCCAAACTAGTTAACCGTGGCTCCATGTCAAGTGGACTAAAGAAAGGAAGGGAGGATAAATCAAATCGCTGGAGAAATGTTTATTTCCATTCATACAACGTTTACATTCAATACAGGGCGCCATTTTACATTGTTTATTTATTTTTTTGTATCAAGGCTGTAGCATAAAGAAAGCCAGTTCTTACCACAATCCGTCTTTCAATCGCAAATATTGCAAAAAGGATTAATATATCCTCATTGTGAACGTTTAAGACAAATAGCAACATTTAAAACAACTTCCGAACTGGAAAAACTAATATCCGCGAGAAACATCTGTTTAAGTACCGGAAGAGGTTACCTCTGCTTTCTGAATGTCCATATTGCTAGATATGCTGAATTTTAGGGCGAAATTCTGGGGAATTTTGTCTAGAAACGCAGTTGCCTTAACCGTGCGCGATCCCGCGGTGGCTAATCAGTTTTTGGCAGCGAGTCGATTTATGGCACAACACCGGTCGCTCGTGTACGTCAAAGTTATCTTTCATAAGAAGATAATCAAAAAACGATTTATATAAAGTGGATCCAGAAGTTGTAGCCCGTCTCTGCCTACAATATTTTGATATTTTTCACCCTGTTGATGGTTTTACTGAGCAGGTGCCACTTTTGTCATACGTTTCTTTTTAAAACATGTTTAGTCTGTTCAGAATACAAATCCAGGCTCTGTCACGCTTGATTGTTGTAATTAAACTTTGTAGGTGGGGAAGGTCAGAAAAGCATCCGATCATTTTGTTTTTCCCTCATTTACAGCGACGGAGATAACGGCGCAGTGCGCCTGGCTCTGGTGTTAATCAAGTTAAATTTTATCTATTTTCACAAGAAAACAAAACAGTTAAAAGCAAGGCTTGTGTTGTGTTGACCGGATAGTTCCCGTATTTGACTATTTATTTTGACGGAGAAAGAATAGAAAGAATACCCGACGCATGCAGACGAACTGACATTTTATTCGTTTCGCACATCGCAGATGTAGCTAAATCACTCAAGAAATGATTCCCATCTGAGCTGGACACTGAGCTCAGCGCAGCTCGCTGTCAGCGCGTACGTATGGCGCACAGTGAGCTGAAGATGTGGAGAGGGGCTTGGAGCACGTTGCAGAACCAGAGCGCATGCAGGAAGATTCCTTCAACTGAAGCGAGACTTGTCACTTAGAAAATGCTCCCTGATTATGAAACTTTGGCTGAATAGCACTTGTTCCTGTCTCCAATGTGGCGACACATCCAGGAGCTGAGGAGAATCCCAGAATCTCACATCCTCGTCAGCTCAGAACACGCATATGATTACGCACAAGTGTGACGCGTCTACCCGGTCTCACACTAAGACTGGGTTGGAACTGTTCAGGTTTACGCTGACAATCTTTACATTTAGAATTGGCATACATATGTAAAATTAATGCAGTAAAATATAAAGCATTTTATTTAGATATCCATTCATTATTTTACAAGCACAGAGAGCCGCATCAGATGGATGGAAGAGCCGCATGCGGCTCCAGAGCCGCGGTTGCCGACCCCCGACATAGACATAGGGAGAGAATCTCATTATGTCACGTTGCTGCATTGATGCGGAATCATGCAAGGCTGAATCGCGATGCATCTTAGAATCGATAATTTTTCCCACCTCTAGCGAGGAGTGACTGACTGGCTGGCTGTATTAGCCCAACATCAGGTCTTATCAGGATTCACTGGGTTTGATCACGTCAGGATTAAACAGCTGCTAAATCTGTTTTCTAGATGATAAGATCACCTGTTCATCACCACTTCACACCCCTACCACCAATTTTTTTAGTTCTTTCTTCTTTTTTTAACCTGTATCTGTACTTTCCTTTCCTCTTTACCTGCTTCTGCACCTTTACACCTGTATGGCACAACCACACAACTTTCCAACACTGTGTCAGACTCGACACACACACACACACACACACACACGCACGCACGCACGCACACACACACACACACACACACACACACACACACACACACACACACACACACACACAAAGATATATTAAATTCACAGCACAATATCATAATTTATGCGTCAAATAATACAACCACAAACACTGTTGGATCTTTATTATTATTATTATTATTATTATTTACTTTTCTGTTATTTATTAACATACTATTTTATACATTTAGATACTTATTCCATCTTATTCACATGAAGGCGTCATATTTTAGCTACTCACACACACATCTATGGGTGCACTAAGATTTGTCTCATGGAACGTACATGGAGCTGGCTCCATAGAGAAAAGATTAAAGATTTTTGATCAGCTAAAGAGAGTGCAAGCAGACGTAAAATTGTTACAAGAGACTCATAGATCTGCCACATCCGCAGATGAACTTAAAACACCTGAGTTTCCCAGCATGTTCTCTGCCTGCTATAACTCTAGGCAAAGAGGTGTAGCTATTTTAATACACAAAAACATCAATTTCACAGTATTGGACACAGTCTCTGATCCAGAGGGTAGATTTATAATGTTAAAAATATCTGTACAGAACCAAAGCTTATGTATTGTCAGCATATACTGTCCAAATATTGATGACCCTCCATTCTTTCATAATTTTTTCTCTGTACTCTCCGAACACTTGGACTGTCCACTTATACTTGGAGGTGATTTTAATTTTTGGATGAATTCCTTAACAGACAGGCTCAGTACAGCTGGGACTCAGTGCAATTCGTAATCCACTAATATAGTTAAACAGTACATGAGTGATTATGGGCTTTGTGATGCATGGCGATCTCTTCATCCTAACCGTAGAGAGTATACTTTTTTCTCACACGTCCATCACTCTCATTCACTTTTGGATTATTTTCTAGTCAACAGCTCATTGTTGGCTAACATTTCAGACACTGAGATACACCCCATAGCTGTCAGCGACCATGCTCCGGTTTCATTAACTCTGGTAAATAAGAAGGCAATCCCACCAAGCAAAAACTGGAGGTTCAATACATCACTGCTCAAAGACGAAGGTTTTATAGATTTTTTTAAAAAGGAGTGGGCTTTATATTTAGAACATAATGACCTGCCTGGAACATCAGCATCTATTCTCTGGGAGGCAGGAAAGGCAGTGATGAGAGGTAAAATAATCTCTTTCTCATCACATAAGAAAAAAATGGAAAACAAACATATTCAGGAGTTAGAAGAAATCATTAAGTCTTTAGAGGCATCCACAGAAGAGGAGTTAATGAGCAAATTACGTAAAGCTAAATTAGAACTTCATGGAATTATTGACAAAAAGACAATTTTTAGCACAAAGACTACGAATAGAAAACTTTGAACATAGTAATAAATCAGGTCAATTTTTGGCTAGCCAGTTAAAAAAAATAAAGAGAAAACTACCATATCTGTTGTTAAAGACTCAACCGGGAATATAGTTTATGACCCTGAAAGAATAAACAACACTTTCAGAGACTTCTACCAAACTTTGTACTCACCACAGATAGACCCATCAGATAACGAGATTGATGAGTTCCTTGACAGGATAACACTTCCTAAATTATCAGGCAGCCAAGTTACAGTCTGGACTCACCACTAACCTCAGCGGAGCTCCAGGAGACCCTTAAATCCATGACGAATAGGAAAGCTCCAGGTCCAGACGGGTTCCCAGTAGAGTTCTACAAAGAATTCTGGATCATTCTGGCTCCAATATTTTTCAGAATGGTGAGGGAAATCGAAGAGAGCGGCAGATTACAGCCAAACATGAACTCAGCTAATATTAGTCTCTTGTTAAAACCAGGCAAAGACCCTGCATTTCCTACCAGCTATCGCCCAATTTCCCTTATTAATGTTGATCTCAAAATAAATGGTAAAGCCCTGGCAAAAAGATTAGAGAAGGTAACCCCCTTCATAATACACCCTGACCAAACTGGTTTCATTAAGGGTAGACAATCATCCACAAACTCACGTAGATTACTTAATTTGATAGATTTCTCTTACAGTAGAAACATAGAAACTAGTATATTATCTCTAGATGCAGAAAAGGCTTTTGATAGAGTTAACTGGAAGTTCTTATTTGCAACTTTACATAAATTTGGCTTTGGGAACTTCTTCATAAACTGGCTACAAACATTATACAGTTCGCCAACTGCACGTGTCAGGACGAACGACCAAATATCAGCTAGCTTCTGTCTTCAGAGGGGGACCAGGCAGGGATGCCCACTCTCCCCCTCACTGTTTGCTATCTTTATCGAACCACTAGCGGCAGTAATTAGGCAAACAACATGTATTAATGGAATAAAGTGTAAGAAAATAGAACATAAGATAAGTCTTTATGCAGATGATGTTTTACTCTTTCTCCGGAATTCTCAATCGTCTCTCTCTCATTCAATAGAACTGATAAACTCTTTTTCACAAGTTTCAGATTACTCTATAAACTGGTTAAAATCCACAGTTCTACCAATTAATTTCTCTTTTGTCATTTTACTTAATACACAATTGGAGTCAGGGAATATCACATACCTGGGAATTAATGTCTCTCCCAAGTTAGCAGATCTAACCAAACTAAACTACATCCCACTTTTAAAGAAAGTGGAAGATGATCTTGCAAGATGGAAATCCTTACCAATATCACTCATGGGGAGAGTTGCTACAATTAAAATGATGGTCTTACCCAGAATAAATTACTTAATTTCAATGATCCCAAACAAACCACCAGCTGGCTGGTTTAAATCTCTGGACTCCTCAATTACCAAATTCCTTTGGCAGGATAAACCTCCACGAATTAGCTTAAAAACGCTTCAGAAGACCAAAGACAGAGGAGGACTGGATTTACCCAACTTTTATCATTATTTCTTAGCCAACAGGCTGCAATATATACCAAGATGGTTGCAAGATAACCCGCTAGATGAGTCCTGGTTAGAAATAGAACAGGCACTTTGCAATACGATAGAGCTTTGAGACTTACCATTTATTAGCTCAAGCATAAGAAAACATGAAGGCTTCAAAAGTATTAGTATCAGCACCTCTCTGACAGCATGGTGGGAGTATCTTAAAATGACAGTCTTCACTAGTACCATGCAGACGCACACCTATCTGGAATAATCCTGATATTTTGCAAAATAATAAAATGATGAACCTTCCAGACTGGAAAAATAAAGGAATCCTATACCTGGAACACATATATGAAGGATTGGACTTCATCCCATTTAATAGAATAGTCTCCCAATTTGGAATAGATAAGAATAGCTTTTTAGAATACCACCAAATTAAATCTGTAGTAAAACAAAAATTTAAGCTCAATAAAATAGAATTATAAACACCACCAAGGGTATTAGACTTCTATAATCTCAAACCCCCCAAACTACTGTCTAAAGTATATAAGACACTATCCAAAATAGACGATAGAATAGTAATCCCTATTGAAAAATGGGAGATGGATCTATCAAGTCAGCTTTGACCAGAACTTCTGGTCCCAAACTTGTTTAAAAACTTTTAAAATGATCAGACACTCCAATTTACAAATAATCCAGTACTAAATTCTACACAGAGTACACTATACAGGTCATCAGATGTTCAAGATGGGGTTTGTGTCATCTGACACCTGTACACACTGCACAAACAATGTTCCTGACAATTACATTCATGCACTGTGGTCCTGTCCACCTGCCCAGGAATTTTGGGGTAGAGTGTGTGAAGACCTGTCAAAGTCTCTGAAACGTCATATCCAAACCACCCCCTCTCTTTGTCTACTGGGAAACCTGGACGATGTCCCGATTGAAACATCTGTGGTTCATGTGGTTCTGACTGCCATATGCATCGCTAAGAAAACTATCCTCTTGAATTGGAAAAATAGAGAAAGTCTCTGCATTAACCAGTATAGAAATCTTTTGTTAGATCATATTGCACTTGATATAGCCTCTGCTTCCACTTCAGATCAATCTCTCTGGGCTCCTTTGATCGGTTCCATCACATAGCGAGGGTGGGGGGCCGTTGATGTTGTTCTGCGGGATGGTGTGGGTGGGTGGGTGGGTGGGGGGGGGGGGGGGGGGGTCTGAGTTTGGAGTATCCGGATGTTCCCTGGAGGTGGGTTCACTGGGGGTGTCTGGGACTGGGGGGCCATTGCCCCCCTCTGGAGGTGCTTGGGTTGCCTCGGGGGGTGGACTACTGGCGGTTGTGAGTGGGGCCCCTTGGGGATCTTGGCGGCAGCCATGGGTCACTGCCTGGCAGCTGCATTGCCCCTGGGCGGGTCTGGGTTGGGGCCTGGGGGCTCGGGGTTTGGGGGTGGCCGGCCCCGGGTGGGGATCTGGGCGGGGCCTTGGGGGTCGGGTCCTGACATGTATGCTGCCAGGAAGAAGGCAGGAAATGCAGCAGTGCCTGGCCCGGGTTCGGGGGCCTCAGGTAGACCTTGGCTCCTCTGTCGTTCCATCACGGGGAGGGGGAGGTCCAGGAGGGGGAGGACCCAACCTTACCTGGATGTCCCATGTCTTATATATTCTGGAAGTTGTGCAAATGCTGGGATGGGCATAGATATTCTGCTGGGGTGGGGCTGGGTTGGTGCCCTCGGACTCCGTGAGGCTCTGTAATGCTGCTGCTTTGGGCCCTGTTAGGATGGGCTGGGGTCTCCATGCCCTGGGTGCCAGTTTGACAACGGAGGTGCCTATTGGGGCCAGTAGGGGAGCTGGCTCCCTGGAGGGCTAAGCCCAACCAGCCATTCCTCCCCATCCCCCATGTTTCTCTCCTCCTGCTCCCTCATCACACAAACATACACATAGGACCTTGGGGGGTGGGCAAGTCAGGGAGTGCGGGTATGGACCCCATTTCTGCATTCCTGTGGCAACCTGCCCCCCAATTTTATTTGCACCTTATACACTTCCACTGACGACATTCCACACAAACACACACTTAGGGCCTTGGGAGTGAGCACATTCAACGGCATTTGGCAGGGGGATATCTCAGCCTCCTCCCGGGTGCCGGTGCCCACTTCCAATTTTAAACCGCACTTAGATACCGAGGGCTGAGGGTGTAAGTGGGGTGGTGCGGTGGCATCAGCTGGCATAGGCCGGATGATGCCCGCACTGCCCGCTCACCACAGCCATGGAATACACCTCATGATCACACAACACTATATTGGAGCAGGCGGAGGGAGACTAGGGGTCTTAGCCACCTCTGTTGTTGCTTGGCTTCCTGGGGCTGGAGGCTAGGAGGGAGATCTGGCCGTCTGGTTGGGGTCTGGGGTGGTAGATTGCTGTGCTCAGCGTTGGGCGGGGGAGCCTGCTCATCAGTACCCTAGCAGAAAGGGTCAAACTCTGGTTACCGGTGATGGTTGTACCCAATGTGCAGCAGTACCAGGACCAGAGTGAAGGGTGTGTGGGGAGCATGAGTGGGTGTCCGGCGTGCATTTTTGTAAGTATTTGGTTGTATGTGTATGTGTGAGCATGAGGGAGGGAGTGTGTGACTGTGTTTGTGTATGACTGTATATGTCAGGTGGGGCCTTTGACTCCTCCCCTCTCCTGGGACCTCCTTTGATGATAAAGATCTTCGTCCCCCCTCCCCCTGCCACACCTGGTGTGAGGGGTTGTGCCTTGATCTGCCTGAGTGTTTGTGGCAACTGGGTCTGGGGGTTTAAGATTTTGGCATCTGCCTGATAGATCCCGGTGGCTGCCTGGTGGGGTCTGGGTCCCTGGGCTCTGCTGGGTCCCCGGCGGGGGTGGTCGCCCTTGGGTCCCAGGCTCGGCCGGCTAGGGGGTGGGAGGCTGCGGGCGGGCCTGAGGGCTTGCCGCTGATGTCTCCCGGGACTCTGCCGGCTGCTGGTTGTGGCCCCCCGGGGCGATCCTCTGTGCCTCTCGAGGGGGGCGGGGGCCTTTCTGGTTGCAGTCTCCTTGGGGTTCCTGTGTTCTGGGGCAGCGCCTGGATCTCTGAGACTTGGAGCTCCCCCCGTCTCCTGCGCATCTTTGGGGGGTGGATCTGTGGTCCCTCACACTCTCTGTTGGACGCTCCTATAGAGAAACCTTACATAAACAAGCGCGTGTACACACACACACAGGTGCTCACATGGTGCTCTCAAAAGTATGGGTTTGGGCACACTAAACACAGGTCTTAAGACTAAATCAAATCAAAATTCAAATTCAAATTTTATTTGTCACATACACATTCATACACAGTACGAAATGCAGTGAAATGCCTTACACAACTGCTCGTGACCTAAGAGTTGAAAATAAAACAACTGTACACCACGGATTAAAATGAAGGGTAAATTTAACTGGGAAAGAGTAAGGTAAAATATATCTGAATTAAAGTTGAATAATAGAATAGCTTTACAACAAAATACACAACACAATACAAATTAGACTATGGTGGGCACTTAATGCACTGTGATTTATTATCGTGATTCTTCAGTTAAGCAATGTTGATTATATATTTCTTCATCAAGTTGACGCAGTGATAGCTTGATCTTGTTGTATTGTTGTTGTGTCCCTTTTTTTTGCCCTTTTGCTTTCTTTTGTCTTTTTCTGCAGGTCTAGAAGCAGACTCTTGTTCATTATTGTTTATAGGTTATGATTCCTTGAAAAGGAGGGAGCTTGTGGGCTGCTGCAAGCATCCTGCAGATCCTCAGCAAAATCCCAACAAACCATATCCTCTAAAGGATATTGCTCAAGGTAATGGCTGGCCCATTGTAGGGCTCTTACCCTGAAGAGGAGCACAGTGTTAACTATCAAGTCAATGTCCAAAGCGTCCGGGCCATAAAACCGCACCACATCCAAGAAAAATGTCCAACAGGAGTCCGGGTCTCCATAATAGTTGTACAGCTGGGTAATCCGCTGGGTCCTTGGTGGTCGGTCCATTCTGTCACAATTTGGTGTTGGTAGGACCCAAAATGCAGGAACCCAAGATGACACAAGGCAGGAGATGATATAAAGTAAAATCCTTTTATTAGGACGAATGAAACAAAAATATATCCAAATGGGCTGGAACCAAAAAAACCAATATATCCAAAGAGCTGAGCAGGAGATCAAAACACTAGAGACAACACGAGAAGACCGAGAGAATTATCACAATGGACCGACACAAGACAAAGACAAGACAGGGCTTAAATAACAGGGAGGAGTAATTAAGGGAACAGGAAGCAGGTGTGAGGAGTGAGGGCTGGAGGGAAGGCAGGTGACAATAATTACCTAAATGGGGAAAACAGAACCAAGGGAAGACAGATAAACCTAAAACTACAAATCCAAACTAAAAGGCTGCGGGAAGGACTAACACACACACACACACACACACACACACACACACACACACACACACACACACACACACACACACACACACACACACACACACACACACACACACACACACACACACACACACACACAGACATAAATAACTCACACACACACATATACTGGGCTGGGGAACAAGAGGCTGGAGCTGCAACTGGAGGGACAGAGGATAACTAAATGAACACCGGACCTGAGGGAATGATAAAAAGGCCTACAAACAGAAGACACAATATTGAGATGCAGACAAAGGACACATGAGGGCGCTATGAGACACAGAAGGGAAACTAGAGAGGATGGAGAAACATCAGGAGACACATAAAGGAGGGGGCTGACGCAGACCATGACAGGCTGAGGCAGAGTTGATGAACTTTTCACGGACAAGTAAGATTTCGGATTCAGATTTCAGATTCAGATCTTACGGACTTACGGACAAGTAAGTCTTTAAAATATAAATATATGAAAAGACAACATGACATGAGAATAATACTTGCAAAACAACATGTTTAACTCTGTTTGTCGGCTACAGAAGCACATTTATAAACAAAAAACTTGAAGTCGCCATCTTAAAAAAATGGTTAGATCTGCTCGTAACAACTATTTTTTTGCTATCATTTCACAGCATCATGGAGACCAGTCCAGGCTGTACAGCACAGTTAACTCCCTGCTACTGTTAAATGAGTCTGATAGTCTAAATCCCACTGTTGCTTTATGCACAGAGCTACAGAGCTTTTTCCTCAACAAGATCCTTGGTATTAGGCTTAGCCTCCAGCCTCAAATACACACTATCCATGTGGAACCGCCGGATCCACCTGCCTTCTCAGACTTTGCTCCAGTTCAGCTTGCTGACTTGATGAAACTGATTAGCTCCATGAAGCCAGCTGGCTCTTCGGTGGACTGCCTCCCAGCTAAATTGGTACGTGACTCAGTGTCTGCGCTGAGCCCGGCACTCATGAACATTTTTAACATTAGCCTCAGCACTGGAGTGTTCCCTAAGGTTTTTAAAGATGCGGTTGTTCAGCCGATATTGAAAAAACCTGGTTTGGATCCCTCCACTTATGAGAACTTTCGCCCTATATCGAAAGTCCCGTTTCTCTCGAAGGTCCTTGAGAAAATTGTGCATGGCCAGATCTCTGCCCATATGAATAGCAACTCGTTGCTGGATGTATTTCAGTCAGCCTTTAGACCAAACCATAGCACAGAGTCTGCTTTGATTAGGGTGCTAAATGACATTCTGGTGGCATCTGACTCTGGGTCTATGGTACTGCTGCTCCAGCTGGACCTTTCAGCGGCTTTTGATATGGTCGATCACCAAATTTTACTGAATCGGCTTGGGTCTTGGGTTGGGGTGACGGGGGTGGCGCTTAAATGGTTCCGCTCCTACCTATCAAACCGTACCATCTCTGTACAGATTGGTGACTGTGCATCCTCCAGTCTTCCACTGCCTTGGGGGGTGCCGCAAGGTTCCGTTCTTGGGCCATTGCTGTTTTCAATCTACCTTCTGCCTCTGGGCAATATCCTGAATCAGCATGGCCTGAGCTACCACATCTACGCAGATGACTGTCAGCTATACGTGGAAATGGACGAGAAAAATGCGGGCTCGAAATTGGCTGCATGTATGGATGACGTGAAGGGCTGGCTGGCATCCAACTTCTTAAAACTGAATGAAAAGAAGTCTGAGTTTATTGTTTTTGACCCCCGCAACCACCATGGCTCTCACCCTGTTTGTGACCTTTTAACTCTAAACCCCAAACAGTGTGTGACGAGTCTCGGGGTCAAGCTGGATGCTGGACTCACAATGGCCCCACAGATAAACTCTGTAGTGAGGTCTTGTTTTTATCAGCTTCGCCGCCTTACTCACCTCAGACGAATCCTGAAACGGAGGCATTTGGAGTCAGTCATTCATGCATTCATTACCTCTCGCCTGGACTACGCAAACGCCCTCCTCATTGGTGTTCCGGACTCTGCCCTGAATCGGCTGCAGGTTGTTCAGAACGCTGCTGCCAGGTTCTTGACGGGTACACACCGACGTAGCCACATTACCCCTGTCCTGGCACATCTTCACTGGCTCCCTGTCATTTTCAGAGTGCAGTTTAAGTTACTGACTTTTGTTTTTAAAGCACTCAGTGACCTGGCACCTTCCTACCTCTCTGCCCTTCTCACTCCATATGTGCCCACCCGCTCGTTGAGGTCGGCTGACCTTTTGCTGCTGCACACGCCGCGGATGAGGCTCAAATCGCGGGGTGAACGAGCATTTGTCCATGCTGCCCCAAAGCTATGGAACTCATTGCCCATTGGAGTTCGGCAGGCTCCATCTCTGGCGGTTTTTAAATCTCGTTTAAAGACCCACTTTTACACTTTGGCTTTTAGACAGTGACTCGTTTTAGTGTTTTATTGTGTCATTGTTTTAATGTGTTCTTATTATTCATGTTTTCTCTGCTTTTAATTGAGATTTTTATCCTTTGTTTTAGCTCCTTGTAATGGGTGTGTTTTGTTTTAGCCTGTGCAGCACTTTGGGCAGCTCCCATGCTGCATTTTAAATGTGCTATATAAATAAACTATGCTATGCTATTGATATGCTTCTCAGCCACTAGATGGTGCCATCGGATAAGAGAAATACTCTGGAAAGAGACTAAGCATGTCTGCAGTCTAGATATGTTGGTGAATATTAAGCATGTTTGTGGAACAACTTTGTTGCTGGAAGTGCTCGTGGACCTGGTACCGGATTCATAGGATTCAAGATGTGTGACACATAAAGCCAGGTTCACATCAGACGCAGAAGCGCAACGGTGCACTGCAAAGCACCGTGGAGTGAAGACCACTTCTCTTCAGCACCCTTGTTAACCTACAGTCTCAGTCACATCTCTAATTTCCCTCTGGGATTAACAAAGTATTGATTGATTGATCAGCTGCGTAGATCCACGAAGTGCTACAAAGGCTTGCGCCGTGCAGCGATTGTTTTGGCTTGTGCTCTATTTCTTTTGTGAGCCGCGTCAATTCTGGCGGGAAGTCAAACCAAAACAGAAGAGACTGGCTGGTAAATAAAAAAATAAAGGAATATTTCTAAATAAAACCCCACGATTGATAAAAGTGATCATTTTTGTGTATCTAAACAGACTAGAGAGATGAAAATGAACAAAGACACAAACACACTCCTGCAGAGAAACATAGCATTTCCATAATTTTAAATGCAGTTTTTACAGTAAAAGATGGATTTACACAAACACAGGAAAGGCACGGAGGTGTGTTGGGGGTCTGGGAAACAGTAGGTGTGAGCAGAAGCGCTCGTTGAAAATTTTCGCCTGATGTGAACAGAGGAGCAGCGGGCAGTGCGCAAATTTTGTGAGCGATCCGCTCCGCATCGCTTCGCAGCTGATGTGAACCTGGCATTAGTGCTAATTTGGCATCACTTAGTTGTGATATGTTGTTAGAGAATCAGAAAACAGATGGCAAAAATATGCCTCACCCTAAAAACATTTTGCTAGCTGCCTCTAGTTAGATTACCAAGTTTTAGACTAATCAGGGAAACCATGTTCTCAGGGGCAATGATCAGACATTCAATGATTTCAGAGTTTAACTGAAGGAAGTTTTCTTCTAGCCAGCCTGTGATAGCTGATAGACTCTAGCAGTTCAGACACTTTATGAAACTCAGAACCCTCAAAAGAGCAGCACAGCTGAATGTCATCTACATATCGGTGATAGGTGACGTGACGAAAATAATCGATTATCTGTCTAAGAGTATATATAGTAGAAATAAGAGTGAACACAAAACAGAGCCTTGGGGTACCCCACAGAACAGATCAGTAGAGTCTGTCATGATTTGGTTTATACAGACACTGTAACTTCTGTTAGAATGGTACGATCTAAACTAGTCTAGAACAGTTCCAGAGATCCCCACCGAGTCGCCAAGTCTGTTAATTAAGGTGCTGCGATGAACAGTGACTAAATCTGCTGAAAGATCTAACAATACTAAGACTGTGAACGCTCAGTAGTCTGTAGCCATCATGATGGAAATTTTGAGCAAAGCTGTTTCTGTTCAATGCTTTTTATGAAAACCAGATTGGAATTTGTCAAAACTGTTGTGTAATTCCAGAAAAGTAATCAGTTGATCTGACACAACATTTTCCAATATTTTAGAGTTAAAGGGCAATAGAAATGGTTCTGTAATGTTTAGGCTGAGATGAGTCCCAACAGTTTTTTTAAGGATAGGTTCAATAACTGCATGTTCGAAATATGAATGGTGATGTGGCGTTCCCTAGTGGTGATATGTGGATAACGCATCTAAAATCAGCCCTGTCGTCCCAAATGAAAATTTCAGACTTAATTATTAGAATTAGGAGCAATGAGCCTGTTTGAAGTGGTGGTGTAAGCGATGGGTCAAGTAGGTGTAGAAGGCTGGGATGTAGACCATCATGACTGTGAGAGGGAATCCACCATAGATGTATATCTATGGGGCTGCACAGCATACCGAATGTTAGAGGTTAGCATGCTTGCTCCATGATGGTTAGGGTGGATACCATCTCACCTGAAAAAAAGAAAGGTTCCTAAACAGGTTGAAATTATCAATGAAACCAAAACTGAGGGACCTGCAGGCAGATTAAAGCCATCAGTGAAGAGAGAGCAGGTGGCTAGAACTTCCACATCCACGAGAAAATGTGTGGATCGGGCCAGAGATGAAAACAGACATTCTGCTGCTCTTCAGAAAGTCAAAGAGATGGTTAAAATGTTGTGTGGTGACAGGCTCCTGACATGTAACATAATTTGATCCAACACGAATGATTACTCTTAACTGAAGTTGGGATGGATCACAGCAAACCAAGAAGCATACCCAGAAGAGCAGTGATGGTGGCTGACGGAAAACAAACCTCACAGCAACAGAAAGCTAATGTCTTAGTTTAAATGTTTATATATTTCTGTCGAGCTTCAGTTTTACTTTGTTAGCTAGTAGCAGAGTGTTATGTTACTGTAACTTTACCCTGAAACAAAAATCCACCTGTGTCTGCCTGCTGCTGTGACAGCTGCTCCCCGAGGCGGCTCCCCTAAACTCCCAAACAGGAGGCTTGATCTGCAAACTGGAAATGTTTATTGCTTTAAATATTGATTTTGTGACAGCCAATTAGTTCAAACAGCTTATTGTATGAGATGATAAACCAGACGGTTTGATGTGCTGTCTCTAATCGCCAGGAGGAAGGAAAAAATAATTAGATTTAATAATCTTAGAAAGTTTAAAAATGTTTTGTGCCTTAATATTATTTTGATCCTCTTTATATGTCAGGGTATTAAATCTGTAAGAATAGGCAGACTATTTTTAATAGCAGATCTCTCCTGCTGTTGCCTAGGTAATAGTGTTTCTGTGGTAGTCAAGTTTGACTCTGATACCTGATGGTCATTATTTTAGGAATCTGAAGGTAAAATCATTCGGGGAAGAGACTTGGTTCACCTGCCACTACAGAAGTCTGCAGGCAAAATGACTTTAATTACTGCAAAATATTTCTCTAATAAAAAAAAATCTTTATAGATTGTCATCTAGAGTTTTCAAAATCACCTGTGGATTGTTTATACCTGACTCTCACTAGGACGAGTTTGACTTAAACCTGCAAGAAAATGTGAAAACTCTCAGTTTCAGAATGTCACTGATTTTATACCGTCAGCTGTAAAAAATGATAATAGACACTAACATGCATGAAATATTCCTGCATCTGTTCTTAGTCATTAAGGTTGTTTAAATGTTATTGTTCTGATCAGCCAGTACCATTGTTGTCTCACATTTCTCAGTTTCTGACAGTTAAATAAAACAGGGAAAGATTGTGCCGCCACATTTTTAAGCAGAAATGGATGAAATTAGTTTATGAAACTTCTCATTAATCCTGCTTGCTTTGTCTCAAACTGTCTATACACGTTCCAAACAGGAAAAATATTTTGAACAATAAGAAATTAACTGAAAATGGTTCTAATCAGCCCTGTAAATGCAACAGTCACAGCCCAGTGAGGCACTGAATTTCACAAATTACATTTCTTAATATTTATTGAAATAAACTACTCAACTAAAACACTTTTTTTTACCAACTTTGCCTACAGTTGCAATCCTTGCTAAATAATCTGCTTTCAGCATTGTGAGTGTTATTAGCCAACACATTTCTATGATGGCCTGATGTTAAAACGTATGTAGAGTCCGTTTGTTTCAGTACGTGACCTACTGTTTGGCTCATACTGGTTTATTGGTGGTTGAGATTCAGTAGGATCCACTAAAGAACTCTGATCCATTCAAGGTGCAACTTTTAATTAAAAAAAATACAATCTCTCCTTTTTAGTTCTTTGTTTTATTTTGGTTCTTTGAGCCGATAGCGTACTGGGCTGTGACTTTTGGTGACAGATTGTGAACAGCATTCTACTGTATACCTTGGAACATTTGAAATGGCTCTCCATTTCCTTGTGTGTGTTACAGGGTCTCATGAGTAGCTGGATTCTTAAAGAGGTTTGAAATATTCATGCATCAAATATTCCCTTGCTGGCAATAAGTCAGCTTTGTTTCCAGCGAGTGTTGGACTCTGCCCGGGTTCCTTGTTTGTTCATAACTTTTAAGAGGTTGAGTTAAAGGAGCAATATGTACAAATTCCAGTGTGAAATAATCACAAAGCAGTATAATGGCTCAGACATGTTACAAAAAGACTTTTACTGAAAGAAAAAAAATACTAAACAGAGACATAGTTACTATTTACCACCAGTGAGTGTGAGGTTACAGTGTCTAAGACAATGCTAACGCTGCAGCCGGCATGTGTAATTCGACACCGGCAAGGCAAAAAGCTCCAGTTGTTAAAATAACCAAAGCCAGTAAAGAGGACTCCTCCTTGAACCGTTACCTTATCGTGGTGGAGGAGTTTGAGTGCCCTAATGATCCTAGGAGCTATGTTGTCTGGGGCACTTAGTGCCCCTGGTAGGGTCTCCCATGACAAATTGGTCTTAGGTGAAGGGTGAGACAAAGAACGGTTCGAAGGATCTTTCATGGCGGTTAAAACGAAGAGTCGGAGTACCCGGCCCGGAGGGTTACCCGGGTCCCACCCTGGAGCCAGGCCTGGGGTTGGGGCCCGTGAGCGAGCGCCTGGTGGCCGGGCTTTCGCCCATGGGGCCCGGCCGGGCCCAGCCCGAACCGGATACATGGGCTCGTCCAACTGTGGACCCACCACCCGCAGGAGGAACATGAAGGGTCCGGTGCAATGCGAATCGGGTGGCAGACCAAGGCGGGAGCCTTGGCGGTCCAATCCCCGGACAAGAAAACTAGTTTTTGGGACATGGAACGTCACCTCGCTGGCGGGGAAGGAGCCGGAGCTTGTGGCAGAGGTTGAGCGGTACCGGCTAGATATAGTCGGACTCACCTCGACACATTGCATTGGCTCTGGAACCCGAGACCTGGAGAGGGGTTGGACACTCTACTTTGCTGGAGTTGCTCCGGGTGAGAGGCGGAGGGCTGGGGTTGGCTTTTTGTTAGCCCCGAGACTCTCTGCCTGTGTGTTGGGGTTTACCCCGGGGGACAAGAGGGTAGCTTCCTTGCGCCTTCGGGTCGGGGAACGGGTCCTGACTGTTGTTTGTGCTTATGGGCCAAATATCAGTTCAGAGTACCCACCCTTTTTGGAGTCCCTGGGACGAGTGCTAGATAGTGCTCCATCAGGGGACTCCATTGTCCTGCTGGGGGACTTCAATGCTCACGTGGGCAATGACAGCTTGACCTGGAGGGGTGTGATTGGGAGGAACGGCCCACCTAATCTGAACTCGAGCGGTGTTTTGTTATTGGACTTCTGTGCAAGCCGCAGTTTGGCCATAACGAACACCATGTTCGAACATAAGGATGCCCACCGGTACACTTGGTACCAGGGCAGCCTAGGTCACAGGTCGATGATAGATTTTGTAGTCGTATCATCTGACCTGCGGCCGTATGTTTTGGACACCCGAGTGAAGAGAGGGGCGGAGCTGTCAACTGATCACCACCTGGTGGTGAGTTGGATCAGATGGCAAGGGAACATGCCGCGTAGACCTGGCAGACCCAAACGCATAGTGAGGGTCTGCTGGGAACGCCTGGCAGAAGAACCTGTCAAGAAGGTCTTCAACTCCCACCTCCGGCAGAGCTTTGACCACGTCTCGAGAGCAGTGGGGGACATTGAGTCCGAGTGGGCCTTGTTCCACTCTGCGATTCTCGAGGCGGCTGTTGCTAGCTGTGGTCGTAAGGTGGCCGGTGCCAGTCGTGGTGGCAACCCCCGTACCCGCTGGTGGACACCAGAGGTTCGGGGAGCCGTCAGGCTGAAGAAGGAGGCCTACAGGGCGTGGCTGGTCTGTGGGTCTCCGGAGGCAGCAGACAGGTACCGGATAGCCAAGCGGGGTGCAGCAGTGGCAGTTGCCGAGGCAAAATCTCGGGCGTGGGAGGAGTTTGGTGAGGCCATGGAGAAAGACTATCGATCGGCTCCAAAGAGGTTCTGGCAAACTGTCCGGTGCCTCAGGAGAGGAAGGCAGCAACTCGCTCACACTGTTTACAGTGGGGATGGGGAGCTGCTGACGTCAACTGAGGCTATAGTCGGACGGTGGAAGGAATACTTTGAGGAGCTCCTCAATCCCACCAATGCGCATTCCGAGGAGGAACCAGAGCTGGGAGGCCTGGGGATGGACTGTCCGATCTCGGGGGCAGAAGTTGCTGAGGTAGTCAAACAGCCACACAGCGGCGGAGCCCCGGGGGCGGATGAGGTTCGTCCTGGGTATTTCAAGGCTATGGATGTTGTAGGGCTGTCATGGTTGACACGTCTCTACAACATTGCGTGGTCATCGGGGGCAGTTCCTAGGGAGTGGCAGACCGGGGTGGTGGTCCCCATCTTTAAGAAGGGTGACCTGAGGGTGTGTTCCAACTATAGGGGGATCACACTCCTCAGCCTCCCTGGAAAGGTCTACTCCAAGGTACTGGAGAGGAGGGTCCGATCGATAGTTGAATCTCAGATAGAGGAGGAGCAATGTGGTTTTCGTCCTGGCCGTGGAACTGTGGAACAGCTCTATACCCTTGCAAGGGTGATGGAGGGGGCATGGGAGTTTGCCCAACCAATCCACATGTGCTTTGTGGATTTGGAGAAGGCTTATGACCGTGTCCCCAGGGGCACCCTGTGGGGGACGCTCCAGGAGTATGGGGTGGGTGGCTTTTGTTAAGGGCCATTCAGTCCCTTTACCAGAGGAGCGTGAGTTTGGTCCGCATAGCCGGTAGTAAGTCGGACCTGTTCCCAGTGAGGGTTGGACTCCGCCAGGGCTGCCCTTTGTCACCGGTTCTGTTCATCACTTTTATGGACAGAATTTCTAGACGCAGCCGTGGTGTGGAGTGTGTCGAGTTTGGTGGCAGGAGAATCTCGTCTCTGCTTTTTGCGGATGATGTGGTCCTTCTAGCTTCATCCAGCTCTGACCTTCAGCTCTTGCTGGGTAGGTTCGTGGCCGAATGTGATGCGGCTGGGATGAGGATCAGCACCTCCACATCTGAGACCACGTTGGTGTGTGTCAGAAACAGCGTAAGGCTTAATGTCTTTTCCAAAAAAAAACAGGTGATGGGCCGGTCTCCAGTCAAAATGCCCGGGCTGAATTTTTGTCCCAGTCCAGCCCTGGGAGTGCCCATTTATTTATTGTACCCCTATGAAGCCATGCCATCTTTTTGTTTTACTCTGTCGAGTGAAGAAGGCTACAAGCTTACATTGAGTTACCAAAGCTAACGGTGAATTAGAAGCAAATAGTCGGCTCTAAAAATATCTCAAACTACTTTTTCAACTAACGACATCTCAGTATTACAGTGAAATATGCGAGTGAAGTGAATCAATTGTGGCATTTTACTTTCTTTAATGAGTTGTTCAGAACTACCATGGATCCTCTAATATTGGCCTGTATTCCGTTACTGGCCGGGTCTCCTACATTAGCCGGCCTTGCTGTCAGTGGGGGTAAATAAAGGCCGGTTTCTAATAGTGGCCGGCTTTACAGCACAAACTCAGCTGCAGCTTTGATAACTTTAAAGTACTATTGTTGCGAGCGTGTCCTATTTGTCGGTTCCTTTAAAACCTGGTTCCGTTAGAACCTATAAGACTGCGCTGCGTTTTCAGGGTTCGTGGGGCGTCGGTGAGTTTTATTGTATTAGACCTGGTTTGGACCCCCTAATTAGAATCAGTTTCCTATTTTAAAGTGAGAATGATATGCCGTACTCGTTCTTTTGTGATAGCACACTTTCTTTTTTGATTTCTCCCGTTATCTAGTGGTTTTAGATACTAGGGCAAAGTTCAGCGGGTGGCCATTCGTCGCTGACAATTCTTTGGGTTATATTAGGATTAATTTGCGCCTCTGTCAGCTTTTGTGGGCGGTGGTAACTAGAAAATGTTTCTTGTTAGTTGATCAGGCTAACATAGATTTATCAATTAATCTAATTAATCCAACCTTCCCACGCTGGCGGAGACTTTTTCACACTTGCAAACAGAGCCTATTTTAACCTACTAATGTATTGGCTTATCATCCTTAAGATATCTCGTTACTCACGGGAGAGGAGAAGACTAGCTTCTTTACTTAAGGTTTCTTTTTCTTAATCTGTCACAAACCGGAAAGCAAATCCTGATAATTCAGGAACTTGTAATTAATGTGCTTACCTCTCCTTATTGTTCAGGTCGGGGCCCCCACTCAAACCTTTAAAGAGGACCTTTAAGAATCAGGAATGTAAGTTATTTTTCAAAAAGTTTATTACAAGATTAAAAAATACAAAAACTTAGGTAGATGTAAGACTGATCACTTCCCCCAAGGAAATGCTAATCCTAATAATTAACTAAGAATAATGAGTTGGCTCACACCAACTCTGTCTTCTTCAACTTCAGGTTAATACCCTCTAACACACGATCACTGACTGATTCTCAAAAATTGCTAAATACAAAAAAAAAAGAGTAAATATAAAAATAACCTATCCCCTGTGGAGGATGCTAATGCTAAAATCTTCCTGACCTGTCATCCTCCGATGACCTCTTCTATCCCAAATCTGCTCTGTCTCTCACTGTCGACTGCCCCAACTGCTCTCAGCTCTGCTTCTAGCTGCTCTTTTTATACTCTTCTTGGGACTGCCTAGACAAGGTAAAAAGTTCACTAGTTACACATATATCATTATCACATGACAGTAAGGTCATGGGGTCATTCACCAGATACACACTTTTTTAGTTCAACACATTCTTCAAGACGGCTTTTCAGCTGAACACAGGCCATTAGGTGTCTTTTCCCGAAGTCCAGCATTCCTCATGAAGGCTTTCCGTCTCCTGACAGGCTCTTTTCAGTCTGTCTCCTGCAGCTCCACCCCTCCTGCTGCTGGTAGGGTCAGGCACTTCTTGACCTTCTGCCCAATTTGGCTCCCAGAAGCAAGTTCTGATCCCTTGGATTCTTCATGAAGGGTTTGTCCACTTCTGAGATGCTTTATCTTCAGTTGATCTTCTTTTGTCCCAGCTTGGATGCTTGTTGTGCAGTTGGGCCCCTGTCTTCTGGCTGATTTTACTCACATAAGCAAGTTCAGTGTGTTTCAGTGTGGGTCCAATCTTATCTCTGTGGCCCACCTGTTGACTCCGTTTCTTGCCACTGTCTTTGGCATGTGGGAACTTGCAACACTATTGATCTTAAAATATTTTAATAAATAGCATACTTACCCACTGTTAATAAATTAGTTAATCTCACAAAACACAACGACAAGTCCGATCACGTATAAAAAATAGAGTCACTTCCCACTTCCTGTTCTCTAGTCCTGCGTGATATTGTGACTATCGTGCAACTTTACAAGAAGCGCTCAGCAGGGTGGCGCATGCTATGTGACCACTTGACCTCTCAAAATTGCGGGCGCTGCGCGATGCAGAGCAGCACTTTCGCCTCCAGTGCGTGTGCCCCAGGCTTTATTTACTTTGCTGACTGGGTGTAAAAATGCCCAAATTCCGTGCGATTGGGAGAAAATGTGAGCAAGACAAGCAGAAACGGAACGGAAAATGCTACAGTTTGCAGTGATTACTTCATCACACGTAAAGGTTTACTAAAGGTTTTTTATAGCATTTTATTGAACAGCTTAGAAACGCCGCTACAAAAACAGCAGGTAAATAGGTTGATGCTGTTTTCACGTGTCTTCACCGCAAATTGCTTGTAGAATACTAATGTTTTTAGCAGTTAGCTCAGTGTTGTAACGTGGAACTGCGGAGGATGAGGATCAGACAGTTGGAGGATTTATTTTTTTTTACTTCAAACCAAACGAGACACGAACAGTTAAACTTTGAAGCGGTAAGGTGTCTGCTGCCTTTTGCTGTGAATCAGTTACCTAGTTATCACCAAGTATTTACAATGCACTACCAGCATGTTTGCAACGTTTGTTACCATACTGGTATTTAGCCTGAAACAACGGTGTTTGTTGTAAATGTTCAATATGCATACGTACATACAATGTCAACTGTATATTTTCAATAAACGACCCTAGTGTTTTATAGGTTCAAATTAACACAAAACCTTGTTTTAATTCATTCTACTGGTAGTTTAATTTGCTCAAATTGAAATTGAGACCTGCCTCTAATTCTGGCCTCCTTCCGATAAAGGCCTGAACCAGAATGTGCTTGAGTAAATAAAGGCCTGGGCCTCCATTAGAAGATTTATGGTATCACAGCCAGTGGCGATTCTAGTGTCAGAGGTTTAGGGGTGCTGAGCAGCCAGAGAGCTGCCAGTCCAGGCAAGATTAGTTTCACAGTTTAGCAAATTTTTTTTCACAAGAATATATTTTATTGAATTTTCAGTTTACAGTACACCTTTTACACAGTATTATGTTGTATATTAAAAGTATATCCTGTATCTAACCATCATGGAACAAAAGAACAATAGAACAATTTTGGTTATTCTTCGGTTTCCGGCGATCGTCTCCAGCATAAGAGCATATATAGGATTGAAAACAATATGTGTGTAGATAATTTTGACAAAGCTTTAAGCAAGAAGTCCGTGAATTACATCTTGTTTTTCATCTCCCATTCCAATCTCAATGTTGGTCAGAAGACTGTTTTCCTACCCTCCCACTTTATAGGTCAAATTTTTATGTCCAACTTCTTATGTGTAAGAAAAGGTGTCCATATTTTGTCGAATGAGTGTTGGTTGGCTTTTAAGATATAAGTAATCTGTTCCAGCAGCATTACCTGCAACATCCGTTTCATCCAGTTTTTCACATTGGGCCTATGGAGAGATTTCCATGCCATAGCTATAAACTTTTTTGCTACAATTGAACTAATATCCAGGAAAACACAGTGACATTTGCTATAAGCATATTCTTTAGGGCTAAGTCCTATTAGAAATAATTTAGCATGAAATGGTACCTCCTTTTTGATATTTTTTTTCTGTAGCAATTCTTACTTCCTCCCAGAACTTTTTGATTTCTGTACACTCCCAAAGACAATGATACAATGTCCCTTTATGAACATTGCATTTAGCACATGTATCTAGTATATTATTATTGTATTTGTTCAGTCTCTCTGGTGTTACATATGTAACGGAACGGAATGACTGTTTTTTTCCCTTCTTTGCTCAGGAATAGTCTGCATGAGAGATAGTCTCAAGGTCTCATGCATTCATTCTAACCTGCTTATTTTCAGCTCAACAGAATAATGAAGAATGAACTCTTTTCTTTTAATTAGTCAAAGAACTCTATTTTATTAAAGCTAATCCATCAAAGTGTTAGTCAATAAATAAGATGTGACCGATCTGTGTAATCAAAATATTAATTACTTTATTATAATCCTATAGAATATAATAAGTGATATGACTTTAAGTGTTCCAACAGGACTCATTTCACGTAGCGTTAAAAGACATGACACATTACTTTCACTGATCCAATCAGAATCTTACAGATCTGACGGAGGCATGGTTTTGATGGTGTTTGGTAATTTTTCATTCGACAATAAACCATAACATCCAAAGTATAAAACTATGCCACGTCAGCTCTAACGCCAGTTCAAAGCATTCCAGAGAAAGTGACGGAGTGGCCAATCCTGATCTATACTCTTTAACTGAAAGAACAATGACAAGCTGAAAAATTTGTCGCTATTCCAACAGCGACAACAGTTCCTTTCAGAATAAAAGCTGAACCATCCAGACCCAGGCTTGGGTCTCACCAGATGCTAACAACTTGTTGTGTACGGGTCTGATCGGAACCGCGGCTTTTTCTACCGGCTCGGTTCCAGAGAGGGTCCACTGGACCCCGATATTCCTGATCTACAGAGGACTTCCACGAAGGGTAGGTAGACCGACATGATGGTGTCTCATGTGTTTCTGAACCTCCTAACCAAAGCTTAATGCGAAAACAATACCTTCAGTTCCTGTCAGAACAATCGCTTCTTCGGATTTGCTGGTTCTGATTTAACATCACACGTCATATATTCACCGTCTCATCCATTTTAGTTACAATATACATTTAGTTTTAAAGTCAGTCTAGTTTAATTTGTTAGTAATAAAATTCTTAACTTTTAAACTTGACTCTCTCTCTTCTGCTGTCTCTGAGTGAATATGGAGCGGTTATCTAATCCCTGCATTAAAAAGATCCAATCTTCTGGTTTAAATAACCCACCGAAGGTGGATATCATATTTCCTATGGAATCCCACGCCTTATGGCTCATTAAATAACTGTAATCTAATTCATTACACATATGTCCACATTAAATATTTATGCTGAATTAATCTTCTGTGGCTGCGATGGACTGGCTCTCTGTCCAGGGTGTACCCCGCCTGATTGCCCATTGACCGCTGGAGATAGGCACCAGCTCCTCCGTGGACAAGCGGGTTCGGAAAATTGATGGATAATCTTCTGTGGAGATAAAAAAAATCCACATTGCAAGTCAGTGGTACAGTCATGTTGCTGTTATCCAATCTGAGGCAAGATGTCCAAATATCAGGAAATAAGACTTCAAATGCTGCCGTCTTCCACCATTCTCTGCTGCAGCAGACTTTTCTGCGGTGATCCAAGCAATTATTTGCTTCTTTTGCTCTGAGTACAGCTTGCTAAGCAACCATTCCTACCAGAGACCACTGCAAATGTATTTGTTAAACAAGTTTGGGAAACCTTTAAAATACACCAGCAAAAAAAAATAAATAAAAAAAATAAAAAAAATCATCTGTAAAACTTCAACAGCAAAATGTAATGTTTGAAGGCAATTTCTTAACCCATGACATGAAGAATCACCACCAGGAGTCGTAAGGTATGTAAAAGTGGTGTATTTGTATAGTGAGGTAAGAGGTTGCTTCCGAGGGACAGGAAATGGATCCGTTGGGTTCTGAGAGAGGAAGAGAGGTCAGAGTCTGGGACAAACGTGAGAGGATAATGAGAAAGGCAAAAGGGCTTACAGTTTCCTGGATGATCCGGGTTCTTCGGGGAGGGTATGCCAGGCCTGGCTGAGCAGGGAGACTGAGGAGCTGCAGGTGGGCAGGTGAGTGGTAGAGAGCAGTCAATCAGGGGCAAACAGCGTGACTGGAATGTTGGCGATGGTTCAGGTGGTATTGCAGAAAGCAAGTACTGAATAGATGAATGGAACCTGGAAGGATCAAAAGGACAGAGCCCGTTACTGGCCAAAAGGGCAGGAGCGGGCAGGCAAACAACTTCTGATCTGGCTAGAAACTACCCAAGACTGTGTATCATCCGGCACTGGCGGGTTGTCCAGCCGCTCCTTAAATCCCCTGACCGCTGATGAGCTGATTAGACACAGCCCAGCTCTCCACACACATCCACCTGCAAACAAAGCTCAGACAAAGTATGGTGAGTTCAGCACAGAGCATGACACAAAAATTCAACAAAATACTGGGGTGACCTCCTGGTGACTCAAGCCAAAGCAATCATCACTTGACTGAGTAAAGTAGCTTTAGCCAATCAAATTAGGACTATGGAATTCGGTCGGTGCCTTAAAAAGTACCAAATTCGGTACCCATCCCTAATGACATCACCACAGAATATCTTCTCCCCTAGCGTAGCTGCCACTTACCACATGGCCAGATTTATGGTAGTTCTTTCCTCCTGAAGGAAGTATTTGAAGTTTGCTAAACTTACAGGCCTATTTCCCTCAGCTTTTTCTGTGTCTGGTTTGATTATGTCACTTTCGTGATGCGCATTTGTAGTCCTGGACTTATTTGCACATAAAACCTAGAATAATGCTCCCCCCGTTCGAAAATAAGTGCTGTCTTGGTATCAAAATGCGTATTTAAAAGTCACGGACATCATATGTGAAATCCATGGCACATAACAAGCGGAATAAGAAAATAGCATATTTAGCCCCATTGACTTGCATAATTTTTTTTGTTCTTCTGGGTATCCAGGGTCCGGAAGTAGATGGGCGAGACTTAGGCTCCCAGTGTGCACCAGATCACTTTTTTCACCACTAAGACTCTCGCTGACTGTATTCTAAATGTTTCTTTGAAATCACGTAGAAACGGTTGAACCCATCAGTGTGATGTTTGAGAGGATTTTCATGGTCTTTGCTGCATCATCACCCAAGGCCTCCTGAGCAGCAAGGATTAGCCTCTTTAATGGAGATGTCTTCTGTCTCCTGTCCAGTTTGTTGACAAAACCTCTCTCCGGCATGTTTACGCCCCAGGAGCTGTCAGTGTCACCATGCTGTCACCAACATTTCTACTTTGTTTCAGCCACTCTCTGTATTTCTTAATGATGAGGCAAAAACAGGGCGTAAATGTGCAGCGGCAGTTGGAAAAACAGAGTCCTCACAGAGCAGAACTGTCATAGCTTGCTTCACATCCAACCGTCTCTGTCATTTTCCTTAATGTTGAAAGCAACAAAACTGTTTGGAGAATTGAAGACGTGAAAATGCTTCACTCTATTGAACTCTGTCTGCTCAGGTAGCATTAAAGTTCACAAACTATGAATACCTATGTATATACTAATTAACAACAGTGGAGATCAACTTTAATTTGAGTTTAATAGATCAAGGTAAAGTTGTAAATGGCTTTCGGGTAAACAGCATCCATCCACTGGCTTTCTGAACAACAAAGTTAGGGTTTACCCATTTGGAGGAAAAGCAAAGTAACCAAATGCTGATCAAATAAAGTATGGATCAAATATGTTTTGATCAAATAAATGTTTCCCAGAATGGCCAAAAATGTTAAATAAAAGGTTTCTCTTTCATGCATTTTCATGTTTTTTATGAGCAAAAAGATAAAAGTTGTTTGTTACAAGAATTATCTACATGAATACCGTAAATCCTTTAATATTGGCCTGCATTTCATTACAGGCTGAGTCTCCTACTTAGCCAGTCTCGTTGTCAGCGAGGGGTGGGGTGTTAAATAAAGGCCGGTCTCTAACAAGCCCCCATAATACTGGTATGGAAATGAAGCCAACATGGAAGTGACAAAAATTGCAGTTCCACCCTCATCCGCTTGGGGCTGGTGTCAGAAGCGAGCAAATCCTCATTGACTCCCATGTTAAAAATACCAATTTCACAGCAGAAATAAACATGTTTACAGCCTGGTTCCAATACATGTTTTTGGTTTAATAGATCTAGTTAATAGTCATGACAACTCTGAGGGGGGTGAATTTTTTTGGTCACTCTTCTGTTTAAGTTTATTAAATGCCTAAAATTCTGAATAATTAATGAGCATCAGACCCACGCAGAGCTAGCTCTGGGGAAAGGCCTCAGCCTGAGCCTCGGCCTTGCCTGAAAACTGTTCCGACATTTTCAGTCTCCCATCTTAGACCAATATTTGTGTCGTTTGTGCGTTCTTTTTGGATATTATTTGTGCAATTGTTGGACAAAATGACTTGCTGTGGTATTAATTGCACTAATAGAGCATCCAAGAAGTCTCCACTTCATTTTCTTTGGTAAGTAAAATTATATTTATGTCGATGATTTTAGGTCACTGCCACTCTTGCGCTAGCTGAGCTTAGATTTTAACATGTACCGTTTAACCATAAAATTTTAAAGTGATAGGGTAAAACCCAGTGCATTTAAAAACGCAGCATTTTTGAAAATGGGTTGAAATATAACATGATGGTGGAGCTGGATTCCGACTATTGGTATGGTCCCCTCCCCTCAGCGGCAGCTCGGCGCATCTCTGACTGCAGCAGCGCCTGTCTGCTGCGCGGGCTGCCAGCTTGTGGAGCTCTCGGATGGAAACCGATGTTTTCCACCTGGTTCTCCCCAGCAGCAACTTGGCGCATCTCTGATCGCAGCGCTTGTCTGCTGCAAGGCTGCTGGCTTGTGGAGCTCTCGGGAGACCTCTGTGTTCCGCCCGGTTTTACCCCAGCGGTCAGCCCGGCGCATTTCTGACTCAGAGGCTCTGGTGTTGTGCACAGTTAACTCTGGTTGTAGCTAGGTAGCTACCTCTGTTAGCTTAGCTCCCACCTTTGGGTTAGCTTGTAGCTACATCGCTTCAATTCGACGGTGTCGTCATTTGATGCCAGACTTACAGCTCCACCCTCAGCTCCACCTCTTTTCCCTTTTTTGTAATTGTCTGGGCTTGATGGAACCTGTGTCAAAATGGCGGTGGTGGGAACCTCCCATTTTAGCACAAAAACGTATAATTGGAGCCTATGGACACGAATTGTCCTGTATATATGTCGATGGTCTCCAATAGTGACAGGCTTTATGGCACAAACTTAACCACTGGCACAAACCCAGCCACAGTTTTGATAACTTTAAAGTACTATTTGTCAGGTTCTGGGGTTGTGGGTTGTTAACACTTTTCCTTTGCAGGTGGTTGGGGTATCACAGAGACGCTCAGGGAGACTCCTTCCAGCTGATTATCTGCTCACCTGCAGCCAATCACATAATCAGACAGGAGGAATAAAGGATCCAGGAAATCAGCCACTCAGTGCCAGATTGTTTGCCTTAGTGGAGTATAAAACCCAGCTCTGGTTGACGCCTTCAGGTTGAAGGCTTCACCAGAAGGAAACCAGCTTTGCAGCGTCACAGAAAGAAACGGAGTGAACCGCGACGGGAGAGCGGAGAACCAAAGGGAGGAGACAGTCTGATCATCTTCATCAGCAGCTTTTATAAAGTTATGGAAACGTCACAAATAAAATCCACCTGGTTGGTCAGGTGTCCCCAGAAGGCTGTTTCTGTAGATGGTGACATGAGGAGGGACAGATTAAAGTTACACTGGTTTTTATTAGAACACTCAACTGTTTGCTAAATGATTCAGCTTCATTCCAGCATTATTTATACTTACATTAAATATTTATTTAGCTGACAATATAATTTTATCAGTGCAGAATTTAATTAGTTGGCTTTTTGTTATGAAATGTTTACATTTAACCATTTATGTGGCTTATTGATCTTCATAATGCTGGTAGAAATGTAGCTACAGGTGTGAAGTAGCCTATGAGTGTTATTTTATGATACCTAGTATTTATTTTACTGTATCCCGTTCTCTGGACCAGAGCGTAGACCTGTGGTCACAGACAGGCTGCAGTCATTAAACTGGTTTACATGAGGCCAGGGGTCACACTGTTTTCAGAGTGTTTGCAACACAGTTCTGAGTTTACATTTGATATAGTTTGCTCAAGTCATTTAGAAGTTCCTGTTTAGTAATAAATGTAAAGAAAATTCAAATCCGTTTATTTTTTTATTTAAGCTGCAGTTTTACAGACTTTAATAAACATAAACACAAATCCAAACCAGACACTGAAAGCTGAGGTTGTTCTGAAAGAAGGAGCAGACTTACAAACATTTTACACTTTTATTACAATTTTAAAGCCATAAAACAAAACAAAAAATCAGTTATATTTATGGTCATAAGAGGGTTAACCGTGATAAATTTTCCGCCTCCCACAAAGAGATGGTAAAAGTAAATGTGGGCATAATTATATACATTTTATTACTTTATTATGTATTTTTTATTATTGACTATTACTCCATAGAGTTCAAATGAAGGCAACTGGACTTCTTTGGTTTCTAACTGGACTTCTTTGGTTTCTTTAAAACATTTCACTTCTCCTATGAGGAGCTTTGTCAGTTCTAACTGGAATATGGGAGAGCCAAGCTTATAAGCTGTGGCTGTCTGTTGTTATTTAAAGAGCAGAAACTACTCTGAGTACCCCGTCTCTCCATCTCCTGATGAGTCGTTAGCCTCTATAGAGCTCCGGGCGTCACATGACTCTCAGAGAGTAGACGCCATGTTGGCAGGCAACAAAGGTAAACAAAATGAACGGGATCGGCTTGGATTTTACTTCGTCGGAGTTTACTTCATACTTTAAAACCGAAGAAATCGTCTTATATAGTCAGAAATTAAATAGACTAAACATCTCCGACCCTTACCGTGCCCCTGGGATACTTTTTAAAAACGCCAGAAGCTGTCGGAGCGGACTTCTTACCGGACCAGGCCGGGGAACCCCTTGGGATTCCCCCGGAGGAGCTGGCCCAAGTGGCTGGGGAGAGGGAAGTCTGGGCCTCTCGACGCTACTACCCCCGCGACCCGACTCCGGATAAGCGGATGAAAATGGATGGATGGACAAATAACAGATTTACATGTAAGTAGTTTAAATAGAGTGCTGTGCTATATGAATGTATAAACTGAACGCCAAGAGAAATCACTAGTTTGATTTTTTCTGTGAATAAAATAAAAATGTCAAGCAGGAGCGTCTCAGGATCCGTCTGAGATCTGTCTCGGTGAGACAGACAATAGCAATCCAAAGTGCTTTTAATGTGTGATCTGACAATTGATCAACCATTGCTTAAAGATGAAATACAGTTTAGCCGGTTAATTGCTGGGATCATAAAACACGTAAACGGCAGCACGCAGAAATCACGAGAATTACGTGATGTTTACTTGCTGCTATGAGTAATAAGATGGAAAAAGCCACGCCAAAATTAAGTTTAGGAAGCCCACTAAGAATCGTAATAAAAACATTTAAAATAAATACTATACACAGTTGAGGAAACGTTGTTTAAGTACCTGATATGAAGTGGTCGCTGCATAAGCGAAAACCTTTCGGGATCCCACAGTTTCATTTTAGCCCGGTCACTAGCGCGTTTTACTGCAATGATCCAACGTTTGCGGTGCTCCGGATCTTGGGGAATCCTGTAGATGGCTCATTCCTTATGTCGTCCGCGTCTGTTCTGCATCCTGGGGCACAACAGGAATCTACCATATTTCCCGTTTGATTGAGTTTTCTGACATTAACAAATAGTCCAGCTGCGGCCTTCTGCCTTCCAATATGGTGCCATTTCGATTTGAACTGTTGCATGCCGGGAGAAGTGACGTCAACTCCTGGAGCTCTATTGATGGTGAGTCATCGTGTTGATTAGATGCAGGAAGATGTGACCTAGACTGAAACTGAATGAGATTCAAAGCTGCATTATTGGTACTGGAAAGGTGAAATCTAAGCCCCTCCCTTATTTATAGTGGGGTTTTCACGTTTTTACATAGATAGCTTCTTTTACTCCTCTCTCAAATCACCTATCTTCTCTGTCCAGAATGTGGACTTTGTCATCTTCAAAGGTGTGTCCCTTGTCCTTCAGGTGAAGGTGGACTGCAGAGTTCTGACCTGAAGAGGCGGCTCTCCTGTGTTGTGTTATGTTCTTGTGTAATTGTTGTTTAGTTTCTCTAATGTAAACATCTGGACAGTCCTCACTACACTGGACTGCATAAACGACCCCACTGAGCTTCTGTTTGGGTGTTTTGTCTTCTGGATGAACCAGTTTCTGTCTGAGGGTGTTGTTGGGTTTAAAGTTTACTGGGATGTTGTGTTTGGAGAAGATTCTTCTAAGTTTCTCTGAGACTCCTGCCACGTATGTGATGATGGTGCCTTTGTGTAAAGGGTGTTGTTGTTAGGTTGGTAGCAGAGCTCTCATGTTTAGTGTTAAGTTCAGTGAGATCATGGAATGGGATCAAGAATTTTCTACAGACAGGAAAAAGATCTCAGCTAACATAGCCGTAGATCACAATGGATAACTCTCTGTGGTTGCATTTATTTTACATTTATTTTACTACCTCTTACTAGAGCTGTCTTTAGTAGCCGCAAAATATCTTTGGTTGTACACCTGTGCAATAGCAATAAAGTATCTTGAATCTTGATTCCTGTTAAATGTACTTCCTGAATGAGTGACCTTTTCAGGCTAAAATAACAAAATGACAAATACAGATAGAAGGATGACTTCTTTCTTCTTTTATAATGCATTGCATCACCACCTGGTATCAGAACAGGACTCAGTATTGGAAGATAATCAAAAATCAAACAACTTGGACTCAGATCATGGGCAAAAATGTGGTTGTAACACCTCTAGATATAAGTCAGCTTTAAAAACTAAAACTATTATTTATGAACTAACATTAACACTAATGACACTAAATTATATATTTTTATTATGTTGTTTGAACCCAAGAGTCTCATTATCTGAATTTTCTAACTTGTTGGATTGCTCTATAAGTGCCCCCTTTTTTTAATTTGAGCACCCGCCCCTTCAAAGGTCTCTGCAGGCCCTGCACAGAAGTTTTCCTCTGAGAGCTCCACCAACATGTCATATTTCAACCCATTTTTATGTTAAATGCACTGGGTTTTACACCCATCGACATATACCCTATTAATTATTTTACTGTATTACATCTAAATTTCATGGTTAAACAGTACACGTTAAAATGGTAGTTAGCTAGCTACTTTGATAAGCTCAGGTAGTGCAAAAGCGGCAGTGACCTAAAATACATAAATACAATTTCACTTACCGAAAAAAATTAAGTGGAGACTCCGTGGATGCTCTATTAGTACAATTAACACCACAGCAAGTCATTTTGTCCAACAATTGCACAAATAATATCTAAAAAAGAATTTACAAACAGCACAACTACTGGTCTAAGTTCAGAGACTAAAAATCGCGGAACAGTTTTCAGGCGAGACCGAGGCGCAGACTGAGGCGACTGAGGCCTTTCCACAGAGCTAGCTCTGTGGTCACGTGGGTCTGATGCTGTGCTCACGTGGGTCTGATGCTCATTAATTATACAGAATTGTAAACATTTAATACAGTTAAACAAAAGAGTGACAAAAAATTCACCACCCTTAGAGTTGTCATGAGTATAAACTAGATCTATTAAACCAAAAACATGTTTTGGAACCAGACTGTAAACATGTTTATTTCTGCTGTGAAATTGGTATTTTTAACATGGGAGTCAATGAGGATTTGCTCGCTTCTGGCACCAGCCCCCAGTGGATGAGGGTGGAACTGCAATTTATTTCACTTCCACATTGGTTTCAATTTCAGACCCGCATTGTGGGGGCTTGAGTAAAACGGAAAGAGGCCTGAGTTCGATAACTTTAAAGTATTGTAAATGTGGTTAACGAGTACAAAAAATATTTACTTATTAACAAATGGTAACATAGGTTCTAGTTTTATAACATGGTGGTGCCTCTGCTTAACAGGTGAATAACAGATTTTCACCCTGTTAAGAAAATTTAGTTTTTCAGAAACCTTCTCAGAAAATAAGTCAAACTCACACATTACCTTTAGTTTAACTGAACTTTAGTAATCAATATTAAAATATTGGTCAAAAACACAATGACCCCTTCAGTTTTCAGCAACCAAAAAAAAATATGCATGTGCAACCAAATTTTAGTACTCACGGATCTTTCAGAGCTTTGGCGATGAGGTTAGGAGAGAATACTAAGGAGTTTAAGATGGTGCAGATGAACTAGAGTTGAAAAGCTCACATTCCTTTGACAAACCGGCATGATGGTCACTTTCTCACTCCAGCAACAGAAAGGTTAGCACTCTCTCATCCAGCAATGGGTCCAAAGAAACTTCACGGTTCACTGCATATATTACAGTAGATTAGTCTCAAAAACCGGATTTCATTAACAGTACTTTTCTCACTGTGAAGTTCAAAAGTTGTTAACAAACCTTCACAGTAAGTCTAAGCATTCACATAACGTATGTAGTAACATGAAGCTACACATACAAGATAACAGGCTAAAGTATGTATTTCAATATCTTTCCGAAGTTTTCTAATTTCAGAAATGATGTCTGACTTGTCAGAAATCTGTAAAAGTGATTATCTTATAATGTACTGTAATATACAGCAATGCATCATTTTTTAATTAATTTTTTTGCTAAACACGCCCCCTGCCCCGCAGAGCTCCGTGCAATAGGAAACTGAGCGCCAACCAGAACTAACCAATAGCGTTAGACTATTGCTTACGTGCTTCAAATGTAAGGAAGTCCCTCAGCTGATGCAGAGTTGATTGACTTTTCACGATAAAAAAGTCTTTAAAATATAAATATATGAAAACACAGCATGACATAAGAATAATACTCGTAAAAGAAGTTGTTTTAGCTCTGTTTACCAGCTACAGAAGCACATTCATAAACAAGAAGCATGAAGTTGCTATCTTAAAACAGAGCGACAGACTTTTTCTGTGATATGCTTGTCAGCCACTAGATGGTGCCATCGGATAAGAGAAATACTCCAGAACGAGACTAACCTTTTTCCCTTTCAGTAAAATTTACTTCAGTTTGAAGAAAATAATAGTACTAATATTTAAATTTACCTTCGTCAACTTTACAACTTCGTTAACTCTGCATTAACTCTCATACAAGACAACTTCAGCTTTCATTCCATCTCTTTCCTCCTCATTCCCTCGACTCACTCTGGCTTACTGCAATACTGAAATGCTGCTTCCAGCTCGTTCTCTCTTAATCCCTCCTCTTCTCATCACAGATAGGTGTACTAACTTCAGTACTAGATTACCGTTGGTTGCAGTACAAACCAGTCATTCACTAACAAACTGGGTTACACTTTTGTCCGAGCATGCTAGAATCAAGTACTTTCTTAACAAATGTGTGATGCATTCACACGACTTCAGTAAAATGCACATTTAATCAAATAATATTTTTTTAATACAACAATCTATTAACACACAACATGATTAATCATTTAACCTTTTGGAAAATAAATCATGTTTATACAATTTTTAACTCTTTGGAAATCATGTTTTTTTTATTAACCAATATAACTTTTATTAATAACATTTATTCCCACTGTTTAACAAACACTAATAAACTTAAGTTAAACCATTCAACTTAGGCTACAGTTAGTGAACCAGGCTACGCGTCCTCCCTCTTCTAAAAGGTCAGATGACTTCAGCTGACTCACTCTCAATACAACTCAGACAACAACCTCTTAAAAATGTTTTTACGCGTGCGGTTGGCAGGTTTAAGATAGACACGAATAACCATGCCTTTATGCACAATGTTCACTGGCTCCTTCCTGGGTTGACCACATTGATCATATGTCAAATGCAAAACAGGTTTTCTCACTCTGTAATTTTCTAAGTGGCGGCTGCTCATCCTCACTTATATCACCAGCAGTGGAGTTTTCTGGCAAAGACTCACTTTGGTCTTCCAAGTCACTGCCAACAGGCTCCTCCAATGCATCAACATCATCTGACAAAGGTTCAGGCTGAGATACCATACCAACTTTATTTATAAAGCCCATTTAAAAATGGCATGGCAGCCAACCAAAGTGCTGTGTAGATAAAAAGTAAAACAACATAAAAACAAAACACAATCAACAATAAAAGTACACAGCAAAGCAGTAAAATTACAGTCAATAAAAGAATACTTAATAAAAATAATTAATTAAGGTCAAGGGTTAAAAATGCCTGGTCGTAAAAGTGGACCTTACACAGTGACTTGAAACAGGGGAGGGATGGTGCCATCTTCAATGTCAACAATACTGTGGTCATCAGCTTCAGATATTTGGGACTCCATGCTCGACTCATGAGGAGGAAAACTCTGACTTTGAACAGAGTTCTGCCTGGACAGTCTCAGTCTTGCAGAATCAACAGGCGAAACACATGTTGATAATCAACTTCAGAACCCGTAATACCAGACAGGTGAGTTGAAGTGAGTCCGACTATATCAAGCTGGAATCTCTTAACCTCATACACCAACTCCGGCTCTTTACCCATCAGAGAGGTGACATTCCACATACCCAGAGCTAGCTTTTGTAGCCGAGGACCAAACTGTCAAGGTCCCAGTCTTCGGCAACCACCCATCTCACACTGCATCCAACCCCTTTGGCCCCTCCCATGAGTGGTGAGCTCATGGGAAGGGCTGTGCCTAGCTGGGCTCCATTTGTAAGTACCTGGCCACCAGGTTGTCAGACTCGAAGACTGGGTTCGGGAGTAAGAGCTTTTATTACACATACGGTTGGCTGAAAGCGGTGCTGGAAAGGCTGACGGATGAGGTCTGAGGAGGAAAGGTGGAGGTTTAGCTGTAGTAGCTTTGGAATACTCTGATCATGGATCACGGTGGAACGATGACTGAGTGAAGAGCCGGTGTAGCGTCTTCCATATATAGACATGGATTGACGCAGGTGAAACGTGGAGGGAATCCCCGCGAGGGGCATGCTGGGTAATGTGGTCCAAGACGGAAGCCGGTCAGCTGGGAGAACCCGGCCTGGGGGCTTGGACTCTGACAGGACCCCCCGGTCCAGGGACGGCTCCAGAAGTCCCCGGGCCACCTCGGTGGGCCCAGAGGTCCGAGATGAGGGCAGGGTCCAAGATGGAGCGGGCCGCCTCCCAGGAGCGTTCCTCGGGGCCGTAGTCCGCCCAGTCTACGAGGTACTGCCAGCCCCGACCCCGGCGGCGAGCGTCCAGAATGCGCCGGACTGTGTAGATGGGCTCCCCGTCGAGGAAGCGGGCCGGCGGAGGTGCTGGAGCCTGAGGTGGCAGGAGGGGGGATTCCACGTAAGGCTTGAGCCGGGAGGTGTGGAAGGTAGGATGGACGCAAAGGCTTGCAGGCAGCCGCAGCCGGTACGTGACCAGGTTGATGACCTCCTGCACGGGGTAGGGCCCGAGGAACCGGGGAGCGAGCTTCCTGGAACCGGCGCGGACCCGGAGGCCTGCCGTGGACACCCAGACCTTGTCCCCTGGAGCATAGGAGGGACCCGGGCGGTGCCTGCGGAGGTGTTGGTGTGAGTAACGGGCGTTGGCCCGGGTAATGGAGGCCCGCGCCTTAATCCATGCGTTCTTGCAGCGTCTCACCAGGGATTGAGCGGCTGGCACCGTGACTTCGGGTTCCTGGTGGGCGAAGACTGGGGGCTGGTAGCCATAGCAGACCTCGAAAGGGGACATCTGAGTGGCCGAGGAGATGTGGAGATTATGAGACAGCTCCGCCCAGAGGAGGTACCTAGGCCACTGCGAGGGCTGGGCCGAGACGAAGCAGCAGAGGTACCGGCCCGACTGTTGGTTCGCCCGCTCCGATTGACCGTTGGTCTGTGGGTGGTAGCCAGAAGACAGGCTGACAGAAGCTCCCACTAGATGGCAGAAGGCTTTCCAGAAACGGGCCGTGAACTGGGGACCACGATCTGGGGACCACGATCTGAGACCACGTCGACCGGGAACCCGTGGAGACGCACCACATTCTCCAGAAACAGTTCTGCAGTGCGTCGGGCCGAGGGAAGACCCGGGAGGGTGATGAAGTGAACAGCTTTGGAAAACCGGTCAGTGACCGTTAGGATGGTGTCGAGGTCGTTGACCGGCGGGAGACCTGTGACAAAGTCCAGCCCCACATGGGACCAGGGGCGGCTGGGCACCGGAAGAGGTCTGAGGGTGCCAACCGGAGCCTGGGTGGATCCCTTAGAGCGGGCGCAGACGTCACAGGCGCTCGTGAATTCCTTAACGTCCCTCTCCATACGTGGCCACCAGAGAGCCCGCTTCAAGAACTTGAGAGTCCAAGAGAAGCCCGCGTGACCAGACAGGCGTGATGAGTGGGCCCAGGCCAAAGCCTCACTGCGACAGGCCGCGGGGACGTAGAGCCGACCGGCGGGGGTCTCTGGCGGCGCTGGGTCATCCCGGAGGGCGTTTTGGATGGCCTCCTCCAACGGCCACCCAAGGTGGGCCACGAAACGGTGCTCTGGGAGGATGGGCGCCGGCTCGGACGTGGGCGCTGAATGTGTGAACTGGCGGGAGAGGGCGTCCGCCTTCTGGTTTTTAGTCCCGGGGCGATAGGCGAGATGGAACTCGTAGGGTTCGAAGAAGAGGGCCCAGCGAGCCTGGCGAGGATTTAGCTGCTTGGCGGACCGGATGTGGTCTGGTGGTCAGTCCAGATGGTGAACGGCTGAGTGGTGCCCAGAAGCCACTGCCTCCATTCCTCCAACGCCCATTTTATGGCCAGCAGCTCGCGATCCCCTACGCCGTACTTCTGCTGGGTGGTGGAAAACTTCCTGGAGAAGTAGGCGCAGGGATGTAGCCTGTCATCTGGGCCGCCTTGGGACAGGATGGCGCCGGCGCCGACATCCGAAGCGTCAACCTCGACCACAAAAGGGACTGCCTGATCCGGATGGTGCAGAATAGGAGCCGATGTGAAACGAGCGACTAGGTAGTGGAAGGCCCGAACGGCATCTGGGGTGAGCCGGAACAGCTGACCAGGAGGGCTCGGTCGGGTGAGAGAGGTGAGAGGTGCTACAATGGTGCTAAAGTCTTTGAGAAATCGACGGTAAAAGTTGCAGAAACCCAGAAAACTCTGCAGTTGCTTCAGGCTGGTTGGTAGGGGCCAGTCCTTCACTGCCTGGACTTTCTGAGGGTCCATAGTTAGACCTTGGTCCGAAATCAGGTAGCCCAGGAATGAAACGGTCCGCTGGTGGAAGGAGCACTTTTCGGGCTTACAGAACAGGTTATTGTCCAGGAGCCGGGTCAGGACAGCGCGAACATGGTGGTGGTGTTCGGCCTCTGACTTGGAGTAGATCAGAATGTCATCCAGGTAGGCAAACACCCACCGTCCCAACATGTCACGGAGGACATCATTGATGAAGCGTTGGAAAACGGCGGGGCTATTGCACAGTCCGAAGGGCATGACCTGGTACTCCCAGTGACCGGTGGGGGTGATGAACGCCGTCTTCCACTCATCTCCAGCTTTGATACGGATCAGGTTGTAGGCGCTCCGGAGGTCCAGCTTGGTGAAAATCCGCGCCTGGGAGATGGCATCCAGGGCGGACGTGAGGAGCGTCAGAGGATGGCGATCTCTGACTGTGATCTTGTTCAGTCCTCTGTAATCTATACAGGGTCGGAGATCACCCTCCTTTTTCCTCACAAAGAAGAAGCCTGCGGCACCTGGGGACGACGAGGGTCGGATAAAACCCTGCTGGAGGGCCTGGTCAATATATTCCTCCATGGCTCTGGACTCGGCGGGAGAGAGAGAAAAAAGGCGCCCCCGGGGTGGACTGGTTCCTGGTTGCAGCTTGATTTCCATGTCGTACGGGCGGTGAGGCGGCAGTGTGGTGGCGCGCCGCTTGTCAAACACCGCAGCCAGGTCCCGGTAGGGCAGTGGCAGTTTGGGCCAGGGTCACCGGTCGGGCAGTCTGGCATGGATGGAGGAGGAGAGAGGTGGGCCTGGCACTGGGTCCCCCATTCCAAAAGGCGGCCCTGGGACCAGGAAATCCGGGGGTCATGGAGACGGAGCCAGGGAAATCCCAGGATTAGAGGAGAGGAGGGAGCACATATGATCAGGAACTGGAGGGTCTCTCTGTGGCCTTGGACAATCATATGGAGTGGCTGGGTTCGGTTTTGGACCGGATAGGGTTGGAGGGGCCTACCGTCCACCGAGGTCACGGGCACAACTCTCTCCAAGGGGGTCATGGGGATCCGTAGGCGCTTAGCCAGATCCATGTCCATAAAATTGTCAGCAGCCCCCGAGTCCACCAGCGCGTGCATCTGGAGTGAGGCCTCACCATGAAGGAGGGTAACATGAAGAAGGAGTCTATTTGAAGAGGCGGGTGCTGAAGGTGACCCAGGCTGAGCGACCCCGATACTCAGTGGGTTCCTTCGTTTCCCAAACGTAACGGACAGTTCAGGCATCTGTGGTGGGAGGAGCCACAATAGGCACAGAGACCCTCGCGCCACCGTCGCTGTCTCTCCTCTGGAGGAAGGTGGCCTATTTGCATGGGCTCATCAGTAGAAGCGGGTCCGGGAGCAGGCGTGGGGGAACGAGGAAGAGGTCCAGGCGCCCTGGATGGGCGAGTGAAGGGCTTGGGCCGAACCAGAACCCGCTGATCCATGCGCAGCGCCAGATCCACCACTTCATCCAGGTTCTGGGGCAGCTCCTTTCCCGCCATCTCATCCCGGATGTAGGTTGCCAGTCCCTCCAAGAAGACGGCTCGAAGGGCAGAGTCATCCCACCGCAGCTTGGCGGAGATGGTGCGGAACTCCGACGCATATGCGCACACAGAGCGCTCCTTCTGGCGGAGTTTTAGGAGTCGTGCCTCTGCCCCCATTTCGCTGCTGGGTGGAACAAATGTCTTTCTGAGAGCAGCCACGAATGCAGCGTAGTCATTGCAGGCCGGTGATTTGGAACTGTAGAGCGCAGCGGCCCACTCTGCAGCGCGTCCGGTGAGTAGGGAGGTGAGCTGTGCCACTCGAGAGCGCGCAGTGGGGAAGCGTCCTGGGTGGCACTCAAACTGCATCTCGAGGGTAGCGAGCAGACCGTCTGGACTCCCCGTCTCTCCATTCCACTTCTCCGGGAGACTGAAGTGTGGCTCTCCAGTCGGGGGAGTGAGGGCTTGCAGGTGGAGAGCATGAACCTGCTGCTGGAGTGCCGTGATGGCAGTAGACAACTGCATGGAGAGATCGGTCTGGGAGTTCAGCCTGGTGTTAAGCCGGTCGACCTGGGCGTGGAGCTGAACGTTCTCGTTCACCAGTTGCTCCATCTCTCTCTTCACCTGCTCGAGCTCCGCTGGATTAATGGACTCAGTCATCCTGTCAGACTCGAAGACTGGGTTCGGGAGTAAGAGCTTTTATTACACATACGGTTGGCTGAAAGCGGTGCTGGAAAGGCTGACGGATGAGGTCTGAGGAGGAAAGGTGGAGGTTTAGCTGTAGTAGCTTTGGAATACTCTGATCATGGATCACGGTGGAACGATGACTGAGTGAAGAGCCGGTGTAGCGTCTTCCATATATAGACATGGATTGACGCAGGTGAAACGTGGAGGGAATCCCCGCAAGGGGCATGCTGGGTAATGTGGTCCAAGACGGAAGCCGGTCAGCTGGGAGAACCCGGCCTGGGGGCTTGGACTCTGACACAGGTGCTCGCCAGCATGCCTTACCTCCAGTTCTAGCTCCATAGGGGGGCCCTGGTGACACTCAAAACCCTCCACTACAGTAAGGTGGCAGCCCAGGTAACATGAAACTTTACATTGGTTCAAATTCGGGACCAAGGCTGGGTGAAATGATGGCATGGGTGGCACTAAAGCAACCCCAAGATTGGGTCAAGCAATGGTTTAACAACCCCAACTCTTGAATGCAAAAGTCCTGGAGCCGCCCATGCATACTGGGTTTGTAAACATCCTTGGGGACACGGGATAAATGGCTCAAAATCGGGACTTTCCCCAGGTAAATTGGGATACCTACTTTAACAGTTGAGTAATATAGGGAGCAGCTTGACCTTGTAGAGCCCTGAAAGTTATTGCCGGGACTCTAAAATGAACTCTAAGGCTAATGGGTAACTAGTGCAGAGACATCAGAATAGGAGTGATGGAAGCTCTTCTGTTTGCTCCAGTTAAGAGCCTCGCTGCAGTTCTGTTAAATGTGAAAACATTTAGGCAGAAACGAGCCTTGGGTGGAGATTCTTGTATTTGTTTTAGTGGGTTGCTAGCTGGCTAGCTACACATAGTTATGCTGTTAGGAGAGCAAATTCTCACTACACAGGGCAAATTCTTAATTATTCACAACTTATGCCAAACAAACCCATGTATATTTAAACCTCAGATCTGTAATATTATGACATTTTGAGAGAGAGGAGAATAAACTGAAGAGTTTGACATATAATATGTATTGTATGTAATAGTTGGGTTTTGAAAAAAATTAAAACCATTACCGAAATTTTTCAATTTGACATTTCAGTGCCAATATTGCTGGATATTAATAGTAGACTGGTAAAATCAGACATGCCTAATATAAATAACTAAATAGACTGTAAAGAGAATGTGTTTGTTTATTTTAAAACTGAACAATAACTAAAAAAATGAAGCATTACACTATTTAAATTATTCAATGTATGGTATGAAACAAGACCCAAATAAAATAACATTTTATAATTGCTAATAGACTGACTTCTACAGAGTAGAACAGGGTGGATTTACATCAGATCGCCTCCATGACATTAAATTGTTAATAACTGATGTAGAAAAGGATGGGGGTCATGGAAGTAATAACTGTGGAAATTAATAATAATACATCAAAAAATATCCTGGTTGGTTGTGTTTATAGAGCACCTGGTGCTTGTATTAAGACATTCACTGAAAGAATCAGTGAATTGGGCGATCACATAAAGAACAAAACCTTGCTCTTGTGTGGAGACTTTAATATTAATATAGAGCTGCCTGCTGGACAGAAAACAAATGATTTCATCATTTCTATGTACAGTTTAGGATTATTTCCGTTAATCACCAAACCAACCAGGATCACAGCACATAGTGCTACTATAATTGATAATATATTTACAAACAAAAAATATGATGTATTGAGGAGTGGGGTATTGATAGCCGATATTAGTGATCATCTGCCCGTCTTTGCAGTACTGAAAAATAAACAATTGATAAAGCAAGAAACCTCGTTAAATTACAAACGAGATAGATCATTTAGAGCATGGGAAGCGCTAAAGAAGGATCTTGAAATGCAGAATTGGGAGGAAGTATATGTAAGGGATGTCAACATTGCATATAAGTCCTTCATGAAAAAATTGATGAAATTATATAATAATAACTGTAAATTATTCAAAAGTAGTGGTAAAAGGGTAGATCAACCATGGATGACTAAAGGAATAAGAAATGCATGTGCAAAAAAACCCAGCTGTATAGGAATTTTTTAAAATCACAGACAAGAGTAACAGAAGACCGATATAAAAAATATAAAAATAAATTAATAGCAATAATTAGGAAAAGGAAAAAAGATTATTATGGTGAATTATTGGAAAAGAATAAGGCTAATACAAAGGCTACATGGGGAATAATAAATAGTGTGACGAACAGAAATAAAACTAAATCTAAGGTACCAAATTACTTTGTCAAGGACAATGTAGACATTTATGATGTAAAAGAAATCTCTAATGAATTCAATGATTTTTTTGTAAATGTAGGGAGGAGTTTGATGGGTCATGACACTTTAATTGAAGACAATTTGAATACAGTAGTAAATAATGTCAGTAGTATTTTCCTTGGCAAAGTAGAAAAAGAGGAAATATGAGAAATTGTAAAAAACTGTGGAAATAAGCGATCAACTGATTGTGAGGATTTGGACATGATGACTGTAAATACCATAATAGAATCTGTTATTGATCCTTTTACTTATATATGTAATTTGTCACTTTCTACTGGAGTCTTCCCTGATGCTATGAAAATAGCAAAAGTGGTTCCACTGTTTAAGAACGGTGATAAACATAATTTCACAAATTATAGGCCAGTGTCACTACTTCCACAGTTTTCAAAAATACTAGAAAAAGTCTTTGCATCACGGTTGGATAAATTTATTGAAAAAAATATGATTTTACATAATGAACAGTATGGATTCAGGACCCAACATTCAACAACAATGGCAATAATGGATTTAACAGAGAAAATATCTGAAGCGATAGACAATAGAGAATACTTTATTAGTGTTTTTATTGACTTAAAGAAAGCTTTTTACGTTATCGATCATTCAAGGTTACTGCAAAAATTATATCAGTATGGAATACGAGGGGTTGCTCATCAATGGGTTAGAAGTTATTTAGATAACAGAAAGCAATATGTTCAGATAAATGGCATTACATCAGAGCTACGAAATATTGCTTATGGAGTGCCACAAGGGTCGGTCCTTGGACCAAAATTGTTCAACCTGTATATCAATGATTTGGTAAATGTGTCTGACAAACTAGGTTCTGTTTTGTTTGCAGATGATACAACATTGTTTTATTCAGGGTCTGATATAAATGAAGTAACTCATGTGATAAATACTGAACTGATAAAAGTTAAAAACTGGTTTGATATAAATAAATTAACACTTAATCTTAAAAAAACTAATTTCATTCTATTTAATGACAAAGAAAATATAGACGTAGTATTAGAAATAGATAACATGGAAATTCAAAGGGTAAAAGAAATCAAATTTTTGGGAGTAATAATTGATGAAGCTCTAAGCTGGAAATCACATATAGGCTATATAAAAGGTAAAATGGCCAAAGCCATTGCAGTATTATATAGCGTAAAGTTTGTACTAAATAGTGAAGGATTGTTATTACTATACAATGCACTGATTCTGCCATATTTAAATTATTGTGTAGAAATCTGGGGAACTGCATATAGAACGTTTACACAACCTTTTGTTTGTTTTGCAGAAAAGAGCAATGAGAATTATAGACAACACTCATAGTACAGCTCCATCTAACCCATTATTTATAAAATATAAAGTAATTAAATTTCATGATTTGGTCAACTGGAGAATATTGCATATAATGTATAAAGCAAATAAAGGTACATTGCCAAAGAATATTCAGCATATATTTGAAAAGAGAGATAGCAGTTATTCGTTGAAGGGATTTGAAATCTTCAAAAAACCTAGATTTAGAACAAGAATGAAGGAAATGAGCATATCTGTGAATGGTGTGAAGTTGTGGAATTGCCTGGACAGAGAATGGAAAGAGTCAAGAACTCTAAAAGTGTTCAGTCTACACATTAAATCACGTGTGTTGAGTGGATATGACAACGGACAATTGACGTGGACATAATAAGTAACAAATGTGAACAGTTACGGGACTGAAAGAACTGGTGAGGGACTGCACAAATATAAATTGATATTTAAGTTTAAAAAGGGGGCAGAAATAATAAGATTTTTCTTCTATCTGCTCCCTTTCATTCAAATATACATTGTGTTTTATGAATATTGTTTAGTATCTGTTGTGTTATTTTGTCATTGAATGAAATAAAGATAAATAAAAAAAGCACTTTGTTCCTCGTCATAAAAACACATTTCAGGAAGTTTCTCTTTAAAGAGAAGTAATGTCAGCAGCTTGTGCCCCTAAACTGGGCTCTATGTGTAATTGTGTGTTTTTATTAGCATTTCTATTATTTCAAAATCTAGTAACAAAATAAAAATCCTTTAAAAATGACACTAGAACAGGCTCAAATCTGATCTTCTAGGACTTAAAGCAGATTCCCCTTTAAACCCATTACTGCTTATTTACAATTAAGACATACTGATGTCAGATCAGTGGTTCCCGATATGTGGTCCCTGATCCCCTAGTTGGTCCCCACAAGATTGCATTAATCACTTTCAAGTGTGTGCATGTAGGTAGGAGATGAGGTTGGGGGCCCTCGGCTTGTCTTGGACACAGGAAAGGGGGTCCTCGTGAAAAAGGTCAGGAGCCATTGTGTTGGATCTTATTTCTAGAAGGCAGCAGCAAAAAAATAACACAATTGTGAATGGGTTTCTTTGTTTTTGACTTTGACTTGTGTAACATTAGTTTCTTTGGTCACAAGAGGGGTTTTTACTGCTACCAGCTTGCAAGGCTGCTGAAAGAAAGATGCTTTTTATTGGATGTGAGTTTGTGAGACAGAGAAAAACAGACAGTAATAAACTTGGCCTGCAGCTGAGAGTCTAATTCTTCTTTACACACTGTGAAAATATTGTACAAGGCATCGTTGAACATTGGGGGGTTTTATCAGAGCGCCGTGTTTTGCCTCATGGTGCAAATCACATCTCGTCAAGCAGCAGAACAATATTAAACATCGATTTTTTTCTGCTCCAACTACAAGTTTGCTAAAATCATTTTTTAACTCAGCGGCTCAAAGTGTTTTCAGACTGTTATTTGCTTGATGATCCTGTTTTCTTTGTCTGCCTTTGGCTGGTTGAACCAAATTTGTGTCACTCTTTTTTTATTTATTAGGATTGCTGTTTTATGTGATTTTAAAGCTGAGCTCCCCTCATCCCAAAGCACTTTACTGTACAAGAAGGAGAAGAAGAGGCACGGGAAATGTTCAAGAGAGCTGAACAGAGAACTCGAGAGACTAAAAGGAGCTAGGGGACAACGTGAAAAGGAGAAGATTGTAAGGATCCAAGGAAAAGAAATCGATGAGCTGTGAGGAGGAAGGAAATGTGAGCAGAAGAAAGGAGGAAACAAAGATCCATGAGAGGTCATGACTCTAATCCACCATGATCCTTGGAGACTCTTGCCAATGTCGCTAAAGCACCGGAGGAGAGGAATCACACTGGGGATGATGTAGGTGCTGCAGGATTAACATCTCTAAAACAAAAGGACCAACTTTAAACAGCCCAGTGATTGTTTGGGTTTACAACCATCAGCAATGAGGCCAAATCCCACAGTGAACTTCATGACGTGAAAACCACCTCAGAGATGATGGGAATAAAAGTGTGTTATTTTACCGTGTGATGTTTAAAAAACTGTAAAGCTCCAGCGCAGCTGCATGGTGGCACAGTTGGAAGCACTGTTGCCTCACAGCAAGAAGTTCAAGGGTTCAAATCCCGGATGCAGCCTTTCCGCATGGAGTCAGCATGTTCTTCTCTTGTGTTGGTTTTCTCCAGTGAGTACAATCCCAGCCAAGCGAGGCATCAGACTGCCCATCAAGATTGTGGTTTGTTTCTTCAGCCCTGTGGGGGACGGTAGGCTGGAGCGAGAGTTAGACCGACTGATCCGAGCTTCATCTGCAATAATGTGACCTTTGCTCCTGCCTGTTACAGAGAAGAAGGAGCTGATTTTCTGCTCCACGTTTGTGCTAGATTTCATGAAATCTGGATCATGATCATGAAGAACAAGATCCAGCTACAGTTTTGCACAGTCATGCGATATTTGTGCTCAGCCCGCCTCCACCCTGGGACACATATTATTTAGAGGAAAATATGTTTTTTATGATCAAACAATCAGATTTTCTTTCCTCTTCTTTTGTTTTATACTCTCCAGTCTTGCTTTTATTCTGACCTCGGTTGTACTCTTTCTTACTGATAATCTCGCCACAGACACTTGACAACCGCTCGTTCCCACATCCAACTGGATCACAGTCCCACATGGCTCCATATCCAGGTCTTCTTCAAAAAGGTTTTCCAGGCACAACATTTTGTCAACTTGTAAAAAATATGTTGCATAAAATATTTTCCAATAAACTGGGTTTGGGTCAGAGGTTTCTCTAAAGGCTAGATTGGTTTAAATCTTATCTGGAGCTTGTCTATTAGCTTAAGTCACTTAACTTCCCCCGTCACTCCTGCTGGTTGTGGAGTTCCACAGGGCTCCATTTAAGGCTTTATCTACAAAAGACCTTGAGAAGCTCATCCATGCCTTCATTGCCTGTCTGTTATATTACTGTGATTCACTGGTGGTGCCAATGCTCTGCAGCCTCGCCTCTGTCAGTGCGCCCCAGGGCAGCTGTAGCTACATTATAGCTCATCCCCACCAGCATGTGAATGTGTGAGTGAATGGGTGAATGACTGATTGTGTTGTGAAGCACCTTGGTGGTTGTAGAACCCTAAGAAGGTGCTATACAAATACAGGCCATTTACCGTCATTCTGCACATGTCTAAATACCCCGCGGAGGTATATATTTTTTTAATATAGCTTTTATTAAAGTGTTCCATATTCAATCTTTAACTTCAAAATCACTAGAGCTCAGCACTGCACATGCACACACACACACACACACACACACACACACACACACACACACACACACACACACACACACACACACACACACACACACACACACACACACACACACACACACCAGTGATACACCTTGGCGGCTATTGTTGTCAGTGGCGCTAAGTTGCAGGAACTGCCAAATATAGGAAGTGTTTTTACCCCTTTAAGGGATCGTTGTTTACAAGTTTTGGACCAACCAGATTTAAGAAAGTTTAAGAGTCTTTAACAAAGAAACCTCGCACCTCCTCTTTCTCAGACACTTAGAAAAGCTTATTTCAATTGATATGTGAAGTTAATATGTTAAACAGTCATTTTTTAATACTGATATTAATATGTGACATAACTGATGATAAATCTTTATTAAATCATTAAGTAGGCTCATTTGGTGTATTTAACATCTGAAATGAGGCATTTCAAGAATAAACATTTATGTTGATTCATTCATTACTGTAAAGCAGTCCAGACATTATGAAATCACTTTAGAAAGAACATTCATTGTAGATAAAACAGAACATAGTTGTAAATAACTTGTAAAGTTAAGAAACATAATAATAATTTATAAGACCAAATAAGATTCTTTATTAAAGTTATCAAGAGTCACGTCTTGTGAGGAGACCTTGCACTTCTGCAGGCAATGAAGCAGGGGAGAGACTGTTATGACAGCGTCTCCAGATGGCGAAGCTATGGGGGTATAAACAGGATATTTGTAAAGGTATGAAAAGTACACCACATTCCGGGCAGATGAAGCCAGCTGGACACTTCCATGTCTGGTGACCTCTGACATTGAAGCTTTCTTACGCTATACAGACAATAACTTAAGAAGAACAGAACCAGACTAACCATAACATACAGGTCCTTCTCAAAAACTTAGCATGTCATGAAAAGGTTCTCTAAACGAGCTATTAACCTAATCATCTGAATCAACTAATTAACTCTAAACACCTGCAAATGATTCCTGAGGCTTTTAAAAACTCCCAGCCTGGTTCATGACTCAAAACCGCAATCATGGGTAAGACTGCCGACCTGACTGCTGTCCAGAAGGCCATCATTGACACCCTCAAGCAAGAGGGTAAAACACAGAAAGCCATTTCTGAACGAATAGGCTGTTCCCAGAGTGCTGTATCAAGGCACCTCATTGGGAAGTCTGTGGAAAGGAAAAGGTGTGGCAGAAAACGCTGCACAATGAGAAGAGGTGACCGAACCCTGAGGAAGACTGTGGAGAAGGACAGATTCCAGACCTTCGGGGACCTGCGGAAGCAGTGGACCGAGTCTGGAGTAGAAACATCCAGAGACACTGTGTACTTGAGTGTGCAGGAAATGGGCTACAGGTGCCGCATTCCCCAGGTCAAGCCACTTTTGAACCAGAAACTGCGGCAGAAGCGCCTGACCTGGGCTACAGTGAAGCAGCACTGGACTGTTGCTCAGTGGTCCAAAGTACTTTTTTCAGATGAAAGCAAATGTTGCATGTCATTTGGAAATCAAGGTGCCAGAGTCAGGAGGAAGACTGGGCAGAGGGAAATGCCAAAATGCCTGAAGTCCAGTGTCAAGTACCCACAGTCAGTGATGGTCTGGGGTGCCATGTCAGCTGCTGTTGTTGGTCCACTGTGTTTTATCAAGAGCAGGGTCAATGCAGCTAGCTATGAGGAGATTTTGGAGCACTTCATGCTTCCATCTGCTGAAAAGCTTTATGGAGATGAAGATTTCATTTTTCAGCACGACCTGGCACCTGCTCACAGTGCCAAAACCACTGGTAAATAGTTTACTGACCTTGGTATTACTGTGCTCAACTGGCCTGCCAACTCTCCTGACCTGAACCCCGTAGAGAATCTGTGGGATATTGTGAAGAGAAAGTCGAGAGACACAAGACCCAACACTCTGGATGAGCTTAAGACCGCTATCGAAGCATCCTGGGCCTCCATAATGGGCTCGACACATTCATTTTCAATGAGACATGCGCGACAAAGTGATAATCGCGGGTCTCTCTCCTACTAAGTGAAATGCGAAAAACGTGCGGGTGAAATTTTGCACTCGTGCATGTGTCGTGCACGGACGACCCAGCGACGCGATCCCAGAAAGTTGAAACATTTTCAACTTTTCATCGCTGTCGCTCGGACGAGGACCAATCAACGGGAGGTTTCATTCACTGACCAATGAGCGGACATAATGCTCCGCACATCTTCGAGCAAACATGAAGGAGAAGTTGATTACTATTATGTTTTATATAGTAAAATCAGAAGTAAGATTTCACTTACCTCTAGCAGCACCTTGTGAAACATCATATCTACCACTTTATTAACTCTGAACCGCTTAAATAACCTTAATTCCCTCCAACCTGACACAGCCAAACAAAACAACGTAAGTTTCGATTTCGCCATGGAACAGAACGCGTAGACGGCTTTGCCGCTGGCCGCTGCCGCGGATCGCCTCCCGTGTGACAGGTAATAAAAGCGATAGCGACAAATTTTGCTGATCGCGGTCGTTTGTCGCCTCCCGTGTGTCGAGCCCATAACACCTCAGCAGTGCCACAGGCTGATTGCCTCCATGCCACACCGCATTGAAGCAGTCATTTCTGCAAAAGGATTCCCGACCAAGTACTGAGTGCATAACTGAACATAATTATTTGACAGTTGACTTATTTTGTATTAAAATCACTTTTCTTTTATTGGTCAGATGAAATATGCTAATTTTTTGAGATAGGAATTTTGGGGTTTCATGAGCTGTACGCCAAAATAATCAATATTAGAAACAATAAAAGGCTTGAACTACTTCAGTTGTGTGTAATGAATCTAATATATATGAAAGTCTCTTGTTTATCAGTACATTGCAGACAATAATGAACTTCATAACAATATGCACATTTTTTTTGAAGGACCTGTAATGTTTGTAAGCAGAATTGGACATTCTGTTCGTGACACTGAGCAGATCTTTACATTCAGATGAACAGTTTGATAGATGGATTATGATCCAGTCGTTTTCAAGGGGCCAGCAATGGATTGCATGAGGTTTTCCAGGATTCTATATTTCAGAGGTGATTAAAAATTTTTTCTGACAAAACATTAAATTTGGTGGTTGCCATTGGTATGTGAAGAGCATTACAAGCAATGTGGCAAAAACGTCCCGGGAAAGAATCTCAGACTGTACCTTTAATAGCTCCATCATTTGTAGTTTTCCCAGGTATTGGCAGATTCTTTAAACCCACCAATCCACCTTTTTATTTTTTCTACGAAAAGCTAGAGGCACAAAGAGCTATGATCACCTAATTTCCAAGCTTGCAGAACTTCTTTAGGTTGTTGACGTTTATGATCATTAAAATAAATCAGATTTGGCAGCATGTTCTCGTCTGAGCCGCCAAATAAAGAGAAAAGGTCCTCTACTCGACTCATTAGTACTTCTGCTCCAATGTCTGTATCCTTTCTGTTTTCCTTCATCTCAGTGGTTGTTCCTGGGCTTCTCATTAGATAAAATAATGCTGTGAGAACAACAAATTACCTTGTATTACTTCATCTTTTCCTCCCTGTAGACAGAAAATGCATAGAAAATCAGCTAATTTGATTCCTCACAGTATGAGTGACATTTCCAATCTTCCTCTCAGCTTTGGCAGGACAAATCATAACTCTGATTACAGAGATGTTCAGAGAAATCTCTCGACGAAGCACAAATTAAACATTAGAGAAAAAGGACAAGAAACATGGAAACATTTAAAATACCTGCAAAGACATTAATGCAACTTTTATGTGATTCATCTGTAACATTCCACCTAAATAAAACCCCTCTGGTAAGTAGATTTGTTCGTTTTCTTTGCGGTATCACATAACACCACGAGCTGCCTGAAGACATTGGCTCAATGATGAGATTCTCCAGCCGCCAGACTCACTCAGCCAGGAATATTGTTATCGATTTTGATTTTGAGCTACGACCCAATGAATGCACCGACTTGTTTCTTTGAACGGGAAACAGCAGTAGCTGGAGCCATCATTCAGCGCTAATGACATCATTTTACAACAACGTCTCTTCTCCCTCCCCAAACAGCTGCTGAGAATGTTTTTATTTATCTCTTTCACAGGCAAATTTGAGAGGGGAGAGGAGATTACCTGTCGAGATTATGCCTGATGATTAATGCTTGTTTGGGCTTGGCGAGATAATGCACATTTGATTTAAGGACTAAAATGAATTGTTTCTCACAACTTCTGCAACAACATTTATTAGAGGGAGGGATTAAGATGTCTGAATTTCTAAACAGACAGAAATTAAAACCTAAAAAACAAACTAAACAGACATGGTCAAGTCTGACAAAAAAGTACCTTTATGTTCATTAACACTCTGGAGGCAAGCATTGCAGATTAGCAACGTTAAAACCTACCTACCTGGTTACTCCACACACGCATTTCATGAGGATTTTTTTAACTCAGAAGTACCCCTGAAGGATTTAGTTGTTGTCCTTTTATCAAAACTTATTTTGAGCCTGAGAGGGTTAAATTGTTTTTAAAGCAAAAACAATACTTTACGCTATTGCTTTCAAAATGGTTTCAGTGGTTCTTGAGCCAAAGACTTGAGCAGCTTCACACTGTACAGCACTCTAGTCAAGGGTGCAACTACCTACTTTTGGAGGGGTGTGCAGACACATAATTGATCTCAGTTGCCAAAAGAACCAATCAGCCGGCAAAGATGCTGTTGAGCATGTGAGCTTGCAGAACTTGCGTACGTGACTCAATTTAAGGACCAAAGTGGAATCTTTATTAGTTGTTGGTGTTTATAGAAACTAAATATATCAGCAGTGTCATGCCACCACTCCAGCCAGGCCCGGTTTCCCCAGCAACCACAACCAGCTCATCATCTACCTGATTCAAACCACCTGTCTCACATTAACTCATCAGCTCCACCTGCAACCACCTCTATATAACATCAGGAAAAACACCAAGCCAGTGCCAGATTTTTGAAAGCATTTGTTAGTAGATTATCCAGCATTCTAAAACCCTGCCTAAACCTCAAGTTCCTGACCTTGCTTCTGAACCTCGACCTTGCCACCTGCCTGCTCCCTGACTGGATTATCTCACAGTTTCTGATCTTCTGGACTCCTGACCTTGGATTTGTTACATGGACTCTGCCTCTGGATTTCCCCTCCTGACCAAGCCTTCTGCTACTGCCCTTCCTACAGACTGGTAACACTCCCCTGTGTGTTCTCAAATAAAAACTTTAAAGCGTCTTACTGTGTCTGGTGCTTTCACGGGTCCTCCAGCCCTGGTTGTTACAGAAAAATCTGGCCACCATGGACCCAGCACCGACACAGGAATGGCAGCTCGGTGTGGAACGCTCCATTTCTGGTCTGGAAGACAAAGTAAACGAACTCCTGGATCTGCTCCGAACCGGTGACTCATCTCGTCATGTGACCGACGTCCCGATGGCTTCCGCATCCCCGGTCCAGTTCCGGGTCTCCCCTGTCCACGAACCTCGTCTTGTTCCACCGGAAGTTTTTAAAGGTGAGCCCAAACAATGCCGCCCCTTCCTCACCCAATGCGAGATTCACTTTGAACTACAGCCTTCATCATTTCCAACCGAACGCTCCCGCGTGGCTTATGTGATCTCGTTATTGTCGGACCAAGCCAAGGTTTGGGGCACCGCTGAATGGGCTAAGGACTCTCCCATCTGTTTTAATTACCGTGCTTTCTCGAATGAACTCATTCGGATTTTTAACCCTGTTTTACCAAGTAGGGAGGCCACCCGAGGATTATTGACTTTGGAACAAGGAACCCGGAGGGTTAACGACTATATATCGACTTCCATGCTGTGGCTGCAGGGAGCGACTGGAATGAGGCAGCCCTCATGGACATGTTCTATCAGGGTCTCTCGGACCGGATCAAGGATGAATTGGCAACTCGAGAGTTTCCTAGAATACTGGAGGACCTCGAGAATCTCGCCACCCGCATCGACCTCCGACTGTTGGAGAGGCGGAGAGACAGGTCCAGGAGACCCATGCCACCTGTCAGTCCCCGCTCTGCTCCCATAGGTCCGGCAACTTCACCTGGAAACGCAACTGTGAGTAACTGCAACACACCACAATCCTCCCATGAGGAACCCATGCAAATCGGGAAGACCAAGCTCACAGAAAAAGAGAGATGTAGACGTCGGTTACTCAACCTGTGTTTTTATTGTGGGGGCTCAGATCACAGTGTACGTAACTGCACGTTAAAAGGGCATGCTCAATAGAGAAGGGGAGGGCTCTATTGGGTCGTTTGGTTCCAAAACCCCCCGTACGACCTTTTGCCTCTGCTACGTTTTTTTATGCCAAACAGGAGCACAGCTGTCCTGTGTTTATTGACTCTGGAGCTGACACAAACTTTATGGACATTTCTTTTGCTGAGTCTATTGGCCTGCCCCTGCACCCCATCGCCCGGACTCAAGAAGTGCAGGCTATTGATGGACACATCATTTACCAAGCCACCCATGAAACTGACCCAATCACCATGAGGCTTGGGGGGAACCATGTCGAAACCCTAAGTTTCCTGGCCATCCCCTCTCCTAACATCTCTGTCATCTTGGGGATCACCTGGTTGCGCACTCACAATCCACAGCTGGATTGGCTTAAGGGGGGGATTTTGGGATGGTCTGACCAGTGTATGTCCCAGTGTTTGACTAATGCCTCTCCTAGTCTCCTACGTACACCTGACTCATTGGAAACCTACCCGGACCTCTCAAAAGTTCCTATTGAGTACCACAACCTCAAGGAGGCTTTTAACAAGCATCGTGCTACCAGGTTACCTCCTCATCGCCTCTATGATTGTGCCATTGATTTATTGCCTGGGACTTCACCCCCTAGAGGGCGTCTGTTTTCCCTTTCTCTTACAGAGCAAGAAGCCATGAGGAAATACATCCACGAGTCCCTACAATCAGGAATCATCCGCCCCTCCTCTTCTCCGGCTGGTGCTGGATTTTTCTTCGTAGGGAAGAAGGATGGTTCTTTACGACCCTGTATCGACTACAGAGGACTTAACAACATTACGGTAAAGAACCGCTATCCTCTCCCTCTTATCAACTCTGCTTTCGACTCCCTTCGAGGTTCCCAGGTTTTTACCAAGCTTGATTTGCGCAACGCTTACCATCTGGTGCGCATTCGAGAAGGGGATGAGTGGAAGACCGCTTTTAACACCCCAAATGGACATTATGAATACCTGGTCATGCCCTTTGGCCTCACCAACGCCCCTGCTGTTTTCCAGGCCCTCGTCAATGATGTTTTACGTGATATGGTGGGGAGATTTGTGTTTGTTTACCTAGATGATGTCCTTGTGTTCTCTCCCGATCTGGACACCCACAGAAGACCCGTCAGAGCAGTCATTCTCAGGTTGCTGCAAAACAACCTCTTTATAAAAGTAGAAAAATGTGAGTTTCACAAGGCCTCCATGTCCTTCCTGGGATTCATACACTCCCCCAATCAGATCTCCATGGACCCCACCAAGGTGACCGCAGTGGTTGACTGGCCCCCTCCGACAGACAGAAAGCAGCTCCAACGCTTCCTGGGGTTTGCTAATTTCTACCGGCGGTTCATCAAAGGTTACCGCAGGATCGCTGCACCTCTCCATGCCCTCACCTCTAACAAGGTCAGTTATGTGTGGACTGATTATGCTAACCAGGCATTTCTCAAACTCAAAGAACTGTTTACAACCGCTCCAGTTCTCCACTCCCCGGATCCTGCACGTCAGTTCATTGTAGAGGTGGATGCCTCAGCTGTTGGTGTAGGCGCCGTTTTGAGCCAGCGCAGCTCTGATAACAAGGTTCACCCATGTGCTTTCTTTTCTAAGACCCTATCTCCAGCTGAACGAAACTACGACGTGGGCGACCGGGAACTGTTGGCGGTTAAGCTCGCCCTGGAGGAGTGGAGGCATTGGCTTGAGGGGGCTATCACACCTTTTCTGGTCTGGACTGACCATAAAAACCTGGAGTATCTACAGACAGCCAAGCGTCTCAACCCCCGTCAAGCCAGGTGGGCCTTGCTTTTTAGCCGTTTCAACTTCCACTTGTCTTACAGACCTGGCACCAAGAATACCAAGCCCAATGCTCTATCTCGGATCATGGAACACCAGGTACCTGAACCCAACGCCTCCACGGACTCTACGGTCCTTCCCAAGGGGGTCCTGCTGGGTGTCTCCCGCCTAGCTCTGGAGAACAAACTCAAGGAGACAGAACATCTCTACCCAGCACCTCCTCAGTGCCCGCCTGGTCGGATCTACGTTCCTGACCACCTACGAACAGAGGTATTGTTATTCTGTCACAGTTCTCGCCTTTTTTGTCACCCAGGCATTACCAGGACTATAAACGTGGTCAGAAGCAGATTCTGGTGGCCGGCGTTGGCCAAGGACTCCCGGGAGTTTGTCAGGGCCTGCCCCGACTGTGCCAAAGCAAAGGCCTCTCGTAGACCCCCTGCCGGTCTTCTACGACCTTTGCCCGTCCCACACCAGCCCTGGTCTCATCTGAGCATAGATTTCGTCACAGGCTTACCTCCATCTAACTCCTTTAGAGTTATCCTCACAGTCGTGGACCGTTTTTCCAAGATGGTCCATCTGGTCCCCCTCAAGAAACTCCCCACCGCATCTGACATGGCCGATATCTTGGCACGTGAGGTCTTCCGCCTCCACGGTCTTCCACAAGACATCGTCTCGGACAGAGGACCCCAGTTCGTGTCCAGGTTCTGGAAAGCTTTTTGTACCCGGTTGGGGATTCAGGTGAGCCTCTCCTCTGGGTTTCATCCACAGACCGACAGACAAACGGAGAGACACAACCAAGAAATGGAAACCAAGCTACGCCTCTTGTGCCAGGACGACGCCACAACCTGGTCCCAGAACCTGCCTTGGGTGGAACACGCTATGAACTCTCTAACCACGACTGCGACAGGTGTGTCTCCCTTTTTCACTGTTTTTGGTTATCAACCCCCTGTGTTTTCCATTCAAGAGACCCTGGCCCACGCCCCCTCTGCCTATGCCGCCGCCCTCAGATGTCGCCGTGCCTGGTGGTCCGCTAGGCGCCGTCTCCTCCAAGCCTCTGCAGTATATGCCCGCTCGGCCAACAGGCAGCACATTCCGGCTCCCGCGTATAGGGCAGGTCAGAAGGTCTGGCTGTCGACGGCCGATATCCCGCTCAGGGTGGACTGCAGGAAGTTGGCTCCCCGTTTCATTGGTCCCTTCCCCATTTCCAAGGTCATCAACCCTGCTGCTGTTCGCCTCCGCCTTCCCAGGGCCCTTAGGGTCCACCCCTCTTTCCATGTGTCAAAGGTGAAACCTGTGGTGTCCTCGTCTCTCGTGCCCTCCTCCGGGCCCCCTCCGCCCGCCCGGCTCCTTCCTGGTGGTCCGGTCTGGGCTGTGCGGCGGGTCCTCCGTTCCCGACGCCGGGGCCGTGGGCTTCAATACCTGGTGGACTGGGATGGTTTTGGTCCTGAGGAGCGGTCCTGGGTCCCCGCTCGCCACTTCGTCGACCTCTCTCTCCTCCGGGACTCCCGCAGCTCCCGTCCTGGCCGGCCGGGTGGGCCGTCCAGTGCCGGCCCTTGTGGGGGGGATTCTGTCATGCCACCGCTCCAGCCAGGCCCGGTTTCCCCAGCAACCACAACCAGCTCATCATCTACCTGATTCAAACCACCTGTCTCACATTAACTCATCAGCTCCACCTGCAACCACCTCTATATAACATCAGGAAAAACACCAAGCCAGTGCCAGATTTTTGAAAGCATTTGTTAGTAGATTATCCAGCATTCTAAAACCCTGCCTAAACCTCAAGTTCCTGACCTTGCTTCTGAACCTCGACCTTGCCACCTGCCTGCTCCCTGACTGGATTATCCAGGGCCGGCTTTGTCGACAGGCGACACAGGCGGCCGCCTGGGGCGCCATCTGATGGATAAGGCGCAAAATTTCAAAAAAAAAAAAAAAGTTCATTAAATTCATGTTTGTAATATGAAATGCACTCTCTACATACTGAAAATTCCCCTTTGAAATGACATGAAATTAAAACATCAATATTTAAATTCTAATGATCTGGCTGCATTTCGAGCTCCCGCATGAGCCACCGCTCCGATGCATTTATTTGACCGTTAAGGTTGCCACAGTTACGTGTGTGGGTGGCACTGTAGAAGGACATCCTGTTGTCGCGTTTAAACGTTTGATATTTTACGATGAAAAGAACGCCTAAGCCATCGGGATCAGCATTCCGAAAGCGAAGGAAGGAAGAAGAATAAAAACGGGCCCAAAGCAGAGGTATGTAGACTTTATAAGTTTTGCAAAGGAACTTTTTGCGTTAGCATTGTAGCTAACTGCCTCTCCTGCCACTTACGGTCCACGGATGGACCCTCGCTAGCTGTTTGCACACACAATACAGTATCTGTAACTTTAACCCATTCATTTTACTTTTGAATCGTCGTGTCCAGATGCAGTGAGACAATGTTGAGTCTCACTGTGATGATGAAGAATGTAAGATTTTTTACTGGTTTTTGGAGCTTGATTGCAGCCTTTTATGAACGTTGTTTCAAGCTTTAAGTACGCATACAATGTGAATTTAATATTTGTATATCAGAAGAACGTTAGGTGTGGGTGTAGCAAATTTTCAACTTTGTCCGACACATCGGGCGGGCGGCACCGCCGCGGCCGTGGCGGGGACTCCACCGCTGCCGCCGGGTCCGGCGGGGAGTGAGAACTGCCTAAACACAGCATGACATCTTATACCGTCTCTTTCTTGTTTATGCTGCAGCGTCTTCATCCAGGCATCACGCAGCAGCACATTTACTGAGCTACAATCTCAGCATCTAGAACCAGGTGAGTAAGTTACTTGTTAGGCTATTTGTAATCAGCAGTAGAAACGGACTTTTTCAAATTAAACGGCTTATCACATATATCGATATGCAAAATTAATTTATTTAAATCCACACCAGACACTTGTTTTTGGCACAGTCAGTGCAGCATTGATTTAGCATTGAGAATATTAAATAATCTCAACGTACACATCTGAAATTGTCTCCTAAAGATGTTGTTGCCAGTTAGGCTGTAAATTTGTAAAAAAGGATGGACGTTAGTTTTTGTGACATAGTGAGTCATCTTCAGGGCAGAAAGGTTTATGCCCTGAAGAAGGTCGTACCGAAACGCGTCGGTGTTTCCTTGTTTAATAAATGAAATCCTCAGAGTGCCTCAGATCACCGGATCTTCTTCCTCATATTCTACAATTTATTTGATGCTGAAGAGCACCTGAGAGTGAGACATAAGTTTTTTCAAATATTCCCCACTTCCACCTGTTTTTGATAATTTTATTCATGTTTTAGAACAGATTAAAAAAGATCAATAAATTAAAAAGTCCAGTAATATTAAAAATAGTGAAAAGCATCACTGCACATGACCGAGGAATATTGAATGTAAAAGTGGCACTGTTCTTAATTCATGCATCAGAGGGTTAAGTTGCTTTGTGTGTGTGTGTGTGTGTGTGTTTATTTTCTCACAGAAGAAGAACCCAACACCACACCAGCAGACTCGGTGCTCCAATCCAACAGCCTGAAGAGACACCATCATCAGCTTCAACAGATGTCTGTGAACATGTAGGAGCTGCTGGCCCCATGGATCCTGCTGACTGGCCACAGCAGTTGAACAAAATGGAAAGTAGAACTTTCTTTATGATGACACTTTGATGTTTGAGTTTTGCTTTTGATTGCACAGTTTAATGCTGCTTTTGATTTTGCATCCCCCCAACGACATTTGCACAACATTTTGAGTTGTTGGCTATTGTAATATTCTCAGGTTACTTATCTTTCAAGCTTACATTTATTCTTCAGGCTGTTGACTTTAAAGAGTTGCTGTGTGAATATTTAAAATAAAAAATTAGTTACTAAGGAATAACTGTGGAGTTGCTTTTTCCACTGTGTGGACTTGGGTTTGGGTGAGAGGTGGTGGGGCGCAAATGGGCACTCTCGCCTTGGGCACCAAATTACCCAGAGCCGGCCCTGGGATTATCTCACAGTTTCTGATCTTCTGGACTCCTGACCTTGGATTTGTTACATGGACTCTGCCTCTGGATTTCCCCTCCTGACCAAGCCTTCTGCTACTGCCCTTCCTACAGACTGGTAACACTCCCCTGTGTGTTCTCAAATAAAAACTTTAAAGCGTCTTACTGTGTCTGGTGCTTTCACGGGTCCTCCAGCCCTGGTTGTTACAAGCAGGGCTTTAGGCCCAGGGCAAAGTTTGTATATGTAATATAACATAAGTATGTAATGTGCACAAACATCCAAACCTTAGAAATAAAAAAATATATAAACATTAAAAATGATTTAAATTCTTTTTTTCAATTAAAGATTAGTTATTCGTAAATGCTTTTGATATGTGATACTATCCAGCTGAAGCAGACATCTGCTTCTTTAACAGAGCAGGAGCCTCATTTATCAAGCTTGCTTACGCACAAAACGAGGTCGGAAAACTGCGTAAGCAACTTTCCACGCAAACTTTGGCATTTATAAAAGAAAACTTAGCAGAAAAATGTGCACAACTTGAAGTTGACTAAGGACCTGGCTTACGCACATTTTGGACATGGAGAGCACCTGCAGTGCTGCTGCTGAGAAGGATAAAATTATGAAATCGTGCAGCATTATCACTTGCACCGCTTCATGCCACACAGAACAACAACAACCCCCCCCCCCCCCACACACACACACACACAAACTGAATTTGACGATTATTAATGCTACATAATTTTACAGTTTTCATAAATAAACACACACCTTGGTTCATGTTTAAAACCATCCACTTCAGCTGCGCCCCAGTGCCCTGAGGTGCGCTGTGTGTGTGTGTGTGTGGGGGGGGGGGAGGGGTGTTAAGACGTGGAGGGGTGCCTAATCACACATACTTCTCTGTTATTAATTAAATAATTTGCAGATATACAAATGGACAAAACACAGCTGTTATTAAACACAAGAAATGCAGACTAAAATATTTTTGCATCATCGCTATGGCGCCTCCTCCAGCCTGGCACCCCTATGTGTCACCTAAACTGCATACCCACTTTTTGTACCACTGACTCTAGTTACTGGTCACCTGAGGGCTCTAAACAGTTTTTTGGTTTGGGGAGGAACACTAGTGGGGGGTCTCTAACAGCTTTATGGCAATAGCTATTTACTGTGCCAGTATGGGTTCATATATATTCACCTTATGAGTTACCTTTGAACTGCAGTTCTAAAAGATCTACCGACCGCAAAAAACAGCGGAGTGCATGCTGCTCACAGGCCACATCAGTTAGGTGCGTCACCGAGGACAAAACAGGTGATGTGCCCCACTCCACAGCAGTGAAACACATCAGGCACAAATAAAAGAATAAAAAAAATAAAAAAAAAACATAAAAGGAAATGAGCCGACATGAATGATCGTGTGTTAAATTAGTTTTTGAGGTGGCGACACCTGATTTGATAATGTTACTGTGGCCGTGCTCAGGACGCAGATGTCTGGAGCGCGTCAACAATCAGAGCTTTGCATGCGCAAGCTGGTTAAGGTTAGGATGGGGGTGAGGGGAAGGTTAAATTGCTAGTCGATGACAGGCATAAAAAGTCACTATAGAGCGGTGAAGTCGACTAGTGACTAGTTCATACAACCCCTGCTACTGTTCCCCAGAGTGTTCTGCAGCATAATCAGCACGTTCTCTTTGAACTTGATATTAAATTTTCGCCTCCTCTTCGTCTCCGCACGATTAAAGTTACCCTCGCGGTCTATCACTGGCAAATCAAAAGTGAGACGGATGACACAACCGCCACCCGTACTTGCTTGTTACCACATTCCACCCGGCCACAATAAAAAACCGGCCATTATTCACCTCCGCCGACTCTGGACAAAATATGATGCAGTTAATTAAATACAGGCTAATATTAGAGGATTTACGGTATTTTCTTTCTTTGTTTTCTTTGTCAAGTGTTTTCTTCACTGTGAGGTGCCTACACTCAAAAAGACCAGACTTTGGTTTTCACTCAGAAGGTTTTATTTTGACCAGTACTAAGACTGGTTTGGGTTCAATTCAAATTCAAATTCAAAGATACTTTATTAATCCCGGAGGGAAAATAGAGTTTCAGTACACACAATTCTGAGATCACACATACATAGGCAAAGACACATGACAAGAATTGGTGACTGTGGTCATTCACAACCCGAGTCGCGCTACCATAATAGAGAACTGAGGGGTTACATGAGGATTGGATCAGGTGGAGGAAAAAAAATGGCACTTCAGAGTTACTCTCCACAGGGAGGGCAGCTTTGCTATGCAAAAAAGACCTCAGACAGAAATGCAACAGACTTCAGACATCAATCAGGTGAAAAACCTTTAAATAACAGAAAAATATATTGCACAATGTAGCAAGGATGACCCATAGACTGATTTTACCAGACAAATAATTAAACACATATATATATATATATATATATATATATATATATACACATACGTTTGTTCTCTGCTTTGCATATTTTTATTTAATGCAATTTTTTGAGTTTGTTTAAGACTTATATATGAAATTCAGATATTCAGACAATGAGGCTTTCGTTCTAATCATTAGTAGAAGTTGGAAACATCAAACATGTAAAGTTTGGGTAGAAAACATCAATTGAAAAAGTTTTTCTTCTCACTGCTCCCCAGCAAAGACAAAACAACCATGTTGATCAAAGGTTACATTTCAGGTAGATGATGCACAAACTGCAGATCAGAGGAGATCTTTTCTAACTGTTGGACCTATCTCCAGCCGCCTGGTTGATAAAGCACAAACAAACCAAAGAGGAAATGACAAATCAGGAATATCAGTGCTGATAGAGAAATGCTTCCTGCTCTCTTGCAGGAACTTCCCATGGTGGGATCCATGGTTGTCTGTCTTTGTTCAGATGCATTAACTGCAGTTCAATCCATCTCAGTTGTTTGTGTTTGAGCAAGTAAAAACAAATGTTGACTTATCTCAACAGGCTGAATAAATACGGGTCTGTCACATGAAGGGGACCATTTTTCTCTCTGCACTTTTCTGCTTGCACCACATTTAACACTTCTTTTATAAGACTCTGAAGTCCACAAAGAAGTGGTCCACGATTTCCTGTGTGTAGCTTCTAATGTTGCCAATTCTAATCTCACATTGTACTCTTGTCACTGTTGTTCACGTCGCTCCCTGGGTATATTTTCATCGGTAGATTGCAGGTGGCAGTCATGTGGTGACTGAAGACTATTGGAGGCTGACTTTGGTTGTGAGCATGCTCAATAAGCTGTCGCTGGGCAGTTCACACTGGAAAGCCAAATCACCTTCCCACTCACCGCTTTTTCATGATTCTGTTCACGATGAGAGATTTGTGTAGGACTGCCGGAAAACGCTCAGTGTGGTCCGGGACTAAAGCAACACTTTCCTGCACCCTACTGGTTGAACGTGGAAGTACAAATGTTGTAAACAACTGCTGTAGTTTGTTGTAGCTAGCGCTAACAACAAGCTAACACTAACAGTAGCCAACTGATACTAAATAAGCCACGAAGTAAAAAGATCCACGCTGGTGGACAAAAATATATTATTACTAACAAGTCCAGTAGCAACAAAGCCAGGTCACCATCAGTCCATAATTTAATAGCGTCCTTCAGCTCCCTCAAACGAGTGTAGGCTGCATCAATGTACACTCTGGTTTTAGATTTTTGTTTCGCCTCCAAAGACATCACTCTCTTACATTGACTTCTCGGCTCCATTCATTTCTTCATTTTCTTATTCGTCAATTACAAAAGCACAGATAAAAGAAGGTCTGTGAACTGAAAAAGCTAACTGCTCTTTTAAACAAGCTAGTCGATGGCAGGCATAAAAAGTCACTATAGAGCGGTGAAGTCGACTAGTGACTAGTTCATACAACCTGTTACGTCCCCTTTTTCAGTGGGGCCTGTAAGTACTTGTGGTTATTGTATTTTATTTTTATTTTTGACATACTCATTGTGGAGCGGCAGAGCGGAAGGAACCTGTCGGCGAGTGAGAACCAGGAAGAGCGTCTCGTCTCCATGGCGACGTCGGGGATTCCCTCAAAATGAACGTGCGTCATCCAGGAACCCTGGTTGAAGCGCGGAGAGTCCAGCTGCATGAGATAAGGACTGATTGTTTCAGCTGTGCCGGAGAGGATAAAGACGACGTGGGATCAGCTGTTCGAGGAGCAACTCTTACCCATGGGTTGTCTCCCTGCTCCTCACTCCCGTTGAGTTCCGTGTCCGATTGTAATCCAATAGAGTGTGCGTGTTTTAGAGGTCCTACGCTAGACAGACGGTGGTTATAGTTTTCGTTTATTAGATTTGTTTATCTTGATCCAGAAGTGTAGAACACCAGCCTTTAATTTGTAAAGTTTTAGAGGTTCCAGCTAAACCAGAAAGCTTGGTATATTCTGTTGTATTTTATTCCTGGGGCTTGTTCCCCAGCCCTTTTCCATTTGTGTAACTGGTATTATCCTGTGAGGTGGTTATATCCCCTCCTTTTATGTTATTAAACGATATTGTTATTTAACAGCCCTACGACTCCTCCCACTCCTTTTACCTTCATTTAACTACCTGTGCCCGGATCCTAAACTTGAGTCGTAACACAACCCCTGCTACTGCTCCCCAGAGTGTTCTGCAGCATAATCAGCACGTTCTCTTTGAACTTGATGTCAAATTTTGGCCTCCCCTTCGTCTCTGCATGGTTAAAGTTACCCTCGCGTTCTATCACTGGCAAATCAAAAGTGAGATGGATGACACAACCGCCCCCCTGTGGTACTTGCTTGTTACCACATTCCACCCGGCCACAATAAAAAACCGGCCATTATTCACCTCCGCCGACTCCGACACCGGCCAAAATATGATACCCGGCAGTTAATTAAATACAGGCTAATATTAGAGGATTTATGGTATAATTTCTCAAGACAGCTTGAAGTGAGTTAACTTGTAAATTTTTTACATGAGGAAAAACATCGAGATATATATCGTATATCGGAATTCAGCTAAAAGATAGAGATATAAGTTTTGGTCCATATTGCCCAGCCTTACTCTATGCCTAAATGTTTCTCCCAAAAATATACTGGCCTGTGGCGTACAGTTTTTCTTTAACTTTGTTTCTTTGCCATTTTCAGATTTTCAGAAAGCAACCCCAACATATCAACATGTTTTTGACTCAATCTTGAGCATCGCGGGCTAACAATGTACCCTGCAGTACGGAACACTCTTTCTGATGAACAGCTTGATTTAGTAATGCAAAGATACTTCCTGGCAAACTCTGATAGTTGAGATAGCGTACCCATTTTTGTTTTCCACCAGGAAAGTGGATCATCCTCAGCACTGACCTCAGGCATCTGACTGCATTCCAAGAATTCACCATTTATTTCGTCACTTGAAGAAAGAGACAGTTGACTTGAGGATCTTGGTTCTCCTTTTTCTTTCTTTCCCCCTTGTATGGTGGAAAGCAGAAACTTCTTGACTTGACCCTCCTGCAGGCACCTTTGATGCATATCCTTCATTTTCATTGCCCATTTTCCTTACGTCATCCAAGAGACTTTGCTAGTTCACATCACTTTTAGAGAGACAAAGCTGTTCTTAAATCGTGGATTTATCGTGGCTCGTAGGTCGCAGTGTTCAAAAGAATCCACAGCCGTGGGTTATCATATCGATTCTGAAGAGACTTGTGTCTTCTCCTCTCATCTCCTGGGCTAAAGCAGAGTCACTTTGATCATAACTGAGACTCTCAAATATCTCCCAGAGTAATGGCAACACTGAGGAGAGGGTAGTATGTTTTTCCCCACTAAGTGCATCAGTAAAAGGACCGAGTGGCTCAAGAACTGCTTTTACAGCTTTTAAAACTGTAATGTCTGAGTCTCTTTGCATCAAATACCATTTTACCAGGACAGCACAGACAGCCTGCTGCTGCTCCAAGAAGCATTCCACCATATCGTATGAAGAATTCCAGCGAGTGGGTTCATCATGAATCAGTTTGCGGTCTGGAATGGATAAATCCTATTGTTTATTGGTCAGCTGGCGTGAAAGTTTGGGCAATCTTCCAAAGGCAGAAATAGTTTTCGAAGCCTTGGCAGCAGCAGACACCCACTTTATGTCTAATGCCTTATTTAAAGCAAGGTGGAGATAATGTCCAAAACAAGAAATCCAGGTGTAGTCCTCAAAGGCTTTCTTGTTGTTTGTGGCATTGTCTGTTGTGATGCCTGACACTTTTGCAATGTCCAATTTCCAGTCAAAGTTTTTCTTCAAAGGCCTCCTTGAAACTTTCAGCAGTGTGATCAGCCGGCAGGGCTCCTTTCCCTGTTGGCCTTTGTTCCGCACTTCCTCTCTCTTTCATTCTCACTCTCGTTCTCCCTAACTTACCAAAAACCACTTCTCTTCCCAAAGCAAACTTGTTATGCGTCAGAGCAAATGTGTTTTGAGTTACTGTGGATACGGACCTGTGTGAACGAGTGTGAAGGTCATCGCTAAACATCTTCAAAAACATTATTTAATTAAGTATACTGATTCACTATAGTTCATTATGATTACCCAAAGCATAATAATCATTCATTTGATTAAAATACATTTATAATGAGCAAAGTGATAAAATGATTATTTAGCATTAATAAACAAAGAAAGCGTAAGACTCTTTTATTATGACTAGATTGTGTGAGAAGTCCTTCTTCTGGAGCTGCAGGTGTTGGATGTTGTGGAATTCTTCAGACTTGCTGTCGGCTCAGGTCTTACTTAATCTGTGGGTGAAGGTGCTGTGTGACCCAGCTTTGACCCAGCTGGGCAAATACAACCTTTGACACAGAAAACCCATACTTCCTCACGTTACACTAATCAACAATAGTAGTGTTCTGCTGATGTGGACCTCTCCTAAGTTCAGCTGCTGGAGCAAATATAGCTTAAGGAACTTAAAGAAACATGAAATGAGATCACAGAGCAGAATAGAAATTTAAACTGCCAACTTGTTATTTAAAACAACAAACATGGACATAAAACATTCACATACAACGATTAACATTTGGTCTCCTACTCAAATACTCAACTTTTCCCTTTATTAGGTTATAATGGTTTATTTTTCAGCCACTCTTTTTTAATTATACCTATAATTAAACTTAATTGTGTACTTCTTAGAATAGGTTTCAACCTTTTAATAAGTTTCAAATCAACTTATCAAATATATCCCTTTTATTTTGTCAGCTTGGTCAAAGCAAATTTGAGATCTTTTGATTAAAATCAACTTAACTTTTAACCTTTTTTGTTCAAACAGAATTGAATTCCACTGCAAAAGTAATATGACCAATGATTATATGTTCATTTAGCAGTAACTATTATTAACACTACACAATTTAAACAAGACTAACTTAAATACTCTGTGTACTGATGGACTAAGGTGGAGTGAGACCTGTGATGATGGTGTGTGTGTGTGGAATGTTATTATCAGAACCAGCAGATCCGGAGAAGCATTTAGTTCTGAGTGGGAGTGAATGTTTTGCTCTAAACTTTAGTAGGAGATTTATAACACACATGAAGCGCCGTCTATTCGTCTACATACCCAGGGGAAGCCTCAGTTAGATCCAGAATGCTGAGGTCCTCTTGGACCCTCCTTGGTACCGAAGCCAGTAGAAAAGCAGCGGTGCCGACCAAACTAGTCTTGGAATGCTTCCAGGTCACGACAGGTTATTATTGTCGTCTCCGAGACCCTGAAGGGGTCATGAGGTTCTGCTTTTATTCTGAAGGAACCGTTGTGGTCAGGTGTAATTTGCAACAGATTTTATCCAGCTTGTCGAGGTTCTTTTGGCTGAAGAGGAAGTCTGGATGGCCTGTCCGAGACTTCTCTAGAACGCTTTGAACTAAAGAAAAGGTGGCGTGGAATAGTTTTTATAATGGTCATATTTTGGTTTACTGGCGAATCAGAATTTGACATGCAAAACGAGGGCTTATATAAACACCACAGAAAATCACGCCTCACACCAGAAACAAAGGTTCTGATTGGATCAGACAAAAGGAAAGGTGTCGTGTGGCTTTAGCATTACGTGTCATTAGTGTCTAGTGCAAATGTCCAAGATTATAATAAATTGTAAAATACTACTGATCACAGGATTATAATATCAAGTAATAACATTGTCATTCCACAGATTGATTGAACATTGGGCTCACATTATTATGGTAATAGCAAAGTTGTTGATTATGTGTTTATCAAAAGAGTGTTCTTCGTCTTCGTATTGAGCTGTAACAAAGGTGAAGCCGTTCAGATGAACAGAATGCATGAAAGACCTTGGCCACTATCTAATGTAGATTAGCCTGTCAGAGACTTTAAATGTCTCTGCTCGAGCAGACACAGCAGATCATGAACTTTAGGTCAAAAACACGACATTCATGACACTACACAACTCAAAAGAATCCAGCAAAAGAATGGGTCAGTCTGTATTTTAGAGTCAAAGTCCGTTTTTCATCAGTTGTGAAACAACCGTTCCAGTTTTACATCGAGTGAAATATTAGTTCTGGCTTTGTACCGAGTCCATGTACCGAGTCCATTTCCTTTCGGCAAGGAAAAAGATGGAACATCTCACCGGTTCAGATGAATACATGCGACGTGCAGCATAGGGAGTATCACTCCTGATGCATACTCAGTTCAGAGAATCCCTGGGTGGCTCACCATCTTGGTTCTTCCATGTGTTCTCTTGAATCCAGTTTACTGCTGAAGGCCCAAGTTTGCATCCAACTAAGAAAGCCTAGTATAAATAATATAAAGTAAACAAATAACCAAAATAAACACTAGGTAGCAAAAAACTCTGTCACAATTTGTACTAGACAAACTATCTCCGCCACACAACGACGGATGGCAAAAGAGGCAGATAAATTAACTTTTAGAGTCTCTATTTAGCTCCATAGTGCGTCATATATACGCCTCTCTTTTACCATAAATCTTAGCCTTATATTTCAAAATAAAAGTTACGGTGATATAAAATAAAATACATTTTACAGTTATAATGTACAAAAGGGTCTATTTTTCACCATCCAACTGGCCATAGTATAACCTTTCATCTACATGCATAAATCCACTTTCTATTTGGCCTACCAAACCCAGAAGGTTCTGCTCAGTGCTTGTTGACATATCAGAAGACGAAACACTGGAGACAAAACAGTCTCCCAAGGTCGCGCACTCACTGTGTGAACCCCAGATGTCAACATTCTTCACTCTGAATAAGTGATGACTCCACAATTTTATAGTTATAAGTTAAATAATCATATGTGATGAATGAACAAGATGTTTAAATCAAATGTTTGAATAATCTGTGTAAACCAATGAATTTGAAATGATAATTGTTCTTACAATAATCCATTTATTTCACAAATCACTATGTGTTTGATTTAACAAGTTTATCATTGATTACACCATTACAATAAGATACTCATTAAGGTTGATATTAACCTTACATAAGTGTTTTGATCATTCTCATTCACAAAGTGTTAAAAACATTTTTGTATCTGAAGGAAGGCGTGGCTTTCTGAGGAATGTTGTTAAATACTCTAAAACGTGTCAAATTCTGATTTGCCAAACTTGGCCAGAACTCATAACATTGTGGTTTATTAAAACAATAATTACTTCCCGATTATTTCAGTTTCCAGCTGACCCCCTGATTCGACCAAATCGGGAAAGAAGCCTCTGTTGAAACAATCTCCTTTGACCTTCAGTCAAAACCTTTCTGCGACGCTGCAAGTGATTACAGACACAACAGCTCTTTTCAGAGCTACTTCACACCTTGGACACCTAACCTGCAGACCCTGGGTTGCATCTCATGGCTGGGAAAGCTGAACTCAGAGGAAGCTACTAATCTCTGAGTATTGTGATTTCGACGTCCGGTGACCTCACCACCCTGACTGCAGCCCTCCGGACCACCGGGAGCAACTCATACCAGGGTATTGTAAGCCTTAGGGATGAGCCGGATACTTGTTTCAGACGAGTATATCGTACGGATAAAGCATTTTTGACGAGTACGAGCATGAAACGAGTAAAACTCGTAAATATCTGTAATCGTGCTGAAGGAAAATCCTCATTGGGTAACTGACTGTCTTCATGCTCTGTGACTGGCCAGTCAAATAGAGCACCCGCCCCTCCCTACACATAAAACTCTGTAGCCGGGAGCTCACAGCTCAGTCTGTGTCCGGTCCATCCACAAACACAGACACAGACAGTAACGGATCTCCTTGTGCTTGCTTCACTGTTCACGTTTCTTCAGTACTCCCTATGTTTTCTTCAGTTTGCTTCTTTTTAAAGTTACTTTAAAGTGATTTAAAGTTACTTTTTTCGTAACGTACATGGTGCATTTGACAAGACAGAGATGAAAACAGTTCATGCTGCGTCAGTCACTGCCTCCTCTCCGGTCTGGGTATTTTTTTTCCTCTCTCTCTCCTCTTCGTCAGGATCCACTCTCTCTTTCTTTACATTTTTTAATCACAATTGTCTTATTTTTTGCTCATTTTAAATATATTTTAATCATTTTCAAAATTTTTTTTCTATTTTACATGTTTTGTTTTTGTTAAGCGCCCCGTGATTTTTATCTTGAGAAGTGCTATAGAAAGGATCTTTTCTTCTCTCTCTCTTAATTCCTGCACTTAAATATTAATGTTCTGATTTTATTGATAACTTGTTCTGTCATAGTTCCTTCACTATTGTGGTCAAAAACATTTAATCTCAACTCTGAGGCTGCTCTGTAAATAGTTTTCAAATAAACAATACACATAGCAACTTCTGATCAGACTTAAAATAACGCATTGATGTAAACCCCACCCACTTCCGGTTAAACTACACCCACTTCGGGTTAGGCCACGCCCACTCCGAGTACAGATGCAGATAATTTAGATGGTTGAACAGATACAAATACAGATAGTGGTGTACTCGCTCATCCCTACTCCTTTACAGCTGTACATAAAAGGGGTTGGACAGATTCTTTTTAACGCTGTCTGCATTGAAATGCATTGAGATTTTTACAAAATGTAATGACCCCGATGACCCCACACATCGCCAACTCATTTTAAATTCATCGGATATGTATGTGAGATGCACATTGGCATAGATAGATGATGTCAACCTACCATCTTACGGCACTGTAATGAGAGGTGATGTGCAGCCACGTTAAAGCGGATAGCTATAAAAAAGTGCTGCGTTAAAGTTGCCACAATATCTTTGTGCAACGCCGGCTGACCACCAGGTTGGCAAAGTTTAAAGAAGTTCTTAATAAACACCAGTAAACACACTGTCGCTTTGATTGTTAAATATTTTATGGTGCTGCAGAGGTACGAAATACGATCACCGCTACATTTGGCTCAAAAAAACCCAAATCGTCTCTAAATTGACCTTTTATTGTTTCATGGTTTGTGAGTTTTTCGTGGTTTTGTGGCTTTGTTCATTGTGTGTTGTTGATTGTGTCTAAGCTAGTGTTTTTGTCTTTGTCGCATTGTGGTTATAATTTGTGATTGTGTTTAAGTCCGGCTGTGGACTCTTTCTAGTCTGTGTGTGAGGATGTGTGGCTGAGGTTCCGTGTGGGTGTGTGTGTGAGGAGGGTCGGCTGAGGTTCCGAGCAGGTGTGTGAGGAGGTTCGGCTGCGGCTCTGAGGGTGTGTGTATGTGAAAGAAAGAGGGAAGTGTCGATTTGTTGTGGTGGTGGAACGTTTGTGTAAATGTTGTCTGAAAAGTCCATTTTGATCCAGTCTGATCCTCTTTTTAATTATTTTCATTTTGGAATTTAGAAGAAGAAGAAGCATTTATTGTCATTTCTACTACATGTGCAAGACATACAGAGAAACGAAATAGAGTTTCAGTACACACAATTCAGAGATCAGACATACATGGGCAAGACACATGACAAGAATTGGTGACTGCGGTCATTCGCAACACGAGTCGCGATACCTTAATAGATGAAAAGGGAATTACATGAGGATAAGTTGGGGGAGGGGAAAAAAGGCATACCAGAGTTACTCCCGACAGGGCATAGCTGCACTATGCAAAAAAACCCACCTCAAACATATAAGCACGGACTTCAACATTCACAACATGAGACTCCGATGGGGGGAGGGGTGGGGGGGGCTGGGATCCTGTTTTATCCAGGGCCAGCAGCCATGTCCGGCGCTCAGCCAGCTGTGTCCACAGGAGGGAGAGAGATCTTGGGAGGAGCATAGAGCACATTCCTGCAGGTTGATGGCCTCGCTGTGAAGTCCACAATCTGAAGGAGGGGTGTGTGTGTGTGTGTGTGTGGGGGGGGGGGGGGTGTTCCACAGCATCTGTCTGCATTCCTTCCTTCGTGGGGGATGATTATTTGCAGCTCCAAGGCTGCCTTGGCATCAGATTAGGATAACAAGACTGTGTTTGGGTCAGGCAGTCTGTAACTGGTCATTCCAGTCCTTCAGTGAAGCCAATTCGGGTTATTAAACATCTCGACACCGTCCGATGACCCTCTCCGAGATGACATCCATTTTGCGCACTAACACCGGTAACACAGCTAAGACATTGTCCAGCTTACGGTTCACCTCGAGTAACGTCCCAATCTGTGAGGTCTCCGCCCGGACGGTGCTGTCCATGGGTGCGGGTCGCCCTTCAATCACTCCCGTCGTCCCAATTTTCTGGAAAACCAGATATCCTCCCATTCCAATCAGAAGAAATTCAGTGATCATCAGGCCAAATATCCACATATCTTCGACGTCCTCAATGGACAGCTGAGAGAGACAGACGACCTTCCACTCCTTCCAGGAATCGAGCATATATCCCGCTGCGTGTGTCCCATGAGGGCAAGTGGGAGCCCCCTCCTCCGTTCTCATCGTAGAAAAAAGCTTATCAATTGCGTTGAATGACCAATTAATTAAATCCATTTCTGAAAAATAGTGATTTCCAGAGGAAATGCAGAGAAGCGCTCTGTAGGCAGACGGGACAAAAAAAGATCCTTGGAAAAAAAGATAAGGGAGCAAAGCAGAAGCGTCTGTGCTCTATGAGTGCCAGGAGAAGAAGGGAGGAGCATCGAGCACATTCCTGCAGGTTACCGGTGTTCTCCCAGCTTTCTTGAACGCAACATCATAGATAAAATGGGAAACGCTACATCAGTAGACAGGCTGGAGGGAGACATGAGATTTATGCATCAAAATCACCCAGACAGCTTAAAATGTATGAAAAATTGCACAAAAAGTACAAGGTGGACGGAAGATTAAAGGGTCAACAATGGCATGATTTAGTCAGTATTTACAAAGTTAAAGCAGCAGCAGCCACCGGCAACAATAAATTAAATAAGGAAGAACAGTTAAGAGTGGCGAAGTTGTGGCGAGATGAAACAGATAAAAGACGAGCGGGCATTCTGAAAAGTAAAGAAAGGAGAAAAAAGGCGACGTAGGGAAAGCAATGTTTGGTTCAGAATCCTTTCTACATTTCATTTCTAGATTCTTGATTTTCAAATCTTTCTTATCCAGACAGGGGAGTTCATTTTATGTCAAACACACCCGGGTGTATAAAACTGGTGTCGCAGTACCCGTTTGTATTCAAAACTGCATATTGGGCATTTTCAAATCAATGTTTGTCATCACTTGAATCTCTCTGACGTCTGTCTTTATGAGAGAACTCGTAAACTGTCTGGAAGTATAACTAGAAATGAACAAATCAAAGCTGATGTGTTAATGTAACTCACATTATATATATTGGTTTTATTTTATTATTTTCCTGTTGTCTCTTTATGGTGGCCACCTTAATCTATTGGTTTTATCTACGTGCTATTTAATGTTTGTTATTCTTTTACTCTTACTGAATGGTTCGGTTGTTTTGTAGCAACTTTTATTATTTTCCTTTTATTTCCCCAAGTGGACTTGTAGTAAATAGATTGTTTTTAATCTTTTAATCTTTGTTATTTCTGTTGGAAGAAGTGAGCAGACATTGTGAGCCTTTTTCTCCATTCTGCTCCTTAACGATTTAAGTTGATTTCCTTTGTATATATTCTATTATTGATTATATATTTTCACGCTTTTGTTTCGGTGCTGGAATACAACACAACGCAATACAATCATGGTCTCAATCAACCAACAAAAAGCTACCTCAACCATCTTTTTGAGGGTCCCGGGTTGCTGGGTCCCGGGCTCGGCCGGCTAGGGGGTGGGAGGCTGCGGGCGGGCCTGTGGGCTTGCCGCTGATATCTCCCGGGACTCTGCCGGCTGCTGGTTGTGGCCCCTCAGGGCGATCCTCTGTGCCTCTCGAGGGGGGCGGGGGCCTTTCCGGTTGTAGTCTCCTTGGGGTTCCTGTGTTTTGGGGCAGCGCCTGGATCTCTGGGACTTGGAGCTCCCCCCTGTCTCCTACACATCTTTGGGGGGCAGATCTGTGGTCCCTCACACTCTCTGTTGGACGCTCCTATAGAGAAACCTTACATAAACAAGCGCGTGTACACACACAGGTGCTCACATGGTGCTCTCAAAAGTATGGGCTTGGGCACGTTCAACACTTGTCTTAAGGCTGTCGTTGCCACTAAATGCACTATGATTTATTATCGTGTGATTGTTCAGTTAAACAATGTTGATTTTATATTTCATCATCACGTTGACGCAGTGATAGCTTGCTCCTGATGTATTGCTGTGTGTCCCAATTTGTTTCTGCTCTTTCTCTTTCTGCAGGTCTAGAAGCAGACTCTTGTTCATTATTGTTTATTTTTGTGGAACCACCCCCTTCCCCTCTCTCTTCCCACCTTTTGTCTTTTCCTTCCTCTTTCACCTCTGTCTCCCTGTCTGGTCGGAATTACAAAGCATTCAAAAACAATAACAATACAGTTTGAAGTATCAGGCGTGACATTAAAAGCAGACGCTTTGACGCTCCACAGCCCTCGGTGTCTAAGTGCAGTTTAAAATTGGAAGTGGGCACCCGCATTCGGGAGGACACTGAGAAATCCCCCTGCCAAATGCCGTTGAATGTGCTCACTCCCAAGGCCCTAAGTGTGTGTTTGCGTGGAATGTCGTCCGTGGAAGTGTATAAGGTGCAAATAAAATTGGGGGGCAGGTTGCCACAGGAATGTGGAAATGGGGTCCATACCCGCATTCCCTGACTTGTCCACCCCCCAAGGTTCTATGTGTATGTTTGTGTGATGATGTGAGGGAGCAGGAGGAGAGAAATATGCGGGGATGGGGAGGAACGGCTGGTTGGGCTTAGCCCTCCAGAGAGCCAGCTCCCCCACTGGCCCCAATAGGCACTTCTCTTTTCAAATTGCCACCAAGGGCATGGAGACCCCAGCCCATCCTGCCAGGGCCCAAAGCAGCAGCATTACAGAGCCTCACGGAGTCCGAGGGCACCAACCTAGCCCTACCCCAGCAGAAAATCTATGCCAATCCCATGCATTTGCACAACTTCCAGAACATATAAGACATAGGACATCAAAGTAAGGTTGGGTCCTCCCCCTCCTGGACCTCCCCCTCCCCTGTGATGGAACAGCAGAGGAGCCAAGGTCTACATGAGGCCCCTGAACCCGGGCCAGGCACTGCTGCATGTTCCTGCCTTCTTCCCGGCAGCATACATGTCAGGACCCGACCCCCAAAGCCCCCCCCCCCCCCCCCCCCAGATCCCCACACGGGGCCGGCCACCCCCACACCCCAGCCCCCAGGCCCCCACCCAGACCCGCCATGGGGCAATGCAGCCGCCAGGCAGTGACCCATGGCCGCCGCCAAGACCTCCAAGGGGCCCCACTCACGACTGCCAGCAGTCCACCCCCCGAGGGAACCCAAGCACCTCCAGAGGGGGGCAACGGCCCCCCCAGTCCCAGACACCCCCAGTGAACCCACCTCCAGGGAACATCTGGATACTCCAAACTCAGACCCTCCACCCCCCCCCACCTCCCACCCCACCCACATGATCCCGCAGGACAACATCAACGGTCCCCCATCATCGCCATGTGATGGAACCGATCAAAGGAGCCCAGAGCGATTCATCTGAAGTGGAAGCAGAGGCTATATCAAGTGCAATATGATCTAACAAAAGATTTCTATACTGGTTAATGCAGAGACTTTCTCTATTTTTCCAATTCAAGAGGATAGTTTTCTTAGCGATGCATATGGCAGTCAGAACCACGTGAACCAAAGATGTTGCAATCGGGACATCGTGCAGCTGTCCCAGTAAACAAAGAGAGGGGGAAGTTGGGATATGACATTTCAGACATTTTGACAGATCCTCACATACTCTACCCCAAAATTCCTGGACAGGTGGGCAGGACCACAGTGCATGAATGTAATTGTCAGGAATGTTGTTTGTGCAGTGTGTACAGGTGTCAGACGACACAAACCCCATCTTGAACATCCGATGACCTGTATAGTGTACTCTGTGTAGAATGTTGTACTGAATTAATTGTACATTGGGGTGTCTGATCATTTTTAAAGTTTTTAAACAAGTTTGGGACCAGAAGTCCTGGTCAAAGCTAACTGATAGATCCACCTCCCATTTTTCAATAGGGATTGCTATTCTATCGTCTATTTTGGACAGTGTCTTATATACTTTAGACAGTAGTTTGGGGGGTTTGAGATTATAGAGGTCTAATACCCTTGGTGGTGTTTGTAATTCTATTTTATTGAGCTTAAATTTTTGTTTAACTACAGATTTAATTTGGTGATATTCTAAAAAGCTATTCTTATCCATTCCAAATTGGGAGACTATTCTATTAAATGGGATGAAGTCCAATCCTTCATATATGTGTTCCAGGTATAGGATTCCTTTGTTTTTCCAGTCCAGAAGGTTCATCATTTTGTTATTTTGCAAAATGTCAGGATTATTCCAGATAGGTGTGCGTCTGCATGGTACTAGTGAAGACTGTCATTTTTAGATACTCCCACCATGCTGTCAGAGAGGTGCTGATACTAATACTTTTGAAGCTTTCATGTTTTCTTATGCTTGAGACAACTTAATATCTGCAGCAATTTGTTATCATGCACGCTGGCCTCAGGCGGTTCACATAACACCTGGTTGTTAGGAGAGTCTTTTGTTTAAGGGAGTCGATGTTTCTTCCTCTGCGATCATTCATGTTCGAAATCATCCTCCTCACTGAACTTGAGATCACAAAATGTACTTCCTATGAGTTAAACATCAAGAACTGGAATAACTGTTGCCTTCTAAATTCTGAGTAGAACGCCACAACATATAACCGTAATTTTACCGTGGCAACCTTTGTCATTACTCTGTGGTATCAAACACATCATCATAAGAACCTTTCCTGTTAAAAGGACATAGTACTTCAGCATTTTTCTCCTTGAACTGACGGCAATGAGCTTCCATATTAATTACCTACAATCTAATTTTAAACTACAACAAAAATTGTGAACAAAATATTGAAGAGTGAAATATGAAAACCAAACCCTGAGTTCTGTCAGTGAGCTCTATAGAGACAGGAAAGTGGATGCAGGGCTGCATATGGATCTCACTGTAAGACTCATTCTCACAGGAGTTCACACAAATGAGCATATTTTTATGAATAACCACTTCTAAGTTTTTTTAAATGCATAAATGATATTTAATTTATCGTAAGTCAATCATATGATTTTATACAGGGTAACACAATAATTTGAGTAACAGCGGCATGTTAATTAATGAAGCCTGGATGCTGCTGCTGCAGGGGAAGGTGGTAATCAGATCAAATTAAAGATCATTAAGGGGAGCAGCGGAGTAAACAAACAGACAGGAGCCTGGGGTTGCAGCCACGTTGACATAATGTATGAAGAAGCAGAGCAGCTACAAAGTCAGACTCCTGATTAGATTTTAGCTATTTATTTGGTTTCAGTGTGGGCACACAGAACAAACACCCATAAAAACACAACCACCAGCTGCCAAACGGAATTAAATACATACTTTCCTGATGTGATAAAGATGACTGAGACTCTGAGTAGAGAACGGGCTCACACAGCATTTACTTATTAAAATACATCAGACCTTCCCCTGGAAATGAGACGAGATGATTCTAAATTATTGAGTCAGACTAAATATTGAAAAATAAACACTGCTGCTTGAGAGGCTGGCCTTGTCATCCTGAAAACTCAGTCAGTATCTTCAAAGTGCCTGTTTCTGGGAGATGAGTTTAGTTTTATGTGTAAAAATTCAAATTATAAAACATTTGTGTCATTTTTACAACTGAAATTCATTTTAAAACACTTAACTGTCTTCATATTTTCTCACGTGAAGCCACGAGCGCGCGCACACACACACACACACACACACACACACACACACACACACACACACACACACACACACGGTCAGATTTTTTCATCTCGACAGTGTTTGCACTGGTTGCAGATGTGCAGCGAAGTGAGCCAGCCGACATGGAGCGGGAATGTGATCAGGATTCCTTCCGATAGTTTTGCGGGCAGTCCTAACGAGGAAATTGCAGCTGATAGACCAAGATCAAGCTGGATGAATTACATAATCCTTCTCAGCTGGAAAAGTGTTTGAAGCTGCAGGCAGAACCGGATGATGATGGCTGCAGAGTGGAACATCTGGCCCAGCTGAATCCACCTGCTGTTACAGGAAGAGCTCCTCGACTATAACAATTACCTTATAGTATATTCTGCTGATACACAGATTTTTAATCATTCATTCATTTTGTCTTCTACATTTCTGGTCATTTATAAAATGCATTTAAATATGATTTGAATGTTTGGATCAGCACAAAATAATTTCATTTTTAATGAGATCCCAGAAATATGCAGTAAAAACATTTGAACTGTAGTTTGAGGTTTACTTCATGAGAACATTGGTAGTGAAATTGAAGACCAAGTTATGGTTTCAGGTCCCATCTGCACAAAGACATCATCACCACCACCATCACATTCACTGTCTTCATTGTCACCATGATTTTTAACACCATCATCATTGCAACGTGATGGAAGTGGTTACACGTGTTAAATTATCAATAAGATGTGATATTCCATGTAAATATGATTATCAATCTGATTGGTCTTTAAAACTTTGATTTAATATTAACTTAGGTTCTTTGGACACTTTATATTAATTCAGACAGAATAAAGGATTTAGTTTATAAAATATCTTTCTATACTAATGATTGTACATAACAAAATATGATGAATGATGGTTGTACAAGATAACAGACAATGAATGAATGAAGTGATATAATGTCAGCTAGATGTTTATGTAGCAAAACCTTATTAAGTATCTGAGAGATCTTGTGATGTCTGAGTTGTAAACTCAGTCTGGCTGTATGGTTTAACAAGCTATCAATTATTCATAAACCCATCCGACACCATCGTGCGGATCTACGAACCCTTTGTGTCGAAGGTCCTCGTGCAATCCAGTGATAGATAATTGATATCGTAGATTGACAGGCTATGGGCTTAAGACAATATAAGACAAAGGTGAAGGTTTGTGCATTTAACATCTCTTCATCTCCATGGATCCACTTGTCTGTCAGCACATTTAACCACTGTTAGGTCGGATGCTGATACTGCCAATCATTGGCAATGTGCACAGTGTTGGATAACTTGTCTGTTTTTGTCTCACCTCTCTCTGGTCCAGTGTTGAAGTACAAGCAGCGTGCCTCATGGCAGTGATGCGCCTTTTGAGCAAAATGGGGCCCCTCATGGAACACAAGTCCGGCACAGTGCTGGGGGACCGTGGATGGCTGGCTTTTGAGGACAGACAGATATTTAAGAGAACATCAGAAATCGAAGAGATTTTCACTAATAAATGATTGAAAAAACTAAAAGTAGTTTGGCAAGTGGAAGCCATGATGAAGGAATAAATGGTTAAAAAGGTGGTTGCAAAAACGTCAGCCTGGGTTAACCCCCCCAGGAAAGGGTAGAAGGTCCGTAGGTAAAAAAAAAAAATCACAGAGGGAACAGCTGCAATAAAACAACTCTTTATTAGAATGTCTAAACTAAAAACATGCTGTTGGAGCTTAAGAGCTCAGCGTTCACTAGTGGTTACCCCGGCAACCAGGCGTCCAATGCCCAACAACTAGCTAACACAAATCCTGCATGCGGAACAAATCCATACAGACAGAACAGCAGTGAGGAGTCATCTGGGCCCACAACCGGCTCTGGAGATTAGGGATGCACTGATGGATCGGCATTTGATCGTAATCGGCCGATAGCGCCCCTATCGGTTTTGATCGGAATTTTCAAAATAGATCAAAGCAAACCGATCAGGTAGGGTTGTCACGGTAACCAGTGTAGCGGTAAACCCCGGTAAAAAAAAAAGTTGACAATAATAATAACCGTCTTGTTTTTTAAAAAACTATATAATCTTGGTGGGTTTACCGTGGCTGCGGTGTAGGCGTGGTGACCCTTACCAGCCACCGTATCATCGGCTGAAGTTGCTGGCGGCACATGCGCGATTTGTTTACAACAAAACTTTCTTGACGCTAAAGCTGAAATAATGGTCAAAGGAGGAGACGGCAGCGCTCAGGAGGACATTTATTATCCCTCAAAGAAGACAAAGTCGGAAGTACGGGCATATTTTAGATATTTGAAGAATGCCGAGGGAGTTTATAGAAGACGGACGGACGGCTATCCTGTTTGCAGCACGAGCAGAAAAAGTGTCTGTGAAAGGCAGCAACGCTTCAAATCTCATGACACATCTGTGTGACCATCACCCACACCTCTACAGTCAACGCTAGCGTTTTAGCTAAAATGCGTGATCCGAGGATTTGGGTTGAGGGAGAACGCAACGAGTCGCTATATAAAGCAGCCGCAGCGCCGCTACCTGCATATAAACCGTGTCGCGGACACCACCATGTTGAAATGACGCTATGCATTACGGGGCTCCCAGGGGCAGATAAGAGTTGGTCTGTCTCCGAGAATAATTATGAATTTAACAATGATTACTGCCTGATGGCATTTCCCCACATCTGCAAAGCTCATTGGAACACAAACCGAGGCCAATATTCTCCTGATATACGGATTACTCAAGTAAGGGTGTTGCAAGTCCCAGCAGCCGGTCAAGGCTTAGAAACAGTGGTCAGAGACAAGGGTCACACAAGGGTCAAGAGGACAATAGTTCAGGACTTGCTGGTGAGGACAGAACTAGGCAAAGGGTCAAAAGACAGGCTGGCTTCTGTGGACCCACCCATGGACACACCCATGATCCTGCCCCTAACTCCACCTCTGGCGGGAAAAGAAGGACTGGAATGGAGTGAGGACAGTCCATCTGGACCCAGAAGTTCTCAGGAATGCTGAAGGGAGATCTACAATTTGCTACCAACATGAAGATTTATGGCCTGTGCTCCCTTTCCAGGAGTGCAACATGAACTTTTGTGCCCTCATGTGAATACTGCATGTAGTGAAAACGATACCAAATGTCTTATGTAGAGCTAAAAAAGTGTATTTGGTAAATGACCCCTTGACCTAAACTGTCAGGAGAGGATGACTTGTGACTCTTTCATTGTTTAGAGCAGTCTCAGGAATGATATAAAAGGATGCAGCTCAGATCGGGCGAGAGGACTCTTGGAAGAAGAGACAGGGAGCTGTTTTGGGGAGATTCTGAGAAGACAAGAGCTGGTGTAAACTAACTCTTATTTAATCATTTTGAACTAATTCCTCCTTGGGGAATAGTAGTTGTTTTTTTACTTTACCCATTTTTGTATTTTGATTTTGTAATAAACCTTTTTTGAAAAAGAAACATAATCCTGATTCTTTCAGGTTTTCTCTAAAGCTTCACGTTTGGAGCCCTGGCCATAATTGCACAGAGGTAAGCATGTCGATCACAGGTCTCTGAATTATCAGGACTTACTTTACAGTTTGTAATATAATAATATAAAGAAACCTTAAGATAAGGGAAGTTTTAACTTCCCCCTCCTTGCGAGTAACGAATTGTCTTAAGGGTGATAAAAACAGGATATTAGAGGTTATTCTGGCTCTGATTGCAGGTTGAAAAAGTCTCTAACAGCTGGAAGGATGGATTAATAAATAAATTGATAAACTTATGATAGCCTGATCAACTAGCATAAATCATTTTATAGTTACCAACCTCCCACATAAGCTGTTAGAGGCGCAATTAATTCCGGGTAACCCAAACAATTGCTGAGAGGATTGGCTTGCCTCCAGACTTCTCTCTAGTATCTTAACCAAAAGGTAACGAGTTTAAAAGAAGTGGAGTACTCTGAGGCTGGCTATTCGTACAAGTCATTTCACCTTTAAAATAAAAGACAAGATTCTAATTAGATAGTCCAAACCCGGGTCTAGTACGATTAAACTCGCCGACATCCCCCCGAACCCTGATAGATGCACCGTCTCATAAGTTCTAACGGAACTGGGTTTTAACGGAACCGACAAATGGGACGGGCACGCGACAAGGGTAAAAAAAAAGTATCTGATTAGAAGGCTACTTGAGTACTGAGTATCATCTGATCTAATATTTTTAAAATTATGACATCAAACAGACATAAAATAAGAAGTTATGGGCAAATATTGGTATTTTAAAGACTAAAGGGGAAAAATGTAAACAAATAAACAGCATAATTACAAAATAACACATTTTAGGCAAAATTTAGACACAAACTGAGGACAATATTTCCTGACATACAGGGTTTATTTAATTGTGTGAAAATGTAGCACGTTTAAAAAAAATACCGCGATAATACCGAAAACCGTGGTAATTTTGGTCACAATAACAGTAAGGTTAAATTTTCACACCGTGACAACCTTAATACAGACCATTTTAGATTAGGTTACATTTCCTTTATTCCCAGATTATGTAGTTTGTAGCACTCATTATAATGTTGTAGAAAATTTCTGGCCAATCCACGTGATCGGTATCGGTGATTGGTATCGGTGATCAGCATTCTTTGATATCGGTATCGGTGATCGGCAGCAAAAAACCTGATAGGTGCATCCCTACTGGAGATGAGATTGTTTAAGTTGTTGTTTAAGTTGTTTAAGTGCTTAGCAGATGCTTTTACCCAAAGCGACTTACAATTCTTTTATAACCTATAGGGCATGTTGTGATCTGTGGGGGAAACCGGAGTACCCGGAGAAAACCCACGCATGCATGGGGAGAACACGCAACTCCACGCAGAAAGGCGAGTTTTGAACCTGCGAACTTCGTGCTGCGAGGCAACAGTGCTAACCACTGCGCCACCATGCAGCAGATTGGTTGCGGCGGGATGGCGAGATGGAGCAGCAGGAGGGTCAGTGCACCGCCGACGCCGTCAAATGCTCCACTACTCTGGGTGGCACTGCTGCGGGCAAATAGCGGCTCTCGGCACACAGACGGGCAGCCACAGGTCGTAGCGTGGCTGAGTCGGATCAGCCTTAATATGGCTGCCACACACACACACACACGGGCAGAAAACTGATTAGGAGTACCTGGGTGCAGTTTGACACCGTGACAGCATATGCAGCTCCGGTAATCGCTGCTTGCAGTTGGGCTTTCTCATTACCTCAGCACCTGAAGTGCCATACCAAAGCTGCCCTGCTGAAAGAGCAGACAGCTGCCTTTTATTAGATGACTCACCCCACCCTGCAATCACTCTAATGTGAGCCACCTGGCTCCTTACTGGGATGGGACCAGACAAGATCTGTCTGTCCCATCACAGTAGCTGTACTGGCCCCAATTCCCCACAATGCGGGACAGAAATTGAAGCCGATGCGGAAGTGAAATAAATTGCAGTTCCACCCTCATCCGCTGGGGGCTGGTGTCAGAAGCGAGCAAATCCTCATTGACTCCCATGTTAAAAATACCAATTTCACAGCAGAAATAAACATGTTTACAGCCTGGTACAAAAACATGTTTTTTGATTAAATTATCTAGTTCACACTCATGACAACTCTGAGGGGGGTGAATTTTTTTCTCACTCTTCTGTTTAAGTGTATTAAAAGCCTAAAATTCTGTATAATTAATGAGCATCAGACCCACGTGACCACAGAGCTAGCTCCGGGGAAAGGCCTCAGTAGAGCCTCGGTCTCGCCTGAAAACTGTTCCGCGATTTTGAGTCTCTGAAATTAGACCAGTAGTTGTAGTGTTTGTGTATTCTTTTTTGGATATCAGTTGTACAATTGTTGGACAAAGACTTGCTGTGGTATTAATTGCACTAATAGAACATCCAAGTAGTCTCCACTCCATTTTTTTCGGTAAGTAAAATTATATTTATGTATTTTAAGTCACTGCCGCTTTTGCACTAACTGAGCTTATCAACGTAGCTAGCTAACTACCATTTTAACATGTACTGTTTAACCATGAAATTTAGATGTAATGTACGGTAAAATAATTAATAGGGTATATGTCGACGGGTAAAACCCAGTGCATTTAACATAAAAATGGGTTGAAATATGACGGAGCTCTTGGAGGGAGACTTCTGTGTTCCATTCTTCCACCCGGTTCTCCCCAGCGGTCAGCCCGGCGCATCTCTGGCCGCTTCTGCGCCTGTCTGCTGCGAGGGCTGACCGCTGGGGAGCTCTCGGACTCAGAGAGAGACCTGACCACAGAAAACTGCAGCTCGGTGAGTTGGTTGATAGCGCTTGATGTTATTCTCCAGAAGTCTGTATGCCATCAGATAAACTCGCTCGTTTTTCATATTTTTTGCACATTTGTAAAATAGCAGTTGTGGGGAGCGACTAAATAACTAATTTGTCCACAAAGAGCGGCGACGGGGTGCCCTGTTCTCATGGGAACTAGTGCAGTTTTATCAAATGGAAATTAGTTAATAAAATTGATTATTAAAAGGTTCATATCCTATCCAATAAGGTGATAGACTAAAGTATTTGGTTTTATTTTTTTATAAAGTATGCATTTTGTATTACTCTTTATCCTAATGTTAGACCTTTTACTACAGGCCATGATAAGCTATTAAGTATTTTAAACCCATATGCTTAACTTAAGTAGTTCTTTGTATGAAGTTTTCCGCTAGGTGATCCAGCAACCAAAGAAGAGAGTGCTGGACTCCCAATTCACTCTCCCGCTTGTGCAGTGAACACTTTGAGAGCCATCACTTCACCAATGACTTCAGGGTACAAACACATTACTTCATATTTTGGTTAAGATTGAAAAAAAAATTGAAGCATCAGCTATATAATATACCGATGTTACATTGCTGTGTAACAAGAAAAAAATTTCCCCCTCTCCCTTGAACTGGCTGTTTAGATGGGGAAACAATCATGTTATTAATTTCTAAGGATGAGCGAGAACACCACTATCTGTATCTGTGGCATAACCCAGAAGTGGGCGTGGTTTAACCAGAAGTGGGTGTGGTTTGCATCAATATATTAAGTCTGAAATTGATATGGATTGATCAGAAGTTGATATGTGTATTGTTTATTTGAAAACTATTTACAGAGCAGCCTCAGAATAGAGATTAAATATTTTTGATCACAATAGTAAAGGAACTATTACAGAACAAGTGCTTCAATAAAATCAGAACATTAATATGTAAGTGCATGGATTAATACATCTGAACTCATGCAGTAAGAACTAGGAAATATGAAATGCTAGAACCAGACACAACTTTATATATATTTTTTTATTTTAATTTGATTAAACTGATTTTTTTCTTAACGTTCTTGGCATTTTCCCTCACAAAGTTAAACAAAACAATGTTGATTAAGGTGTGTGTTTGTGTGTGAGAGAGAGAGAGTTAAAAAAAATAAAAAACCCGACCGGAGCGGAGGTAGAGACACAGCACGTCAGCTCTGTCTTGTCAAATGCACCATGAAAGTTACGAAAAAAGTAACTTTAAATATTCAACCGAAAAAGAGGCGAGCTGAAGAAAACCTAGGGAAAACTGAAGAAACGTGAGCAACAGTGAAGCAATCACAGCGAGATCCGTTACTGTCTGTGTGTGTGAGGCTTGTTATCAGCATTCAAACATCAATTCTGTTTGCTTCACAGCCAGACAGGACATGGTTTAAAAAAATGGCGGTGGTGGCCACCTCCCATTTTTCCTCAAAAACGTGTTATTGGAACCTATGGAAATCCATTGTCCATATATATATATATATAATGTCGATGGTACTGGCACACTAAAAGTTGGTGGGATGGATGTGCTTTAGCCTGCTCGATCATATGATGTGGGATCTCTGGGTGGGGGGGGGGCGGGGGGGGGGGGGGGTCAATGCGGGGGGGAGAGCAATGCTAACAACGGCTTGAAACGCACCTACTGGCCCAAGGGCACACCGACCGTTCTGGGAGAGCCAGAGCTCAATTGTGGGTGTGTTTGTCTATGGTTGTTGTCCAAACTGTCTCCACATACTATTGAACAACTCACAAAAATTGGATTCTCACTGCTAAGGATGTTAGTCAATGAGGCATCCTGCCATACTTTGTCAAAGAAGACACAAATACACCCTTTTTCTAAATAAAGCACGTAAGTACCTCTATTTGCTCGTCTCAAAGAAAAGCTCAAGTCTAAATAGACCAAGGTTGATGCCAATGCCGTTTCAAACATGCCGTCACCATCTTGTTCCTCTCCGTTGTACCGTCCAGCCCACCAAGCCAATAGAGCGCTGTGACAAGTGAGACACAACACTGCTCAGGCCAGTGGCAGACCTGTGAGGCTCCTATTAAGCAGGGCTAGACCAACATGCAGAGCAAAATCATTTTATTTGGCTAAGGTCTGTCCAGACTTCTAGGTTAAAACTTTTACACATCATGGGTCAGTTATTGGAGTGCCCAGCCTTTTCTCAATTTAAAAACCACAGAAATATTTTAATTAATATGAGAATTTAGTGCAGAGTTTAGATTTACACCCTGACCTGTTTCCTAATCTTACAAAAGATAGTCAAAACCGGCTTACATTGTTTCATAAGCATAATAAAAAGCAACAAAGGCAGAAGAAAAACACATTGAAGTTGTATTTTCACAAGAAGAACCACTAATGTCAGCCTGGAGGGGAGAAGTCAGCAGTGTCCTGCTGTCACAAAATGAAAAGTTTCAGTGGGGAATATCTATAGCCTCCCAGAAATATAACAAAATGTCTTTAGATGTCACATGCATAACAAAGCTCAGTTATATTAGTTATGCCATAATCTGCCGCAAGTCAACCTGGATTTTAGCTGAGGGAAATCCAAATGCTTCGTCTCATTTTAGAAAATGAATAAATCAGCCATCTGTGCTGAGCTGCTGTGATTTTGTGATTCATTTTTAAATTATTGAAGGAAAAAAACAGAACCTTTTCAACTTTTTTGTTATGTTTATAAGAGCACCCCTCTGGTACGGGGCTATGGGATGTGACGAGGCAAATGCATGGAGGGATTTCATCTGCTGCAGGGCAGGAAAACCAATGGAAACATAAAAACCCTTAAAAAGCAACATGATGAGACCGAGAGGCAGAAAAAAGAAAATAAACTAAACATCCCTGTTTAGTGACAGGATGATGAATGTATGAAACTGAGCTGTTGACAATGAGAAGGCCTTATACTAAGTGGACTAATGAAATCCAGGTGTTTGCAATCAGGTGAGAAATGAGGCAAAGACCAAGGAAAACACCCAGTCTGACAGATTTATCCATTATCAGCCAGTGTTAAACAAACTAAGTATGACTAATTGTCTTGAAAACTGCTGCATTTGTTAAAAAGTCTGTTAAAATGGACAACTTTAACAAATTAAACAGTAAATTTAAAGTTATGTCACCACTCAAACCTCCAGATGTGGCCCTGGGATCAGACAGTGAGCAGAGCTCCAGGTACAGCAGAAACCAAAAACACTACAAGCAGTTTCCTGTAGATGATTATGGGATCAAATAAGTGAAACAGGCCCACCCTCCTCTGGAGCTCTACACCTGCCCCCGCAGGATGTTTGAGTCATTTGCCTGCTCCAACATGCCTCTATTCGAAGGTAGAAATACCTGTTCAGCAGGTCATCAAGCCTCTTAATCACCATTGATTAAAGTCTGGAATGTTGCAGACAAACAACAAAACTTTAGAGACAATAAAACACATTTTCTCACTGAAGACGCCTGAAGTGGAGGCTTTAGTGTTTCAGGGTCAGAGTGAGAGGCAGAGGAGGCGGGGTCTGCAGCGATGCAGATGCTGAACTTGACTGTTGTGGTGAAGAGGGAGCTGAGCCTGAAAGCAGATCTCTAAATTTACCAGCTGATCTTCATCCCAGTCCTCACCTCAGATTGTGAGCTTTGGTTAGTGACAGAACAAGATGATGAATCCAAGCTGCTGAAACGAGTTTCCTCTGTTTGGTGGCTGGGCTCAGCCTTACAGACGGGGTGAAGAGCTACAACATCCTAGGGAACATCTGGCTTTGACTCCGTTTCAAACAAAATTTAGTCTCATCTTAGATTATTTAAAATGTCACAAAAGTCCTGAATCATTACTTAACGTTATAATAGAACCAAATTTGGACAGTGATTGCAATGGCAGCCTTTAACGTTTTTAATTTTTCTGAGAATTTCTTGTTTTGCATGCAAATATAGATGGATAACAAGTGTACTTTGGACTCATTTGCATTGATAAAGAAAGAAAATATCATCCTCTGACATTTTAATTTTACTCCTGACATTAAAACTGGTACCAGGAGGAAGAGTCCTGCTGCAGCAGGATGTTATAAACACAAATCATCTTCAGGAATTTACTGTTTCACAAGTTTGTTTTAGTGTTTGCTGCAAAAATAGATTCAGCTAAGGGTAAAAAAGGTATTTCTGTATGAAACTTCACACAAAACGTTTAACGAGGATGTTCTCACCACACTCTCAGATTTCATAATTCCTGAGCCACACTCATGGTGTCTTTGTTCACGTTTTGCTGGCATGTTCCACTATATGTGCCCCGTAACTGCTCATTATAAGCTGAAAGCGTTTGAAGATTAGTGGCTCAGCAGATGCAACAGGATTAGCTCCTGGCTGGCTCTGACATCAGCAAATTTAGCCCACAAGCTAAAAGGAAAGACTGCAGATTTTGTCTTAAACGACAAGCTAATCTTAGCTTTCACATTTAGGTGGAATCTGCCTTTTCTTCTCCAATATGTTTTCTTTTTTAATAACGTTTCCAGTCTTTCAGTGGAAATCTGTCAGTTCATTCAAAGTGAAAACACTGTGGCTATGATGTAAACAGAAAAACACAAGCAGACACATATACGAATAAACACGAACTCTGGCAGAGACCTCCAACCCAAGGCTCTTGTATCTCTACCAAGGATTAGCTTTCCCGTCACACTCCAGAATGCTGCTTTGGAAAACAGAAATGTGCTGAATTACAGTCCTGCTGAGGTTTTCATCCCCTCTCTTTCTCTGCCCGACTCTGGAGACCAGAGGGCGGATGTAAGGACGGCGACAGAAACGTTTACACACAAACACGACAGATTAAATCAGCACACACAACGGTCATCTGGACTCAGTGACACTGTGGTTCGGACGAGGTCTGATGGGTTTGTTGGGTCTGGCAGTGCAGTGCTTTTGGAGGATCAAGCTGTAGCTCTTATCTCTCTGGCCTGATGGCCTCTACTCCTGCCATCAGCCTCTTCCACACACCGACACACTATAAACCCTCAGTCACAACTGCCTCTGACTGAAGCTGAAGCAGCAAAAGTGAAATAAAAAGATCTGTGTTCAGATTTAGGAAAATGAAGGGAAACGAGAGCAGGAGGTTGGAGCTGTAGAAATGTTTAACTGAATGTCTTCTTCACTCTCAACACAGACGTGAAAATTTAATGGGAAAACCAACATAAAAGCTTGTGAATATGCAGCTGTCAGAGCAGCTTCTGCGTGTTTAGGCTCTGATACACGTCTGAGCTCCACAGGAGGGATGGGAAAGCATCCTCACATCAAATTTGACTTATTAGCTGTTGTGACGGTGGTGAGAAGGGCTTTCTCACATATATTTACAAAATCTCTCCCATGAGTTGAAGATATTTATACGAATGTTTTAGTGGCTCGGTCACATCAACTCTAAACAGACAAGTGATAACCACTGACCTGTTTCAGCAATCATAGAACTAATAAATGAAGATGTTACAGATTAGTTCCCAAACTAAGGAAGTAAAATTCCTCCTCACTCTATAATCTCAAGAGTGGAAGATTATAGGGAGCCCTTTCCTGTCGGCTCATGGATCCCCGGAAGAACAAAAACAGGAATACAAGTCAACGGGGCTAAAGGAGCTTGTTTGTAATCCGCTTTGCCGTACACCCTGGATCACACATATGTTGTACTTCAACTTAAATGAAAAATAATGATGGGTGCTTCAACCGCACCAGTCATAAAGTTTGTGTAAAAGTTCCTAATTAGCAGGACTACAAATCAGAATCTCCTCTCCTCTAGCGTAGCTGCTACTTACCATATGGCCAGATTTATAGTGGTTCTTTCCTCCTGAATGAAGGATTTGAAGTTTGCTGAACTTACAGCCATTTTTCCTCTTTTTTTTTCTCTGTGTCTGGTTCGATTACATCACTTTCCTGATGCACATTTGTGGTCCTGGACTTATTTTCACACAAAACGTTTTAGCTCCATTGACTTGCATTCATTTGTATGTTTTTCAGGTGACCCATGGTCCGGACTAAGTTTGGACCATGGGCGTGACAAAGTTTCCCTATAGTTTCAGCTGCTGGGATTGGGGCATTCCCCTGATATCTATCCATCTATCTATCTATCTATCTATCTATCTATCTATCTATCTATCTATCTATCTATCTATCTATCTATCTATCTATCTATCTATCTATCTATCTATCTATCTATCTATCTATCTATCTATCTATCTATCTATCTATCTATCTATCTATCTATCCATCCATCCATCCATCCATCTCTCTCTCTCTCTCTCTCTCTCTCTCTCTCTCTCTCTCTCTCTCTCTCTCTCTCTCTCTCTCTCTCTCTCTCTCTCTCTCTCTCTCTCTCTCTCTCTCTCTCTCTCTCTCTCTCTCTCTCTCTCTCTCTCTCTCTCTCTCGTCTTCCTCCGCTTATCCGGGTCGCGGGGGCAGCATCCCAACTAGGGAGCTCCAGACCGTCCCTCTCTCTTATTTATATGTATATGCCCGCAGTGGCTGCGCTGGTAGCGACGGGGGCAACAGGGGCTGCGGCACTTATGTATGGCGAGTGATTCGTTGTTCTGGTACTGCCCTGGACACGGGGGGTTGTGGCGAGTTGAGAAGCAGCACCTGACAAGTCGGCTTCTGCTGCTATTGTCTTAGCACCAGAGGTGTGTACTCGAGTCACATGACTTGGACTCAAGTCAGACTTGAGCCATTATTTTAATGACTTCTGACTTGACTTGATGAAATCTATAAAGACTTACGACTTGACTTGGACTTGAATGGCAATGACTTGTGACTTGAATTGTCTTACATCTGTTGACTCGATGATGACTTAAGCATATTTGATAATTTAGCACAAAAATGGCATGACATGGACAAAAATCATAAACCATTCATCGTTCTGGGTTTGATCTAGTTCTGCTAAATGCAGCAGCACTTATATCGGCATCAATATCGGTATTGGCCGATGTTAGTTATTTTCTAACATATCGGTATTTGTCCGATAAATTAAACCAGGCCACTATTAACAATCGATATTTTTTCCATCTTCTCTCCATTTATTTGCCTGTTTCAGAGGGTGAGGGGGGTGATGTGTAATTGTTTAGTCATGTGAACAGTGAATTAAATCACCGCAGAACCAAAAATGTGTGTGTTGTGTGGACATAAGGTAAATTCAGCATTAGTGTCAGTATATCGGTTATCGGCCATAACAGTGATCTTAATATCGGATATCGGTATCGGCCCAAAAATTTCATATCAGTGCATCACTAATTATCATCATCATTAAATTGAAGTTGGACAGATGACTTGAAAATTCAAAGTTAAGGACCTGGACTTGACTTGGACTTCCACATCATTGACTTTGCACTCGAATTGGACTTGGTTGTCTTTGACTTAGACTTGACTCGAGACTTGACTGGAAAGACTTGTGACTTACTTGTGACTTGCAAACCAGTGGCTTGGTCACACCTCTGCTTAGCACTATTGCTAGGTTTGGCAACCAGAAATGTCGACTCGGTTCACTTCAAAGTACAATTGAGAGAATAGAACGAGAAAACTAACACCTTTAAAGAAAGAGTAACCAAATACTTCCAGTGACCGACAGCGGAAGAAAACTTCAAACAGTGGCTGAGCTCAGATAACAGCGATGCGTCTGTGTGCTCTGCTGGTAACTGGCAGTGTGACGACGGTTGATGGTCATAAAGATGTTCGTCTGCACCTTCACATCTCACTCACACCTCATTTCACTTTAAATAAAACTTTGACTTGAAGCAGACAAGCTCTTTGTAATTAATTTAAAGAGAAGCCAATCTGTTTTTAATCAAATTCACATCTTTGTTCCTTTTCCTGTGCCGCTTCTCATCCTGTAAAACCAGCAGGCAGGAAGTTATTCTGCTCCACAACCATTTTTAATTGCTGATACTCAGATGGGTTTTCTACCTGCAAGCTAATCAACTGTGCTTTTTCTGAACATGTAGTTTTAACTTATGTTTATGAAAGTCAGTAAAAGCCTCAAATACACACTAAAACTGTCCACAAAAGAACTAGAATTGCATTTTGATCTTCAAGGTTTATTTGTGCTTTTGCATGATCATCTGATTTTTAAAAATAATGTTTTTATAGAAAACGAAACCGCACTTATTGAGCTTTCACACGTTATTATGGATTTCTCTCAGAATTTAAGCAATTTTGTTGTTTAATTGTAACATAAATGGGTTTAATCAGCATAATGTATCAAAGTTGACTTGGCTCATTTACGGCTGCCAGCTCTCAATTAACTGTATTCGTTGAAATGAACCCTGAAATGAAACTATATCTGTTTTCAGGTCTAATTCAATATGACTGACTCAGATAACACAGAGTGCTTGTTTGGTTTATCAGATGTATAAATTCAAACAAATATGATAGCATTAAAAGGAAAGCTTATTTTGTTTTTGTTTTTTTCCTGCTGACGTTGGTAGGACTGGCCTGCTCATCACCCAAAAAATGTTTCAATTGAAGAAAAGCCCAGAATACAGAGATTTTGCAGAATAATTTGAGCTCCGTTAATATAAACTAGTTTGTGAAACAATCCCTGCGTACTCACTTGTACACCATGGGTGAGACATTTCTCTAGTCCTAGAGAAGTGTCCTTTATCCTGTAGATGCGCATGGATGTCTGACACCAGCTCAGTGGCCTATAGTGTCCACCGTGGGACCGGGAGTTCGGGGTTCAAATCCTGGTCGGGTCAAACCAAATACTTTAAAAATGGGACCCATAGTCTCCCTGCTTGACACGCCGCTTTGAGGGGTTGGATTTGGATAAACCACCAAATAGTTCCTGAGCACGGTCGTGTCTCCAGCTCACCACTCCCCACAGGGACGGGTGAAATGAGGCACTGGGCGCTGAAGCACTAAATTGTAGAGTAATGGGTTACTTACATTTGTCATGGTCTGCGTCTCCCTCATGTGTCTCCTTGTGTTCTCCATCCCTCTCTAGGTTCTCCTTATGTGTCTCCTTGTCTGCATCCCTCCTCACGTGCCTCTTTGTGTTCCCCAGCCCACTCCAGGTTCTTCCCTTAGGTGTTCCCTCGAGGATTCAGTGTTCCCTGTTTGTCCCCAACCTCCCTCCAGGCTTTTTTGGATTTTTTCTTTAGTCACCCTTTATCATTAGTCTTCTGTTAAGTTTTTTCTAGTCAGCTTTCTCCCTCTAGGCCAATTTTGCTTCCTTCCCCATGTTTTAGTTCTGGCCTCCTCCCCTGCTCCGTTGTACTCCTCTGTTAATTGGCCTCACCTGTGTACGATTCCCTAATCACCCAGTCCCTGTGTATAAAACCCTGTCTGCGTCTCCGTGTTGTGTTGGTCCATTGATCATGTCAGTGTGGTTTTGTCCCATCTCCTTTGTGGTTTTTCCAGGTCTCCTGGTTTCTAGGATTTTTTGGATTTTTTTCTTGAATTTTGCTTGGATTTTATTTACCTTTTGTCATCCTAATAAAGGAAGTCATCATCATCATCAAACCACACCCCTCAACATCGCTTATAAAGGGCTTGCGGAGAGCACCCATTTCATCCCAACAGACTCTCCTCTCCTCTCCCCCCCACAACCATGGAGGTTCCAGAGACAGCTTCCGCTCGCACATCACTCAGACCCCGGATCGAAGAGACTCCCCGGATCGAAGAGACTCAGCAGTATCCTTTGGAGGCGTCGATCCCTGGTCCGCCTCCGGTTTCGCGCGAACCCGTTCCGGAGGACAGCGTGCGGCAGCCCGAGCAGCAGCAGCCCGGGCACGTGGAGCCCGAGCACAAGCAGCAGCCCGAGGACGAGCAGCACCCCGAGCCCGTGAAGCCCGAGCAGCAGCCTCAGCATGAGCAGCAGCCTCAGCCCTGGGAGATCCTGAGCGCGAGCGGAGCAAGCGAGGAGCCTCTGTGGTTGCCCACGTGGTTGTTTGCAGAAGAGACGGTGGACCGAGTGAGGATGGCGCTTCTTCGCTTGGTTGACGTGGCGATCCGAGATTTTGCACCCACAATCTGTCCTGCGTGCGCCGAGAACCCCGTTCGTGGGAAACACGAGTGTTTGTACGTACCTGAAAATGACCAATTTTACGACTTTTACTTTCCCAACATCCTCCGCAGAGTTTTAACACCTAAACTCGTTCCGGCTCTTCAACGTTTCCCAAGTCTGCACGGCACGCAGATGGACGCCAATATGCTGTTCACCATGGCTGTCACGCAGCTGCACGAATTCAGGCACGTGATGCTCGTTCACAAAGCCATTTCTCCTGCGTATGACCGCTTGACCCGCACCGACCTGAACGCGCTGACTCTGTAGTGAGCCACAGGCGCTGTCTCTTGTTCTTTTTCTCCCTCTTTTGTAAACGTTTCTAGTGGTTCAACTATGGTAGCTTGATTTTTTATTTTTCATTTTTACAGTGTGATTAGAGGTTAGATTTTATTCATTATACATTTGGCTAGACTGCACTTTTCACTCACTCTATCTGTTTAGCCTTACTGTCATGTGCATTATTGTGTACGATTTCTGAAATAAAAAGAAATGAGAATGAAAATGCATACGGTCGGTGTGTGTGTGTGTGTGTGTGTGTGTGTGTGTGTGTGTGCTTTTATTTGTTTCATGTGTCTGCCAGAGCTGGAGGATCAGGAGGTAATGAACAGGGTTTATTGTACACCATCACGCCCCGGTAGTTATGGGCATGGAAAACAAACAAACAAGCAAGCAAGCAAGCAAATAAACAAACTAAGAACGAACAAACTACTTTATATGCAAAAAATTCTTTGCGTACTGCATGGTGGGACGCGGTATTAACGCCCCATGGACTTTCCCTGGGGAAAACACAAAATAACCAAAACAAAGAAAAACCTCACAAAACAAAAGCGAAACGCACGCAGCTAATGTATTTGGCCATACATCCACACGTAGGTATCGGCGGCAAGGAAGATATAGCCCGATGCATTCCTCTAGTGGCAGCGACGGCGCGCATCCCTGCAGACGATCCTGCGCGGCAGGCCTAAGGTGGTCCGCGGTACCTTCGCCCGGGCCCTTTTCGGCACATGCCCAACTATGAGGAGGACACCGCCGACATCCCGCTGCTACCGGGGAGTCTAGTTTCAAGGCACGAGGCGAGCGAGCACAGCCGTGGATACGGAGAATACGGAGAAGTGAGCGAGGTGGCCGAATACGAAACCGACGAGGAGGACGGTGAAGACGAGGAGGATGATGAAGATGAGGAGGAAGAGGAGGAGGAGGAGGATGTGGAGGAGGACGATGCAGGTGGGGTACTCCTAGACCCCTCCCTCCTGGACCCCATGTGCTATACTAGAACCCCAATGGAGTACACAAGGGTTAAACATCACCCTCGGCCAATTGGGTCGTTCCCATTCAAGATTTTTTTTAACAAAGATGTTGGGGTTATTAGGAGCGAACAATTCGTAAGCTTTAACTTACTTTTGGATTCTTCAATAAATTCTGTAAATATGGAACTATTTACTGATTTATTAATTAATTAAGATATTCTTAGATATCTTCGGGGCACCACCCTTTAATTAGAAAGGGAAATGAATCCAAAACTCTTATCAGTCTTTCTTGAAGTTCGTAGAATCCTCGGAGCAGAGACTTCTCTTCGACACAACAAAGCTACTGGACACAAAAATCTGAATTTTATAACATTTAATTAACAATTTGTCAAATGAATAAACAGTGGAATAGATGAATAATAACCGTGTGATATGATTGAAGATGGATGTGTTTGCATGTGATGGAGGATGTATGAATGGGGTCCTTTGTTCTCACAAAGGAGTAGTGTGTGTGTGTGTGTGTGTGTGTGTGTGTGTGTGTGTGTGTGTGTGTGTGTGCGTGTGTATGGATTCAAAATGGAGTCTTGAATACAAGATGGCTGACCCCTTTGTCTGGCTAAAGTGTGGGTGGCAAATTGCACTTTAACTTCCAAAGCACTTAGAATCAGTAGTAACTTAACCTTAAATCACTCAAAACATTTCAAAAGATCATGAAACAACACAAAAGATTAATCACAAATTAATATCTTTTAGTTTCAGCCTGGCCATGACAGAAACCATTTTAAGATACCAAACAATGATCAATATGCAGTTTATTCTTTCAAAATGACCCGACGGACGTGTTTGGGACGAAAGAGGAAAACACGAAGCTACTTTTTAAGCAATAGCGCGGTTTTATTGCTTATTCTGGACTATAGAGTTAACGGAAGAAGAAGGAGAGAGAGAAAGAGATGAGTTGCTGATCACCAGAAGAGCGAGGCGTCCCTCCCTCTTTGATTTGACGGTTCTCCGTGTTTCTCCGCAGCTTTCGGCGTCGTCCGTCGGTTTGATGCTTTCTCCGTTGTTTGGCGTTCACGAGTGTTTCTCCACGGGCTGGACAGAGTCAGCAAAGTTTCTTTCTGTGCTGAGTTATAACTTACAGCGTGCTTGATGGAGTTGTTGCTTTCCTCCGCAGTTCTGTGTCCTCAAACATCAGCTGGAGGGGAGCAGAAACGAGCAGATCTGATGGGCTTGCAGTTTAGTTTCCAGCAGTTCCGTGGGCTCAACTTGGGCACTTAGAGCTTCCGCGTGCTCAAGGGAGTCGGAGCGTTGACAAGCGTGTCCTTACCGCCAGGTATCCTGGGCAAAAGAATGAGGATTCTTTGTCTCTGCTGAAGATTTATGGTCTTAGTTCGCGGGAAAAGCTCCACGGCTTCCCGCACATGCGCAGAACGTGTTTCTGGTACTAGGCGGTGACGTCATCACAATGCTTCCGTGTGCAAAGCATCATGGGAAATGAAGTTTCTTGGCGCTGATGTGATTATTTGCTTTTCAGAGCAATTTAAGCACAGTCATTTTGGAGAAAATCACTGCATAGTAATTTCCTCATGAGGTCAGACCCTCAACATTCCCCCTTTTGGTTTCGGGGATCGCGCCCAAAGCTCGATCGTCGGAAGCACAGATGGGTTTGTTCCTCATGAACGTAGGTCGACTTGATTGTCGGAAGCACAGGTGGGTTTGTCCCTTAGGACGTTGGTCTCCTTGGACGCCTTTGTCTTTGGTCTTTGTCTTGGATCCTGGCGCCTTTGGTCTTTGATCCTGGTCAGGCACAAAGAGGATAGGAAATGGGATAGTCCCCAACGCGCATAACGAGAAGAAGCCACTCACGCAGGTGGTACGCAATGATGATGTCGTCCATGCGAGAGGTAGTAGTGTAGAAGGAGGAAGGTCGGTGGGCGGTTAACTCCACGAGGGGACACAAAGGCATCTCACCGCCGGCCATACAGTTCAGTTTATGGAGCACGCGGTGATGTACCAGGTCCATAGTTCGCAAACGCGCATTGACCTATGTGGTCCCAAGATTCCCCCCTTTTTGGTCCAAAGGGTGGATCAGGACAGTCTTTGGGCTAAAACAAGGACCATAAAACTAAGAGGTACTACAATGTGCTGGTGCGTCAGACAGAGTCATTGACAGACTGAGCTGGGCCGGCACATAACCACTAGTTAATATGTGACCAAGTAAGAAACAAAAATACAGAAAACCCAAAAAAAAACATATAACATCCAAGAAAATTCATAGCAACCTTGAGGTCTCATAAAATACATTCTTAGGTCATACAGTCAGTGTGTAGCTTATAAAGAATGTGACATACTGCAACACTCAGATAAATATGTGAGGTAGACTAAAATGAGAACTACTCTTAGGTTTACAGAATAACAAAGAAAATGTTGCTCATCCCCTTTAGACAGGTGTGGTACATTCACGCTTGGAGTCTCCCCGAACGCGGTTACGAGGCACACCGTAGGTGAGCAAGTGCATCTTATTTTGGAGTTTCTTAACACGCCTGTAGGCGGAATAAGCAATCACGGCCGTGATGAGCCATCCCATCCCCAGGGCGACCAATGTGCAGATTAAAGTCGTATAATCTGTGTCAATGTAGCGTCTTGGGCGTCAAAGTAAGTTCACGCGGGTTTTGTGTGAACTTAGCAAATTTGGTTCCTTCAATCAGTAATTGTTGGTCAATTTCTAAATCGAAGGCAAAGTTATAACCCTGGAAAGCGTCCATGATCTCAATCTCTGAGTCATGCTGTTCGAGGTTGAGGTGATGGAGTGTCAGGTTTCTAGTTCAAAGTGGAAATGCCTACCGTCCTTTCAAATACCAATGTTCAGCATCGACCTAAACCTATAGATGTGAGGTGTCACAATTATGGGAACGTTTAACAGGAAACCGAGTTCTAATTTTTTTTCAACGTGAATGGGCATTGCACTACTTAGGCTGTACGCTAGGTGGATTTGTGAAAGGTGCACAGTAGAGGGGTAGCAGCTGTCAAGCTAACTTTGAGCAGGTCCAGTGGTACCAAGTACGGGGAAATACGACTTTCAACCAAGCTGTCCAGCGTGGAACTTACTTCCCTGAGCAGGTCCTACATCAAATCTCTCACCACTCGTGTGTACACAATATCCTGAGGTATGGTTTCAGACAAAGTCTTGATTGCACGTAGAGATTCATTAATCAGAGCCTAGTGTAGGTACCAGAGTACTCTGTAAGGTTTTAGTAGGTACATCCTGTTAGCGGTCTAGGAAGGAGTTTCTCTTGGTTAGTGAAAGTGACGGCGGGGGGGGGGGGGGGGCCTGGTTCTTTGTCGGTTAGTACATGTTAGTGGGTTAAACGTGCACTTCCCCCCCTTTCCATTTCCATGCATAGAACTATGTCGAGACTACGTCTACCTCCTGCGGGGAGTCTGGTCTCTGTACCCGCGGGGACGGTTTGACGTAGGGTTTGATTTGGTTTGCATGCACCCATTTGTAGACAGGCTCCTGTCTCGCTTTGGTGATGCGTAACCTGTATGCAACTGGAGAGAGTTTTGCCACGATCTCAAATGGTCCTGACCAGCAGGGCAGGAACTTCTTAGGTTTGCGTGCCGGTTGGGCGAACCGAAAGTAGAATACTTTGTCACCCACCTCGTATTTGCGGCTGGTTGTCTTTTGGTCGTAGTAGGCTTTAGCGCCTTCTACGTTGGTCTCCAGTTTCTTCTGAGCGTGCGCGAACGTAGCTCTGAGGTGTGTTTTCAAGTCTGCCACATACTGATGAGCGGTATAGGCAGTGGCAACACTGACATCCTCTGGGTGATTCAGGAGGTGCAGTGGTAGAGTCATCAGTCTGCCGGTCATCATCTCAAAGGGCGTAACCCCCGTGGATCGCTGTGGAGTGGACCGTATGGCCATCAGGACCAGAGGGAGCTTGACGTCCCAGTCCTTCCCAGTGGAGCAGACGTACTTTTTGAGCATAGAGACGACCGTGCGGTTCATCCGTTCGACCTGTCCGGATGACTGTGGGTGATAGGGGAGGTGGAATCTCACTTCCACTCCCAGAAGTTCAAACAGGGACGTCATTACACTGGATGTGAAATGAGTTCCCCGGTCAGAGTCAATGCAGAGTGGAAGTCCCCATCGACTGAAAACGTGGTTAATCAGCAGTACAGCGGTTGTGACGGCTGTATCGTTTGGCGCTGGAAGGCATTCCACCCACTTTGTGAAACTGCAAGTTACAGTTAGCATATATTTGTTTCCTCTTGCCGATTTGGGAACCGGTCCAACCCAGTCGATCTGCAGGTGGGACCAAGGGAAGGTTATTCCCCTGCGTTGCAGTGGTGCTCTAGCAAGCGGCTGGGAGGGTTGAAGCTGGGCACAGACGAGGCAGCCTTGGACATAGCTGTGTACGTCCTTGGACATCGACGGCCAATATGCTACTTCTGTCAGTGACGCGAGGGTAGCTTTTGCTCCACGGTGACCTCCAACCGGAGTGTCGTGGGCGTAGGCAATCATCACTCCTCTGTGGTCGAGTGGAACAACCCAGCGCGGCGGGCTGTGGTCGTCACGCATGTAAACTAACAAATCGTTTTGTAGTTTCAGATGCGTGAGTTGACGATGCAGGTTTACCAAATCTTGGCTTGCGCCAATAGGTGGTGATGGTTGTTTAGACATCGGGCCCTTTTGGAGAAGCTCGCGGATGAGCTTCAGGTCAGGATCTTGTTCCTGCATGGTGACTAGGTCCACGTCATGTGGTTGTCTGCCTAGAAACACGGGTACCCCAATGTTCTGAGGTTCGTCTGCCTGTTTAGCATGGCGACGAGTAATCGCACAGACCTCGTGAACGGCCTTGGGAGGAAGCCACTCGTCTTTGAATTCCCAGCAGGTTCCATGGTCAGCACCGAGCTTAGCAAGGCGGTCAGCTTCGTCATTACCATCTTTCTCCGGACCTATGGTCCTGGAGTGACCTTTGACCTTTTTCCAGTAGACCATTATGCCTTTCTCAGTGGTGAGCAGATCACACGCTAGGAATAACTCCGAGTGTTTCACGCCTCTGTTCCTGGCGTTTTTCATGTGATTCTCCTTCCACATGGGGAAGTGAGAGACGAAGCTGTGTCTAGCGTAGTTTGAATCAGAGCAAAGGACGATTTGAGTGATGTCCAAGGCTGCCGCCTGCTGGAGGGTTATCAACACTGCAGCAATTTCGGCGTACTGACTAGACTTTTGGCCCAACCGGTAGTGATTTGGTTGCTTAGTGTCACAGTCCACCCAAACGACTCCAACCCCGGCACGGAGCTGGCCTTCGTGAAGGTAGGCGCATCCGTCAGTGTAAACTTTCGGAAGCCCTTGGCAAACATTCTCATCAAAGTAGCGATGATTGGATGCGGTTGGGTAGACTGCGGCAGGTGTGTCCAGGGGGGCCATGACGGAGTCAGAGTCACAGTGCTGGCAGCCTGCTAGCCCTTGTCCTAGCGCTAGCTTGGTGTTCTGACCATACTTGACCTCAATGTTGTATCCTTGGAGCACCATCATCCACGTCGCAATGCGGCTGTTTGACACTCTTCCTTCGCGCAGACGCTGGCTGTTTAGGAAGGTGACAGGCTGATGACACGTTTCAATGATCACTTTCTGTCCACCGATGTAACTACGAAAGTGTTCGACGGCCCAGACTGTAGAGAGGAGAGCTCTCTCGCAGTCTGAGAACTGGAGTTCCACCTTGCTCAGAGGCTTGCTGGCGTATGCCACAACTCTCATGTCCTGATCGTGTTTCTGCTTCAAAGCAGCGCTCAGGCAGTGAGAGGAGAAAGTAGCCTCTATGTAGAACTCTTTATCCTTGTCTGGGTAAGCCAGGCAGGGTGCGGACGCCAACTTCTGTTTTAGGAACTGGAAGGAGAGTTCTTGGGGTCTGTCCCACACGAAAGGGGTGTCGTTCCGAAGCAGCTCCGTGAGGGGCCTTGCTATTTCAGCGTACTCCTCAATGAGCTGCCTGGAGTAGTTGCAGACTCCGAGGAAGCTCCTGAGTTCAGTCAGATTAGCTGGGGCTTTGATGTCCTGAATGGCTCTAATGCGTCCCGCTTGGGGCTCGACTCCATTAGGGCCAACCAGCAGTCCAACATACTCCACTTTGGTTCGACACCACTGTCCCTTGAGAATCGCCAATTTAGCTCCGGCGTCAGCGAGCTGTTGCAGCACATGACGGAGCTCAACCAGGTGCTCCTCGAAGGTTCGACTCCTCATCAAGATGTCATCGACATATATGAGGTTCCCTCTGGAAGCAGCATCTGACATGGCTTTGTGGAGGAAGATGTTGAACTCGGCAGGTGAGTTAGAGTAGCCAAAGGGGCAGCGGTTCCAAGTATATTGGCGATTTCCAAAGGAGAAAGCCAGTTTATACTGGTCCGCCGGCTCAACCTTCATGGTCCAGAAGCCGTTGGCTACGTCAACCGTAGAGAAGAAACGAGCATCTCTGACTCTGGCTAGCTCCTGATCTAAATGGATCATAGGCCACCTGGAGAGAGGTACTTGTTTGTTCAGTGCACGATAGTCTATGGTGAGACGCCATTTCCCAGTCGGTTTCAGAACCGGCCAGATGGGAGAGTTGTAAGTGGAGTTACACTCTCTGATGATGTTTTTCTCCTTCAGCTGATCGAGGATCTCTTGGATCGACTCATAAGCAGCGAGGGGAATCTTGTACTGACGTACAAAAGTAGGAGGGGCATTCGGGTTCGTTGGAATGCGAACCGTATGCAGGTTTGTGAGTCCACAGTCCAGGGAGTCCCTGGATAAGACGGACTGAAACTCATAGAACAGGCTTCTAAGCTCTGCTCTCTGCTCCTCTGACTCCAGCGCATCTGCTTTGTCAAGCTGTTGGCTGACTTCGGCCTCAAAGCCGTCATAAGGTTCAGAGGAGGAGGGTCTCTGGTGTTCCGGGCTTTCAACCGGTGACTCAGAGGGTTGAGTATTTATTGCAAAAATCGTTAGACACTGACCGCCGTCAGTATCTAAGGTTGCACTGCAAATAGGTTCCTCAGGAAGGGCTTCATGCCGCTTGATGGTAATCATTTGTGAAGGGAAAGTACTGAATGTGTCTACACCAACCTGTCTGTCGTTCAAGAACAACGGAAGTTGTCCGATCACGGGGACTGAAAGTTCAAAGTCATGGAATGAGCTATCTATCAGCATGCCCAAGGGCTTTCCTGCCGGCAGGTGGATAGGACTCTGGGTCGGATTTTCGACCAACAAGTAAGCAGAACGATTGTTCAGCTCCAAGAGCGGCGTGCCACAGACGGCTAAGTTGAGCTCCAAGAAGTGTGGTGATGGCTGGAAGAAGGCCTGTGTGCCTGGCAGCTTCTGATGCTTCATCAGAGTCAGACGAACAGGCACTCCTTTGACCTGTGGGGGCAGAACCGTGCTGGCCTCAACCACTGCACGGCAGTCCTGTGGAATGGTCTGACCGGACAGCAAGTGTTCAGGGCCTTCTGAGCGAGGCTCAGAGGATGGTGTGGCTCGGGCCCAAAGGACTTGATTGCAAGTGTCCAGCTGGGCACCGAGTCGAACCAGCAGATCTGCTCCGATGAGTGCAGGTGGATCAAGCTGTGGTATGATGCTGAATGTATGTGTGAGCTGTCTTGCTCCAAGTTGGATAGTCAGAGAGCAGACCTCTGGCGCTTTCAGGAGCCTCTGCGGCCAAGTAGGTGACAAGAGCCGATGGCTACGTGTCACACTGACCAGAAGGGGGTCCTTCTGACGCAGGTGTTCAAACGTCTGCTGGCTGATGGCTGACTTTTCAGACCAAAGAGCAAGGCGAGCATCTGAGATGTGGGTGCAGTTGATGGTAAGACCACCAACTATGTGTGGTGCATATGGCTGCAGGCTGACGTTCTTCAGCGAGCAGAGAAAAGATGAATGTGTGCGGAACGGAGTTCCAGGAGCGGTTTCATGCCTTTGCAGGCGGACATCGTCTGTGGGAGCTGTAGGGAGGGGCATGACCTTGGAACAAGGGTTTTGCTGCTCACTTATGCTGACTTCAAGAATGGAGGATGGTCGGCTGCTATCCGGGTTCCAGGGCTTAGGTGTGTCCACCTGGGCCCACAGTTGACCCTTCTGGCAGTCGATGAGGGGAGCTAGACGTTCAAGCAGGTCCTGACCAATGAGAAGTGGTTCAGTGTCTAGCTGGCAGACATAAAACGGGTGAACCAGAGTCATGTCTTGGAAGGTGATGTCCAGCCACGCCCGGTGAGTGATACACTCCCGGGTCTGGGTGTAGCTGGTGATTTTCAGGTCACAGGGTTCTACCTGGACTGGTTTCCCGAGCGACCGCATGGTGTCAGACACGCGATGGAACAGTGTGGAGCACATCAGGGTGATTTCTGAGCCGGTATCCAGCAGAGCATCAACCTGTATGCATCCACCTACCTTGGTGCTACAGTACAAACGGCGAGCATGATCATGGTTTGTTAAGTCACCAAGGAACTTCAGAAATTTAGTATCAGGTTTCTCTGGGGGTAGATTTCAGGAGACTCCTGTGATCTACCAGTAGTGTTCCCCCAGCTGATCAGGTAGGTCCTGGCCACGCTGGGAGGTTGAGCCACGCCTAGTCATGCGGACGTTGGCTCTGGGTCTGGCTTCTTAGAAGCAGACTTTGGTGCAGGGGTCTCATCTGCAGATCTCAGCTGTTCCTTCTGTTTAGCTAGGAACTGCTGAAACATCTCCTGGAGGTCGGCTTTGGTCAAGTACTCACCTGCGGACTTGCGTTCGGGACTTACCTGTTGGCGGCGCTCCTTAAACCTTCCACTGTTCCGACCTGCCTGCCGTTGGTTTTGGTTGGGCCACTTCCTGTCTGATTGTCCAGACCTAGGCGGCCAATCAGCACCCCCCTTCCCCTGTTGAGGAGATTGGGACTGCTTTTGCGGTTTAGCAGGTCTAGGTTTAGCAGATTTTGGCTTAGTGGGTGGAGCTTCTGTGCCTTCGAGCTCCAAACGCGGCTCGGCGTCGGGAGCTAGGTGCATGACGCGGTGATGTGCGTCAGGCTTTTGGGGCTTTCCGCCGGCTTCCCAAGCCTGTTGAGCGTATCTCCTAATCTCCTGAGTTGTCAGTTTTTTCATCCGACAATACATTGAGACTTCGGAGCGAACACACTCGTGCAGGTTGTGAATGAACAGGGATCTGAAGGCAGGGTCTTCCTCGAGCCCAGGGCCATTTCGACCTTGGAAATAAGCACTTTTGAGTCGGTGATAATACTCTCTGGGGGGTTCGTTTCTCCCGTGTTTGATGGAGAAGGCCCCCATTGTAGCTGACGCAGAGTCTGCATAAGTGGCGTATTCATCCCTCAACGCTCGGCAGAGCGAGGAGTACCGATCACGAATGTCAGGTGGTAGAGTTTCCATGAAACCGTGCACCGTTCTAGATGTGGTTTTCCAAATTAGCTTGAGCTTTTCCCTTGAAGAAGGTGCTGGAAGATCAAGCAGACAACGTTCTATCTCCCTGAGATAATCGTCAACGTTGGATTCATTGGTGTTAGGATCAAAGCGTTCTATGTCTTCAGCTAGCGATTCAATTTCACGTACACGGAGCCCTGACTCACGGTACGGCGCGTCATCCTCTGACTCTGACCCACGGTCTGTCTCAGAGGGCGCTGGATATCGCTGGTGTGCTCTGGGCTCCCAATGTTGACTCCTGGGGCCCAAATCGGGGTCCGGCATGCTGTGGCGGGCTGCTGGCACGTCACGTGGGTGTCCTGGGAGATCTTCCTCCCGGGGCACGTCTGCGTAGTGCAGCCTGCGTCTTTCAACTGGGGCATCTGCGTAATACGCTCTGTCCGGGTACGGACTGGCGTGTGATGCTTGGTCATGCAGCTGGTTACCGGCATGCCGAATACCGGAGTAGCTAGGATGGGTGGATGGTTGAGGTGCAGCTTGGGGTGCATAACCCCAATCGGCACCTTGCACCCTTCGTGGACTGGGGGAGCGGTCTAAATAGAGGTGCCGCTCAGCTGGTCGACTTCTCACTGATTGAGAAGGCCGTGAAGATGAGGGTGGTGGTCCAACCTGGGATTCGAGGGCGAACTGCTCTCGGCCCCTAGGTGGTCCTGAATGCCCTATAGTGTGTGTAGGGAACGGGGCCGAAGGTTGGAACAGATGAGCTTCATCTCTCCCCTGCGGCGTGCGTCCGTCCAGAGAGTCCTGGTGTTTCCCCCCTTCCCACTGTCTGTTGTCATCAGCAGGGGGGGGCGGGGTCTCCTCCCCATCTTCCCCAGAATCGGTGCTGGTTTCGTCTTCCTCCTCATCATCCTTCTGCCTTCCATTTTGCTGCCTTTCAGCTAGCATACTCTGGAGGTTCATGATCTCTCTATCATGTTGGAGTTCTCTCTGATAGAGGATCAAGGCTAACTTAGCTAAGTGAACCTGGATTGGTTTTGTACCATCCGGGTTTTCTATTTGATCAATTACAGCTTCTAGCTCATCGCTACGCTGTTCTTCAGTGAAATCCCTAGAAGGGTAGTCGGGTTCTCGAGCAACCGCGACCAGTTTGGACAATATTTGTCCAGAAAGTAGGCCAGGTTCATAGTCGTGGGCCGCAGCGCCACCTGGTTGCTGGGAGTTGGTCAGTTCACTACTCTGTCCCTCCATTTTTAACAACCGAACCAAAAATAGCCTAGTAGAGCTTCTGCAGATAGCTCAAGGCTGCACCTTTGGCAGCAACTGCTAGCTTTGTAGCAGAAAAACACTAAATTAACCTTTGTGCGCACAGGTTTTAGCGTTTTAAGATTGCACGCAATGCCGTGACTGACGCTTAAAATACTATTCCTTTCAGTATTTTAGCAAAAGCTGGTGCGTTGCCGTAGCAACGTCTTACAACACTTGCAGTGTTAAATATGCTAGTTATTCCTTCAGAATATTAGCAAACAGGGTGTTATCAGTCTTTGAGTGAAGGTTTCAGTTAGTTATAATAGCCACTGTGAGTTAAAGTCGCTAAATTAGCAGTTAATTTTAGCCTAAAAGGGTTAGTCAGAATTACTTACACGCTGCACCTTTAATGAGGAACTGAATTTTAACCTAAAAGGTTAGCCAGAATTAATTACACGTTGCACCTTTAAGGAAAAACTGAATTTTAACCTAAAAGGTTAGCCAGAATTAATTACACGTTGCACCTTTAAGGAAAAGCTGAATTTTAACCTAAAAGGTTAGCCAGAATTAATTACACGTTGCACCTTTAAAGAAGCACTGAGTTACTGGTGAGAGTTCGATGCAGCTTCCTGCTCAGCGAAATCAGCACCACTCTGTTGCTGGTTCAAGGCTGAACAACGGATTATTTTTAATTCAAGCTCTTTGGATTTATTTGTTTGTTTGTGCCGGATAGAAATCTCTGTGTATCCAAGCCTCACGCGGGCTGCACCAATAAATGTTGGGGTTATTAGGAGCGAACAATTCGTAAGTTTTAACTTACTTTTGGATTCTTCAATAAATTCTGTAAATATGGAACTATTTACTGATTTATTAATTAATTAAGATATTCTTAGATATCTTCGGGGCACCACCCTTTAATTAGAAAGGGAAATGAATCCAAAACTCTTATCAGTCTTTCTTGAAGTTCGTAGAATCCTCGGAGCAGAGACTTCTCTTCGACACAACAAAGCTACTGGACACAAAAATCTGAATTTTATAACATTTAATTAACAATTTGTCAAATGAATAAACAGTGGAATAGATGAATAATAACCGTGTGATATGATTGAAGATGGATGTGTTTGCATGTGATGGAGGATGTATGAATGGGGTCCTTTGTTCTCACAAAGGAGTAGTGTGTGTGTGTGTGTGTGTGTGTGTGTGTGTGTGTGTGTGTGTGCGTGTGTATGGATTCAAAATGGAGTCTTGAATACAAGATGGCTGACCCCTTTGTCTGGCTAAAGTGTGGGTGGCAACTTGCACTTTAACTTCCAAAGCACTTAGAATCAGTAGTAACTTAACCTTAAATCACTCAAAACATTTCAAAAGATCATGAAACAACACAAAAGATTAATCACAAATTAATATCTTTTAGTTTCAGCCTGGCCATGACAGAAACCATTTTAAGATACCAAACAATGATCAATATGCAGTTTATTCTTTCAAAATGACCCGACGGACGTGTTTGGGACGAAAGAGGAAAACACGAAGCTACTTTTTAAGCAATAGCGCAGTTTTATTGCTTATTCTGGACTATAGAGTTAACGGAAGAAGAAGGAGAGAGAGAAAGAGATGAGTTGCTGATCACCAGAAGAGCGAGGCGTCCCTCCCTCTTTGATTTGACGGTTCTCCGTGTTTCTCCGCAGCTTTCGGCGTCGTCCGTCGGTTTGATGCTTTCTCCGTTGTTTGGCGTTCACGAGTGTTTCTCCACGGGCTGGACAGAGACAGCAAAGTTTCTTTCTGTGCTGAGTTATAACTTACAGCGTGCTTGATGGAGTTGTTGCTTTCCTCCGCAGTTCTGTGTCCTCAAACATCAGCTGGAGGGGAGCAGAAACGAGCAGATCTGATGGGCTTGCAGTTTAGTTTCCAGCAGTTCCGTGGGCTCAACTTGGGCACTTAGAGCTTCCGCGTGCTCAAGGGAGTCGGAGCGTTGACAAGCGTGTCCTTACCGCCAGGTATCCTGGGCAAAAGAACGAGGATTCTTTGTCTCTGCTGAAGATTTATGGTCTTAGTTCGCGGGAAAAGCTCCACGGCTTCCCGCACATGCGCAGAACGTGTTTCTGGTACTAGGCGGTGACGTCATCACAATGCTTCCGTGTGCAAAGCATCATGGGAAATGAAGTTTCTTGGCGCTGATGTGATTATTTGCTTTTCAGAGCAATTTAAGCACAGTCATTTTGGAGAAAATCACTGCATAGTAATTTCCTCATGAGGTCAGACCCTCAACAAAGACGTATAACTGCAATGTTAAAAACCCTGTCGGAACCATTATCTGAAGCGCACAACGATGTCAGGTGAATTTACCCAAACTGCACTTTCCAATGTTTTATCAATCTACTGACATCTAATCTTGTTTTTAGCTGCAATCGTTGTTTCATCGGAGAGCGAATGGGATGGGGAAATTCCTCTTTCTCAATTTTAATGCCCCCCCCCCCTCACACACACACACACACACACACCAACCCTGCAAGATGCGTTAAGCCAGCTTGACAGAGCTTTGAATGAACTCAGTAAGTGATTTTTGTATACATAATTTAAATAACGTGATATTTCCCTTTCAGCTGAGAAATATCTTATTTCTCAGAAGGACAGGAAGGGAATGCACATGATCAGGAACGCCCCTCACAGCAATATGCCGCAAGTCAAGACTTTATCCCACCCACACCTCGACGTGGCTGTGACGAGGGGGTGGCGTTGCAGCCAGATCAGCCGATGGGGACCAGCGATCAACACGCTGCGCTGGGCTGTCCTGCCACTTCTACACAGAGACCTGGTAAGTGATCAGAATAAAGTGTTTGATAAAGTTTTTATTAAAAGATGATGATTTGTTTATACTTTCTTTTTTCTCCATCCAGAACAGCCTCCGATAACCAGCGACTACTCTGGTTATGCAGATGAGGCGGCCTAAATTCAGCAATTATACATTTATTGCTCACAACGCCAGAGGGTTCGATGCCTATTTAATCCTGAGAGCCATGATCCAATTAAAAATGGTACCCGAAAATATTCTCATGCAAGGGTGCAAGATACTATGTTTGTCTGATCCAGATTTTGGCTTAAGATTTATAGATTTGCTAAGTTTTCTCATGATGAAACTAGCCAACCTCCCTGCTGCCTTGGGTTTTTCAGATTCATGCAAAGCGTATTTTCCTCACAAGTTCTCTAGTGAGGAGAATTTGAACTAAATTGGGCCTTATCCTCCTGTCTCCGATTTCGGCTTTGACCAAAAGTCTATGGAGCAGAAAATACATTTTTAGAATGGTACACGAAAGTGAGTAAGCACCAGCTTTTTGATTTTAAGAAGGAAGCGCTGTTTTACTGCAGGAACGATGCGGAGATTCTGCGTAAAGCTTGTGTGATTTTCAGAGCAGAGTTTTTTACTGAAACATGGATCAATCCTATTAAATCAGTTACCATCTCGTCGGCTTGCATGCGTGTGTTTAGATCTAATTTTCTAAAACCCGACACGTTGGCGATCCCTTGTCCACTCGGTTATCGCACTCAACAAAAACAATATTCCACAGCGAGTATTGTGTGGTGTGAATGGTTATCTCATTGTCAAAATGTAGAGATTCAGCATGCTTTGAAACCTTCCCGGGAGCGGAAAATAGGAGAGTTTTGTCTCGATGGATATGCTGTGGTTCCGGCGTTGAACACGCTTTTAAGTTTTATGGGTGTTTTTTCACGGCTGTCCAAAACGTTTCCTACCGTCTGCAACGTGTCCTCTGAGAAAAATCACTTTTGGTGAAATTTATGACAAAACCATTGAAAAACTGCAGACGCTGGAAGCACTGTACCGTTTAAAAGTGACTGTGATTTGGGAGCATTATAAATAACTGACATGTATATTTCTGAAATGTTTGTGTTTGTAAAATTTAAGTTAAATGTTTTGGTTACCTACTGTTTTTTTAATAAAAACGAATAAAGGCGCAATGCAGTACATCGCCATAGGCTAAATTCTCCCAGCGTTACCACAAGGACCAATTTGGTGTGCCACTCTAAAAGTTTCTTTGGCCCCATCTGGCCACCCCTATCAAAATTTTCTGGAGGCGCCCCTGAGCTCACACTTCTACAACTGATTGTGAAAGAACAGGTAAAGGTAGAAACACTCTGATTCTTCCTGATGTAAGAAGTGAGTTGACTGTCTTTTATTTTTTGCTGTTTTTATGGTTATAGAGCACAATATTCTGTGACTTCTCAAAAAAAAAAAAAGGAAAAATGCTCAAAAACGCTGCCAGTCAGGGGCTTTCTGTTTGGATGGCCATGAATGAGTTAACAACAGTTTCTGTTTCACTTCTACTGAATTTGTTTACTTTCCTATAACTGGTGTCAAACTTTGAATAAGGAGCAGACCATGTACAGTAGCAGTTACCTTCTTTACAGCTCTAGTGGTTTTATTGTGATTAGCTATGAGGCTTAGGCCTAGTCCACACGTAGCCGTTTTTTTTAATGAATATCCGCCCCTCCAGAAACTTGCATCCACACCACCTCATTTAAAAAAAACTCTGTCCACACGTACCCGGGTAAATACATTGTTAAGGACATGCCAGACCTGTAGGCGGCAGTACTTCCCCCGTTCTTAACCTCGTCCTTCGTCTGTGGTCTTCGGCAAGGAGCAGTAATTCCTCTTGCAAAAACAAACAAGCAAAAAGCGCTTGGACAATTGATAAAGCGAGCGCAGCTCTGAAGGCATCCATGCTGTCGGCTAGTGTAAACATAGGTCGCACACGTGATGTCAGCATTTTTTGGCGCGGAAAGTGAAGTTGCGGACCTTAAAACTCCGGTTTTGTCTGCCCACACACAGACACCCAAAACGGAGAAAACGCAGATCTTCACTTTGGCCGGAGTTTTTAAAAAGATCCGTTTTTGTGTGAAAAAACTCTGTTTTCGTGTGGATGACAGGCCAAAACGTAGAAAAATATCTACATCTAAGATCCCCGGCTACATGTGGACAGGGCCATAGAATGACAGAAATATCCAGGAACAAAATCCTACTAAATGTTTTGCCCCCTCGGTCCGTCCTCTCATCCCAGCCTGAGCCTTTTGTCCCCGCTGCAAAGGATCCAGCACCAGGGACAGCGCCAGGAGTGGCCTGCTCACACTCTCCAGCGCCCCAGCACCCTTTCAGGACCTCGGAGAGAGGCACGCCGGCAAAGACAGCAGCTGATCTTCATCAGCTATCATGCGGCCAACAGGCTTGAAAGGAGGAACGCAGCAGACAGTCAGGGAGATCCTGGATTAGCCGGAGATTCTCCCTAGCTCACGGACACGTTTTGCTACCTTTACGAATCGGGTTTAAGGTTGTTTACACCGTAACCGTTTGGGTTTAAGATTGTTGCTAAAGATCCAGGAGTAGCCTGAGATTCTCCCTCGCTCATTATTTGGTTAAGGTTTTCCACTAAGGATCCAGGATTAGCCTGGGTTCCTTCTGAGCGTGTTTCACATGCCTTGCTAATGGTAAAGCCTTTTGTGGGGTGTTTGCTATATGGTTTTGACTTAATTATCCTCTTTAGAAGGATGTAGCTGACTGAACGTCAGTTTCTGGTCTCTGTGGTTAGTCCCCATAGGACTCCTGAGCCGGGGATATTTATCGTTTAGGTGTTTGTCATCTTAGTTTGGCAGAAAGCCTTTTCATAAGCAGTTAGTCTGCTTATGTTTTCAGTTTCCACCTTATGTTGCACCGTTATTGTTAAGCCTTATTTTGCCGTTCAGACACGGACACCCTTTGTTAATAAATCCTTCTTGTATTTACTCAAACCTCCTAATCCTTTATCCACTCCTACACACCTACACCTATTTTCTTGTGTTAGTCCCCTCATCCTCCTAGACCTTCAGGAGGGGACGTAACAGGCTGGTTTATAAACTCACCTGAACTTTAAACCTTGTTGCTCCAAATGGTAAATTTCAAATCTTAAGATCCTGGTTCTGGTCTTTAGGGCCTTACGTGGACAAGCACCATTTTACATTGGTGATCTTCTTAGTCTCCACACCCTCAGCAGGTCTCTGAGGTCCAGTGCTCAAAGACTACTGGTTGTGCAGCGCACCAGGCTAAAGATCAAGCGTGGCAGATCATCTGCTGCTGTGGCCCCCAGACTCTGGAACTCTCTCCCCCTGAGCCTGAGATCAGTGGACTCAGTGGTCTCCTTTAAGAGGAAGCTGAAGGCTCACTTGTTCAGGCTTTGGTGTGACCTTCATCACCATCCTCTCCTTATTCTGCTCATTCTACCAACTCTGCCTTTCCCGGGATCCACTGATCACCTCTTCCTTATTCAGTTTGTCTCTCCCTCTATAAAAAATTTTAAATGCAGATTTTTACTTTTTTAATTTTTATGATGTTTTTAATTATTTTTATTTATTTTTAAATTTTTGTTCGTGTGAGGTGCCTCATGAGTTTTATCTTGAGCTATATAAAATATTGTTTCTTATTCTTTCCTCTTCACACCTCAGACTTAAGCTACACCATTAAAGCGTGTTGTGGCCAGAAGTTTGAAGATGGCACGGCCATCATGGAGAGCATTACTGAGGGCCAGGATGAGAACACTTGGTGAGGAACTTTGCTGCCTCGTGCAGCACAAACCAGCTGAACACCACAAAAAACCAGGAAAGTGGTGGTAGATGTCAGGAAGTAGACATGGTCCAAAAAGACATCGGCCTGTGGGTGGACAATAAACTGGACTGGTAGCACAGCACAACAAACACAGCAAAAAAAGGCCTGAAGAAGCAGAGGTCCTTCAACATCTGTAAGAAGCTCCTTGGGATGCTCTACCAGTCTGTGGCAGGAGGAGGGACAGCAATTCTTATTAGCTTCAACATATAGTGATCATTTCTGCTTTTTACTTCCTTTGCTTGCTACCACAGGGTCAAATAAATAGTTTTTTCTCATAACTGAACATGTAGATATTTTTTGAACTACACAACGCAGAACAACATATGTGGAATCATTTGGGGTCTCAGCCAACATGTTCAACTGTTTTGCAGATTTCACTGAAACAACATTCACAACATGGGTGACTAATCAGCCGTTTCAGCTACATAAACACTAAAAAGCCTTTTAAAACAGAGAAAATGACATTTTTGAGTTTATTGTTTCACTTCCTGCTTATTGGAAAAATCAGCTTAATAAAACTTTAAACTTTACCTTCTTTAGTGACTCAGAGGAAAGAAACATACTTCCTAAAATATATTTAGCACATGAAGTAAGGGTTGTTTGTTGAAACAACTCTTACTAGTAATTCAATCACCAGAATTCCTGTTTATTTCCCGGGTTTGTGCCAGTTTCAGGGTAATGGTGGGTGCCACTGCTGAAGACTTGTGGAACCTTTTGTAGAAAAACGGTTATAAACTTTTGTTTTGAGCTCCGATACTTTGCGTGACCATGGACCTTGCTACCATGATCTATTGGTGTCTGGTCCAACCACACTCCGTTTGACTGGTCTGGACTGGACCCGCGTCATCAGGCAGCCATGGTTCTGCTGCTGATGCTCCTAAACAAAGAACATGTTAAATTGTCTTGTTTCGTCAATCATCCAGTCCAATAAACACTGCTGACCAAGAGTCAACAGAAGAATCAGCTGTCATGTGGAAAACTCACAACACAGATGGATGTGAAATCATTTCAAAGACAGAAAGAAAATGACCTTTTAGATAGCGCCTCTCAAGATAAAAATCACGAGGCGCTTCACCAAAACAAAACAAAGAAGTTAAAATATAAAAAAGAAAAAAACTTGTTAATTTTTTTTAAATTAGAAAAAAAATTTGATTCAAAATGTAAAGAAAGGGAGAGAGAAAATTGGTAGGAAAGAGGTAAATCAGTGGAAATAATCAGACTTTCTAATCAAATTGCCAATAATTACCTTTACAATAATGAATTTAGTAACCATTTCTTACTTTTACTATACACTTTTAGTTGTTTGGCTTATTTTAATGTTTAAAACTTGACTTGAAGAATAAGTCACCCCCCTATCAGTGTCCTACTCCACTCACACCCTAACCCATTCCCTTGAATAAGGGAGCTCTGGTTCGTATTGTTTTCGAGGGCTTGTGATGTATCTTGCTGTTCCAATTCCAACTCGACTGGAGGACTGGCCTAGTCTGAGACCCAGTTGCAAAGTGGCAGTGCAGCAGACACAATACAGTACTGGCGAACGGCACAGGGTACCTCTTAGCAAAGGGCCATGGCTGATTCAATTTTAATGTAGTGGAGAGTTTCACCCTGAAGAGGGCACCAGACTGACTGTTTATGGCTGAATTTTTAAAATTGAATGAACTAAAATGCCCAAACTACACCTTTCTACGGCACTATTACACACTCAGTTTTCAGCAAAACAAAGTTAACTTGGGGTTGACTTGCTCTTTAGAGGCCAAGAGTGCTTCTCAATGCAAAGGAACCTCGCCTTGATGTCTTGGCCCCGCCCCGTTTGCCTAGGTGATACGTCATCAGGAACCGCCAAGACGTGTCCCAATGTTCATGTTCTACCGAGGCGTGTGTTCTCTGTTTGTTAGCCGTTTAGCTAGCTGAGCAAGGATACACGGGAGGTGTCTTGTAACCTAGCCTTGGTCAAAAATTACCCAGAATACACCGTGGGATTTTCAAAAGGATGGCGGATCAGAAGCCGGCAGCTACTTCTGGGGCAAATTTCAAGTTTAACCCTCTGGAGGCAGGCATTGCAGATTTGCAGCGCTAAAACCTACCTACCTGGTTACTCCACATACATATTTCATGAGCATTTTTTAACTCAGCGTACCCCTGAAGGACTTAGTTGTTCGTCCTTTTATCAAAACTTAATTTGAGCCTGAGAGGGTTAAAGTAAGTCAACTAATTTAAAATGTTTATTTATTTTTATTTTTTTTAGACCCAAAGAAGTTATCTATGGTTGGTTATTTGCGTAGTAGATTCAGCTTCGGTGCCTAGCGGTTACTAACTCACGTATATATTTAATTTAACAAATATGTACACAATTTAAAAGTAAAAGGCTTGTTATATATTCATACTGAAACTTATATGTATAAAATACAATGTTATCTCCCATATCACTTGACTGCCATGGTCACGTGAAGCAAGCCTGTTCCATTTAACCATTTTCTTTGACCAAGAAAGGACAGCATCCTCGTACGCAAGGCGCCTGTCCTCGCAAGACATCGTCTCGCAAGGCTAGGCGCCTTGACACTAAGAAACACCTCATGTTCACTGAGAAACCATTTTAACAGTTTTTTTAATATGATCAGTCACTCTGAATTACACAGAGTCCTACCCAGATTCCCTGCATTAGCTTCTGATAGAAAATAGACAAGGAAATGCTCCAATCTGAAAAGCCTGACAGATCTACGTCACACTGTAAATTAGCATTCATGGACTCACCCATCTTTACTCATCATGGGGAAAGATGTTGTTCGTTTAGCATCCAGGATAGAGCAGCCGCGTCATGGCTAGTAGAAGCTAACCATTAGCATTAGCGGCAGAACTCCTCCGGGAAGTAAGACTCCTGGGGTCTCATTTATCAAATATTGCATAGAATCCTTACTAAAACCATACTTGAGCTCAGCCAAAAAAAAAAAGTACTTACGCCAGTAGGTTTGTGATCTATCAAACATGGAGTACGCACAGCTGCATGCAATCTCCGCTTCATAAATCAGAGACTAAAGTGGAAGATTCTCAGTTGCTTTTTAGTCAAATACCGCCCTCAACACGCCCACTTTCTGCCATAAATGATCAAAGTGCCTTGTGAATCTCATGCATATACATAAGCCGGCTTGTTGCAGCATTTCGATCCCGACCGCAGATCAATGAAGCGCCATTTCACAAGCAGAAATTCAGGTACTTGTGGGTGAGGTGGAAAAATGAAAGGAAGTGCTTTTGCAAAACAAATAAGAGAAAATCCACAGAGTGGCACAGCGTTGCTGAAGCCGTCAATGAGTGAGTTCTTCAGAGAGATCTGTGGCAGATATAAAAAAACAGTCCAATCAGGTTTCGACCCCCAGACTCCCGGGTGAAAGTCACATGCACTAACCAGTCACCCAAACAGAGATCTCCCTTTGCCAAGTGGCCAGGGCGCATCATCAATCGGGTCACAGTGACAGGACACACACTGTCACAGACGCATGACATTCTGTCTCAATCTGCCCCCCCTGCTGATATTCAGCTTCCGCATTCTGTGCTTCAGGGTGTGTGTGTGTGTTTGTGTGTGTGCGCGAGTGCGGGGTGGCTTGTTCTGTGTGCGCACAAAGCAGTACAAGTGATAATGTTGCTGGAATTCATAACTGTATCTTCTCAGCAGCAGCATTGCAGGTGCTCTCCATGTCCAAAACGTGCGTAAGACAGGTCCTTAGTAAACTTAAAGTGTGCACATTTTTACGCTAAGTTTTCTTTCATAAATCCCAAAGTTTGCATGAAAAGTTGCTTAAGCAGTTTTCCGACCCCGTTTTGTACATAAGCAAGCTTGATAAATGAGGCCCCTACTGTTTTCTACCCACCCCCCCACTCCATCGAGTAACCTCTGCTTCCTGATCGCCAGAGCGTTTTTCTCACACAGATTGATTCACAAGGCATTGTAGCGTTATGGATGACCGTCTTTCTGGGACAAAGTTCACGTTCCAGCTAGGTCACAGCTGGGTCAAGATAAAGCCTTTATCCACAAATTAAAGCCATCAGGATCCGGAGTGTCTGAAGAATAATCATCAGCCTGACTGTTTATCTGTGTCCATCCCAAGATGAAGGACATCTTCAACTATTATGAAATAACTTAATAAAAGCTTATTATTATTAAGGTTTATAATAATCATCATAAACAATCATCCTTTTCATATTTAATGTATTCTAATTAATGAAATGACTTATTAACCTTTGGTTAATAATAATTATTATTTATGACAATCAGTAATGTTTAATCAGTAACCAGAAGATGCCTTTGCACGTGTCCAGCTCATGCAGGATTCACTTAAAGGTAAATACTTCACACATGTTTTGACGCATGATGAAAGCTTTCTTCCTGAGAGAGTGGGAGTGTCCTGGAGCTTGGTAAAACTAACCATCCCCAGCTTCAGAACGAGTTCTTGAACCAACACCACAGAGAAAGGGAAACGGCCGTCCCTGAATCCTCCACCTGCTGTTCAGTCACGCCGACCAGAATAGCCAAAGAATAAACGAACTGTAACCAGCTAACAAAGACTCTCCCAGAGTCATTGATTTCTGAGTTAAGTTAAAAGACGAAAAACTCCTTCAGAGTGACGGCTCTTGAGATGCAAATTGTTCCACCAGTCGAGTGACCCAAGGAGACATCTCACGACTGATCTGGTCGCATAGAGGTTCTCCTACCAACCTCGTGCCTGGAGAAAACCATCTCCACCTGGACACTTCGGATCGGAAGGAGGGTCTTCTATATGGGTGAGGTAGACTTCGACAGATTGCGTCTGATGCGGTTTCTCTCTAAATAACTTAGTTAGCCTCAAAACACCATTTTTATCCAGACCGCTTCCAACTCTCTGGGAAAAAACCTTCTCATAACTTCATCCACGCATCCAAACTCGTATTTTCCATTTAGCTTCCATTCAGCCGCAGGTTTGCTTTTAAAACAAGTTTAAAATCAAAGCTGTTGAAAATTGTCATTAAATTGTCATCCTTGAATTGTCATTTTATAATTGTTGTTTCAAATCTTTCAGTTTAAAATAGTGAGTAATAAATTTCTTCATTTTTAAACTTGTCTCATTATTGAAACGAAACACAGAAAATGTATAATATTTCTGGTTATTTGAAAGCAAAGATCCTAACTTCTGATTCAAAATAACTTTTGCTATTAAATTTAATTATCTAAATTAAACATTAATCTTTGGATTTAAAATTAGATCAAACAGGTTGATGTATGAACTTAGATCAATATATATATAAGTATCCGGGATATTTATATATGATATAAGCTTCATAGGTTAATCTGATTGGTCATTTTTCGGAATCTCCACTGAAAGGCAACAGAGGTGATTTCAGTATGCAGATTTAACTCTACAGCATTCATTTATCCTAGAGCTCACTGCAAATGTGTTGAACTTGCTCTTTAATCTGAGCTGCTCTATTTTCCAAACTTTGACATTTTTTATTTTGAGATGTTATTGACATGCCTAGAAACCAAACTATCCTCCACTTTGTGCCTCTGTATGTGTCCTACTGCTGCGAGCTCCAAGTTCCATGGCAAAGCCGGACTTCTCTTCACTTATGGTAATTCTAGAAGTAAACGTTCACTAAAACACTTAAGTGTTCCCTTCAGAAACACAGATGTTCTTTCCTAAACCCATCTTTGGCATTTTGTCTTCAACAGATTTTCATAAACCATTTCCTGTGTGAAAACAACAGCTCTAAGGCTTCCTCACACCGATGCAGACGTTTGTAAAAAGACCAAAGTCTGAATCCAACTTTTGCTGTAAAAAAAGGCAAAAATCACCCAAAATACTTTAGAACTGCAACCGTTGTTTTAAGTGGAAACGTTTTGCCTGTAACTTCAGATGGAGAAGCTTCTGATTCACACATTAGGATACAACATAGAGACATTTATTTCTTGTTTCAATACCAAAAACCCACACAGTTCTCTCCCCCCCAACCACCCCAGAAAGCAGCATTGTTCATCAGTAACTAAAAATGGAGAACTTAAAAAATATCAGATGAACTCCTGTGACCTGTCCGTCTTTGTCCTGCAATTTGTTCACCCAAACACAGTCAGTAAAATAATAATGCACAAGTGATGTGTGTGTGTGTGTGTTTATTTGTAGCTGTTCTGACCGAAGCAAAACCGACTCAGAACGAAGACAGAAGTTCCTCTTGCTCCCTGGGCGGTTTGTCACCACAAACACACTCAGCTGGGGAGTTTGCTTTTTGTGCCATGAATCCTCCAAACGTTGTGGATCCCCCCAGAGGGCAGTAATGTTTTTCTTGGCTGGGTAGTAGTTTTGAAAAAGGCAAAGGGGGTGAAATTGTGGTGGAGGCTCCTGTTTGGACTCAGTGAGACTTGACAGAATCGTATTTGCGGCTCGAGGTCGTGCGGCGGGACATCGATGAAGCTCTTCTGTTACAAAAAGTGACAGAATTCATACTAAACAGGGAAAAGTATTCAAATTAAAAACAAAAGGAAAATAGCAACATCATTCCTGTGTTCTTCATGTTGGTCACTTTTTAAATTCCATATATTTATATCCATATATATTTATATATATTTATTTATATATTCTTTTTACAATTAAAAACATCATGGATTTGACAGACTATTTGGTTTCTTTTGTCTAAGGAGAAGTGGTTGTCTTCTTTTCAAAATGAATGCATGTAAATATTTTTTCTCGTTTCCATACTGTCAGTCTTTGTAAAGGTGACCATATGCTTGTATCCATACAGTATGCATATCATTAGGAGTTTCCATGATATATATTTATATATATATATATATATAATTTCCTTTTTGATTTGACGTTTCCATTCACAGACACAGAACACCAGAGTCTGTCAAACAGAATAAGCGGCGGTCCTAAACGGTCGTTTCATTGGCCGCTTTGGCCCGAGTCTCTGTGCGGTTGGCTCAGAAGTTGGGTCTGCATGGGTCCGTTATAGCTAAGTCCCCCAGAAGTTCCTCCATTAAGGTTCAAGAAGCAGACAGTTTCTCTGGCCTCCAGCTGCATGGCTGTTGATCTGGCAAAGATCCCGCCCTCCTCCTGCTTCCTGTGAGCCAGTGCTCTGAGCTGCTCCTGTGCCTCCTCCAGCAGCAGCGCCACCTCGTCCTGCCCAACGGCCGATGAGCAGGAGGACGAGAACAGCCGGGCTCGAGCCGACATCTCCCTCCTCTCCTGTTTGCAGGGTGTGGCGCTGCAGGTGATTGACATCTCTGTAGTTTCTGGGCTGGTTTGCATACACGACTCCTCGCTGTCGTGGTGACACTGAACGGAAGGGATGATGGGGATGGAGCAGGAGCGAAACGGGGGAGGTGGGGAGAGGCTATGGCGCTGGTCGAGTTTCCTCAGGCTGCGGTGGCTGTTCAGGTGAGGCAGAGGACGAGGGCCTGAAAACACCTCATCACGACCGCACCAAGGCAAAGCTGACGGCGTCTCCATAGCAGCGGGAGTTTGCATATGTACAAAGGCATCTTGTCTGGAGTCGTTTCCTTGGTTCTCTCCCTGCATGTCGACTCTGAATGAAAACAGAAAAGGGAGGAAGGGAAAAAAGGTTATTCAGCAGGAGAAAAACTTCCAGACTTCACACAGAAGAAAAAGTCATTGTGTCTCTGGTGTGTTTGCAACTCGATCGCCTTTTCAAACTCCCACGCCAAAGCTGGCATAAGACTCAGAGGCGCAGCTCTCCGCCCTCCGCCATCGCACAGGCTAACCGCGAATGCTGAGGGGGAAGAAGATGAGTCTGACATCTTTCCTATTATCTCATTGTATCCAAGTCCACACCCACACACACACACACGCACGCACGCACACTTGTATTTATATGCTTGTGTGGACCTCCATTGACTTCCATTAATTGTAGTGACTCCACTATGCCTCACCCTAACCTAAACTCACCTAAACTGAATGTTAATTCACACCAAACCTATAAACCAGGTTTTAGGGTGCTCAGCATTGTGTGGACCAGCAAAATGCTTCCTCAATGCAAAAATGTCCACACATTATAGATTAAAGTTAAAATTACACACACAAATGGACACACACACAGAGAAACATGCATACACGCGTGCACACACGCACACACACGCATGCACAAGCACAGGCACATGCACGCACACACAAGGACACACACACACATAAAGGTGTGTGTAACAGAGGTTATTACTGACTTTAACAGGCTGAGTGTGTTGAGAAGCTGAGGCCCTCAGCTGCAGCCATGGACTAACGTGATCATTTGTGTGATTTCTGCAGAACTAGCTGATCTCAGGTCAGGATCATTTGTTGTAAAAACCGATCTGAGTCACACTCAGCGATGGTGTAACTATGGTGAAGCAAAAGTTTGAAATGTGCTTTGTGCGCTCTCAGATGTTTTACGATCTCACGTATCTGAGCCGAAGCATCAGCGTGTTCTCAAAGCTCTGATGTTATCAATCCGTCATTCCTGAGTTGTTTAGTTTAGTCTGTTTCTCTCATTTCTTCACAGTGAATGACTGAATTCAGCTTTTCCAAAGAAAGCAAACTCAGGCAGGAAAACACAACTTGATGGAATATAACTTTAGTTATTCAGAAGGCTGTTATCCAAGGGCTCAGAGCAACAAAAGCTGGATTTCTGTCAGAATCGCAAGAGAATTAAACAAATGTGACTTTCAAAGTGTGTAAACATCTTTTAAGAGAATTTTAGAGTTCTACCTGACACTGGTTCTTTAAAACATCGGTATGGTGACTACTGCTGACTAAGTTCTCACCAGATTTAAAGTCATAGCATCCACTGAAGGAATGAATGTGCCTCATGATTGTAACTGCGATGGCTGCAATGCTCTTCTTATTACAGGTGGACATCAACACTTTTCAGTTATAGATGAACATTTAAGAGCTCAGAGTTCTCCTGGTCCAGGAGATGATTTGATTGAAGGATTCAGTTAATATCAACAATTTAGACAAAAATCTCAAATGATCAGTTGTGATCTGCGGTCCTGACTTCAACCAGTGCAGATCATGCTGAGGTTGAGGATTGGAGACCCCACAGAGAATGATAATTGACTTTATTAAAGCTCTAAATATCTGATTTAAACCAGGGAGATGTTTCACTACGTAGACTAAGGAACGTCACTGAGTTGGGAACAGTTGTACCCTTGTTAACAACATGTGGGAACCAGGAAGTAACCTGCCAATGTAGCAGGGGCACTTTCATCATCATCATCATTATCTCATGGTCTGAGTGGAGAAGGATGAAGATTCACGCACGTTTTAAATCACAATAAACAAAAACTTCAGCAGAGAGACACAAACAGACACAAAATCAGTAAATGTACAAAGTTTCTCTCTGTTCTGGGGGAAGTGATCAGCTGCCACGGTAAACTAAAACAAGCACTTCTATGGAGATAAGAGTCTATCGGAGCAATTTATCAGATCATCTGGAAAAATCAGCTTTTAATTTGAAGTGAACTAAATGATGGTGCTTAAATAGCTTGAGATGACGGGATAATTATCTGAGAGGAGCGTCTGATTCATCACACCTGATTAGGATTTCTGTTATGATCCGAGGCTGAAATGAGCTTTTGTTATCTTCACGTGATTTAATTAATTTAACTAACAGCAGAAGATCAAGACCCACGGCTCTTTCACCCGTTCATCGGTGTTCATATAGAGCTGAAGCTTGTTCCACCATGAATGCAGATGTTCTCATCTCTGTTCTGTTTCTGGGCCTTGATCTGGGTTCACTGGTTTCTGACGTGACCTCTTTCCAACACAGCATTCAGGGTCCAAATCCAGCGTTGCTCTGGCCCGGCCTCATAATGATTAATGCTCTTGGAAAGGAAAGACACATCTCTGTCGTGTCAAAAACCAACTCACCACACTTCGCTCTCCGCAGTGGCGAGAGCAGACGCTGCGTTTGCAGATTTAAAGGAAGTCACTTCCTTTTTTATGTCTGCAAAGGGTTTCTTTCTCTTTTTTCTACAAAAAGCACAGCAGAGATTTGGGAGCCCACAGAGAGAATCCTGCCAGCGATAAGAGGGGACGATGTGAGGGTGCTAAATCCCAAGATTACACTCACAGACAAATCTACCTTTTGATGTGCTGAAACATAATCAGATTGCAAAGATCTATGAAGCGCAGTTCAAATATGGAGCCCGTAGCGATGTGGGAGCAGCTGGAGGGGGATCACAGGCAGGCTGTGTGCAAATGAGGGGAGATAAGTGACCAGGCTTTTATCTCTAATAGGAGCTCATTACAGGTGCAAGTGTCAACAGCCAGGTTTTATAAATCTGTGTGTCTGAAGATAACTTCTCAATGTGTCCAATATGTCCGCTGATGAAATCTCAAAATGACCCGAAGCAACATTTGAGCATGCGTGTAGGTGTTGTCACGCCTACGTGTGCACGAGCAGGGTTTCTGTAAGGAGGACAATACTCTGCTATCCTTCTCTGTCAGCCATTTTTGAAAACAGCTTAATCTGAAAACAGTTGTAACATCACAGGACCTTCTGTCTCCCTGTCTGCCATTTGGCTGAGATAAGCCTCTAAAATAAAAGCCTCTCCTAGCTGCCATGTTCTATCTGCACACTCTTCTATTACATCCAGTTTTTGGTGTTGCTGCTTCTAATGTTTCTATATTTCTGGAACTGTTCCCCTGTTATTTCTGTCTCTGTGTTTCTCTCAGTCTCTATGCAGTCATGGTCAAACGTATCCATGGCAACGCAGACTACAGTACCACAGAAAAGGGATGCTGCCGTCTGTTGGTCCATCTGCTGTTCGCTGAAATCTGACTGAAAGTGAATGAGTGATGTAACGTCCAGCAATGGTCAGTTTAGGTATTGTTTGACCATTCAACATCTGGTCAAAAAGGAGACACGAGACTGCACGCAATCCCTTTAAACCAGCCTGCCTTCCTCTCACCAGCTGGAGTTCAGAGCCTGCAGCTCTGACAGAGATAATGAAATCATAACAATAACATTCCCTCCTACCAAGGTCCCTTCACAGAGCAACTCTTTTACATAACTCCTCGCTTCAAAGAAGAATAGAAGAAGAGAAGATTTTTAAAATTAAATATGAACTTCTAAAACTTACAAGAGATAATCATTAATTATTGCTATTTATAATGATTATAAAACAATGAAATGTTTCATTAATCTGTGCTCAATGATTGCTTAGCACATTTACTTGACAAGGTCATAACATTTGCACTCACAAGCAAAGTAAGGTAAAAGTTAAGTCCATGACACATAATTAACCCTTCACCCAGATCAGAGCCTCCTAATATCAAAGAAGGCGTGTGTATTCTGAGATTCTTGGTAACATCCAAACTTGTCAACTTTTGGTTGGCTGCCCAACCAAAACATCATAACATTAAAACTAGATCACTCTGGTTTTTCTTCAGTTCTGGAGAAAGCTTCAGACCGTCCATCTGTAGCAAAACCTCTTTAACCAGCAAAGATTTTGACACGTCGTCAAAACCTTTAAAACTTTTTTCACACCTGCAAAGCTGATACAACAAGATAGTTCCTGCAGAACAAAGCTGATATTGTTAAGCCGGGTGTAGACTGTGCGACTTTTTCACTTTGTTGAGCCGATTTTCCACTCGTGCGAGAATCCACAACATCGGGGCGAGTTTTGCGCCGAGCGGTCGTGTAGTGTACAGGGGGTTACGAGAGACGATTAACACCACGTGACCAGCTGCCGATCAGCAGTCGTGAGGTCGCAGGGACTTCTGGCGTGTTTAATATTTCACTTGTCCCTCGTGAGGGTATCGCACTGTTGAAGCAGCGCTGCGAGCAGCTGCGACCCAAAAAGTATCAGAACCGCTCACGGCGCATGCGCAATCCTGCATCAACGCCGCTCCCCGCTATTTCCCTAATAACACACGCTGTTCGTTTTTGTTTCTACACGTTTTTTTACTCACAAAGATTGTCAAGAAAGCGTGTTTGTTGTGTTCATGTCAAATTAAACTGATCACAAAACACAGATTTACTTTCTTTATTTCGTTTTCCTCATCCAACCCCCATACATCCCTGTGTGTCCTCCTGCAGCACTCCCGAAGGACAACAGGAAAATGACGTGTTGTGTAAAAACTGCTATTTTTAGCATATTTTTAGGGCCGACATGTTGCTACCAGACGTACAGTGTGAGCAGTCAGGTCGCATCCGAGAACTGGGTCGTACAGTGTGAGCGCCTGGCTCGTGAGATCTGCTCTGCGAGGAAGTCGTACAGTTTGAGCTGAAGCTTAACGCTGCGAGTGAAAAAGTCGCACAGTGTACGCCCGGCTTTAGACTCCTTAAGAGTCCGCCAGATGCACGGTTCCATCCGTCTGTCGTGACCCGAGACATCTCTGGACTGAAAGGATCGGTACCACAGTACTCTACAGCCCTGCGGTGCCAGCGGTCATCCGACCTCTCTTACTTTCGGGTCCACCACGAGGGTCTCTGAATCCGGGTAATGTAGACACACAGATAGCGTCTGGATGTGGTTTTGATAAGAATTAACCATAGCTTAACGCAAACCAAACTCTTTTACATCCAGAACTCAGCTCTCCGCGATACGGAAGTTCTGATCAACATTATATTCACACATAGGTTCCAGACACCACCTTTAGTTCCATCCACTCACAGTTAATAATAGTTTAACCAATTTGTCAAGTTTTAATTGTTTGTAAAATAAATTCTTACTTTTGTAAACCTGACTGTTTCTTGAATCAAATCGAAGTGTGTACAATCCCCTAATGAATAAAGAATCCTAGAATCTTCTGATTAAACATCCTAAGACCAAACAGGTTGATGTTCTATATTTATATACAGTATCACAGCTTATTGGTCACAAGTAGAGGTAATATATTAAGCTCTTACAGCACTCTACCAACACAACAGTGAGTAGGTGAGTGGTCAGAATGTGTGTGTGTGTGTGTGTGTGTGTGCCTGCCTTTTCACGAGGGTGTGTTTGTTTTATGAAAGGGAACTTTAATATTTAGCGTGGAGTGATTTCCATTAGCTGTAGTCTGAAGGGAGCAGATCAGATAAAAACCTGAGCCTGAGGTGTTACCGGTTTGAAATGATGTCCTTTCTTAAATCGTGTTTGGTGACTAAGTGATACACTGGTTGGGATGACCATCCCTGTAGTGACAACTTATCTAAAACTCTAATAAAGCATTGAACAAAAGCTTTATTTAGGAGCCTTTCTTCCTCAGAGTCAGCCTGATGAGGGAATCATCGGCTCACTACCGTAGCTTACGTTCTAGCTGGCTGTGGCCTTTGACCTGAGCCGTTTTTAACACCCCTACAAAAAGGTTGTCTACAAATTAGAGCACAAATAAATTCTGAATGTGAATTGTCTGACCTCTACTTTGATTGCTGACAATGGAGAATATGCACATCTCCTCTTTGATCTGAGTTCATGAAAGAGATGCTTTATGATGGGCAAAACTGTAGAAAAATGTTTTCTTTTTGTTGGACACCCGACTACAGGGCCTTAGTAAAACATAAAGTCAGATCACTGCTATCAGTTACTTTTAAACTGATCATTCAATTGTCATTTTTCTGTGTTTATACGCGGGGCTCATTAATTCCTATTTCACAACTATTAATAAATATCTAATATTTGAAGTTTTTCTGAATACGGTTCCCATCTGATGATGTTCAGCCTTTGGGATAACCCGTGGATAACTCTAAACACATTGTGCTTGTGCCTTTCTGCTAAAAGAGTCCGCATAGACGAGGGTTTACCATGCACATATCTGTGCTTTTATTTTAACCACACCAGGGTTTTCTTCCTCCTCTAGCATGAATGTAGGGCATGTGGAGCTTAATGCTGAGCTGGGACCACTGGATTGATGCCTGAAGTGCCAGTCCAGGTGGCTCAAACGCTGACTCATAACTTAGCAAAGAAAAATGGGTCAACGCGCAGCGTCTTGCACAATGGCTCCATCTATTCCTGCTCATTAGACCCTTCACATTTCTCCTCGATGCTAAGCAGGCTTGTTAAATAGGATTTAATTACAGGTGTACTCGCTAAGCCGCCACAATAACAGGCTGATAATCAGAATTTAACACAGGTGTGTGAGGAAGTCAGGGAGAACAAAGGAGAGAGTGGAAGACACAGATGTGCAGTGTCCCTAAAAGCTCCAACCTAAGCGCTTCCTTTCAGCTTGTGCCACAGCCCTGCAGACCGCAACATGACATGACCTTGTTTTTATCGCTGCTCAGCAGATTGGAAAACAAAAGGGAGGAGGGTTTAAAAATCCAGTTTTTTTTCTTAAGAAAGGAGAAAAATCCCAAGAATTGGCTTTGAAATCTCCACTCCTGAAAAGGACTCCTGAGCTTTGCCTGAGGTGGGTCTGTATTTTTGTTTAATGGGTGTTGTCAGACACATCCAGAAGAGCCAGTCGAGGTGGCTCGGGCATCTGGTCAGGATGCCTCCTGGACAGCCCTGGTGAGGTTTTCTGAGCACGTCCAACAGGGAGGAGGCCTAAAGGGAGACCCAGGACATGCTGGAGGGACTATGTCTCTCACCTGGTCAGGGAAAGCCTTGGGATTCCCCTGGAAGAGCTGGCCCCAGGGAAGTCTGGGCCTCTCGACTTAGGCTGCTGCCCTCGCAACCCGACTCCGGATAAGCGAAAGAAAATGGATGGATGGATGGATGGATGGATGAGTGGGTTTTATCAGAATGGGTCACCACTTGGAGACACACAATGAAGGGAGGAGCTGAAATAACTGACTGGTTTTTAAAGCCCGACCTACATTTAAAACCAGCATAAAGCACACATATATAAATATAACATGTTAATCTCACAATTAAAAGTTTAAAGCAGCAATTACGTCTCCCGCTTCTCCCTCCTGTACTGGTTGAAAGCCAAATCACAACAGTCATGAACAACCGTGCTCAGCCTGTTGTAGCTAATGAAAAACTAACTATAATCCATATTTTTCTCTGGAACAAGCTAACAGGTCTCCATTGGCCTACACATCTTCGGGTTACGTGGAAAAAACAATTTTCTCACAAAAATTACTCCAAAAGTCTAAATAATTTATGTATGTGCAAATGTTCATTGAGAACAAGTTCTTCTGATGTTTCTCTAAACATTTGTTACGGAAGGCTCTAAGCTGCACTTTGCTCTTTAAGTGGAGTTTCTCGTCAGCAGAGGGCTACAGAGTGTGAAGATGCTCAGGTTTCTGGCTCAAGAACCACTGAAACCAGTTTGAAAGCACTAGCGTAAAGTGTTACAAAACTCTTTAGCAGTGCTTCAAACATGGACAGTCTGAATAACTGTGATGTTTTTGGACTTTGTCGAGTTCTCACCCTTTTTGCGTTTCTGGCTCCTTCTCAGACGGGTCCACCTCCTGGAGGTGCTGGTAGGCGGGGCCTGAATACTTCGATCCTCCAATGGGGTTTAGCCTCCCTCTGTGTATGGGCGGAGTTCTGCGAGGAGCTGACCAATGGGCAGATCGTGTTTTCTGGTCGGGGCTGTGGGACAACGAGCCACTTCTGACAAACAGAAAGGAGATTTTCAAAATGAAACACAAAGTTTTATCCAAAAACATTTCAACAGAAAAAGGTTTGTTCTGCTAAAACACTCAGCAAACATGTCACAACCAGAATATTTGGACTGATCATTCTGAAGTAGAAAATTCTCTCTTCATGCTGCTGTTATTTTTTGAGTTTAGGTTTAATTTTTGCACAAACACCACTCCAGGCCCACATTCATATGTAAATCTGCTGTTTGAAGGATATATTTGCCTCCAAAATGGGCTTCTTAGCCATAACAACAGAAAGCTTACAGTCAGGCACTTAACATCGCTGGCAGAGTTTTCCATTTCTGACTATAAATGAGATTTTTCCACAACAGAGAGAATTAATCTGGACCATTTTCTGTGGCTGTTCTGGGCCGTGGTATCCCGATGCTCTTGCTGTTCTGACAATGGTGTCTCTGCATAAGCTAATGTGACTGCAAACAAATAAATATTGTCCAGTGCAGTCGTGTTCTACTGAAGAGCAACAGACTGCCACACAAGTAATGTTCGAGTCAACAAAGCTCTGCACACAAACTGTGAAATCAGAGGAAATGGAAGCAAAGTTCCTGCTCCATGTGGATGGACGGCTGAAGTTTTGATTTGTCCTGGAAAAACAGGACGTACCCTGCTTTAGGATTTCAGCTTTAGGATTTACTGAACAATAATGTCATAAAACAGAATAAGCAAAGCCATTAGCAGTATTTTATCACATAAAACTGCTCATTTAAAGTTTTCAGCCGTAGCATCTGACAAACAGACACAAAACTTAGTGAAGAAAAGTAATTCCTGTAATTCCATAATCCTCCGAGTTTCCGCATTCCCGGCTTGAACACCCTTTAATTTTAGACCTTTTGTTGTTGGAGTTCAGTTGATCATCCTTTCTCTTTAACTCACAGAAATACAGAATAATCTGAAAAACTTAAAGAAAAGTGTGAAAACATCTGTGATGAACAGCGTGTAACACATTCATCTGTGCTGGTGTCATCGTCGTGGCTAGAAAAAAGGTTTAGATGTGAGAAACTTCAACTCCTCCCTGGGTTTTAGTGCACAAGTCACTTATATTCTTTCAGATATAAAGTTTTGTGGTTTTTATAGAGAGTCTTGGATAAAAAAACCTAATTCCTTTTGTTAACGGCAGTAAGATGAAAGGTTTAAAATAAGAAACGCCTGAATGTAACATTGATAATAGGATGAGCTGACTCAGCATGTTGATTGAGGACTTTTTCACCCGTTAGTATGGTAAATATGGCTGATCTCTACTGTTAGCCTACTTTCTATGTTGTAATGGAGGAAAGAACTACTTCCATCAAAAGCTGGAGGTAGGACACTGAACATGTTGTGAGCTCCATGTGTCCATGTCTGACTTTCTTCCACTTTTACGGAGAATAACTTAAGTCACAAATCTCGATTTCACTGTGAATAGGAGGGTAGATTAGCAGGATTAAGCCTGGGGCACACAGAAGACAGATGGGCCATGCCACGGACGCGCCGCGGTTTTGGGAAGTCAAATGGTCACGCAGGACTCGCTATACCGCTGAACGCTTCTTGGATAGTTACAACATCGCGCGGGACTTGAGAACAGGAAGATGAAAGTGACTCTTGTTTATGCGTGATCAGACTTGCCATCGTGTTTTGTGAGACTCTGATTCATAAAAAATGGGTAATACGCAAGTTATTAGAATACTTTAAGATCAATAGTAGTTTAACGTTATCAATACTGTAATCAAGTAGCATTTATAAGCTCCTCGTCCTTGTTTGGGCAGTTGAGTATGTGTCGTAGAGCCGTTCCACGTCGTTTATGTTTATGTTTATTTATTTGGCAGACGCTTTTATCCAAAGCGACTTACAATTTATAACCTATAGGGCATGTTGTGATCTGTGGGGGAAACCGGAGTACCCGGAGGAAACCCACGCATGCATGGGGAGAACACGCAACTCCACGCAGAAAGGCCGCAGCCGAGCCGAGTTTCGAACCTGCAACCTTTGTGCTGCGAGGCAACAGTGCTAACCACTGCAACACCATGCAGCAACGTCATAATGTCCACAGCGCTTGAAATAGAACTGGCACCTATCTTCAGCGTATTCAATGTAAAAGCATTTCTGGGACGTGGCGTTGCACTCCCCGTGTCGCCACTCTCAGAAACTGTAATGGCTTCTTTTTAAAATGACGGTGTGGGCGTGACGTGGCGCAGAGCATCTGTGTGCCCCACGCTTCACTGTGAGCTCAGCGTGGCTCGGTTTGGCTCTGCATGTCTGTAAGACTGCATCACTAGTAATGACAATGTAGTTTCCGCCACTTTTTAGAACCAACTTCGCTGTGGCTCCAAGCGTACCATGCCGAGGAGAAAACCACTATGTCAGAAGAGTGTCAGTCACCGATTGGCTAGAGGGTGAGGTCACCCATGTCCTGCCTGCATTCTTTCACTGGTCTTTTCTTGTCAGTCTAACAAAAAGCCACAGAATGAGCAGAATGTTAAACCATGTCTTCCATTGTTCCTTTGTGCTGTGTTTGGGCAGTGGACACATCACCTTGTGGTACTCTGGGGGCTGCCCTGCTTCGAGGAGCCCACCCACTACAGCAGGGGTATTCAATTAGAGCACGTGTCAGACCCAAGGCCCACGAGCCAGATGCGGCTCGCGGAGCATTTTTATGTGGCCCGTGAGATAAATATCAAAAATATATTAAAACTGACCCGCTGGCCGATTTTACCGCAAAGACTACAACTCCCATGATGCTTTGCGGCGTTAACGCGGAGCCGAAGCGCCCCCTCCTTTGTGTTTTTTCCAGCGCCTGCTGGCTGCTGCCGGTCTCTGCAGCTCCGCTGTCTCGGACAAACTAAACACTCCTCTCACTCAGTGCCGAGTTCACTCAGCTATTTTCTGACGTTGAAGCCCAGAAATGGAGATTATAACCGCTCAGTAATGTGTTCACGACTGAAAGAGAAAGTTTTCCAGCTAACTTCCAGACAGAGCTGATATAACTCCTGCGAGCAGCAACACGCTCAAACCAGCATGACTCTGTGGCTGCTGTCGTTGTGTTTCCTCCCCGACACACAACAACGTGGTCAAGCTGCTCAGACATGTTCATCAGTACAAACCTATGTGAGCACCTGTTGTCATCTAATGTTGTCATTATTATGATGAAGATGAACAAAACAACAGGAGTCTCCTCCTCAGCTCAGATCAACCCCATGATGCAGGTATCTGGCTGGAACAGGTGAGCATCACAGTAAACCAGTGGAGCAAACTGAGCTTTAAATATGTTGGTTTTATGCTCTTTTTCTGCTCCAAAACATGAAAGTTAACAGGTGAGATGTTGCATTTTCATTTAAGATAAAATGATATTTTATTTTGTTGTTGGCCCGTGAGAAAAGATTTAACCTACAGTAAACAGGAAGTGGAAAGGCTGCAGATAGATGAATAGAATAGAAAATCCCTTTATTGTTCCTCAGTGGGGAAAGCTAGACGTCACAGCAGCGATGACACGTATTACAGGAGAAAAAAGGAGAATAAAAAATAAAAAAAAATGAATAAACAAGAAAACATAAATCCTGAATAGATTTTAAAAATGCTGAATATACCAGAAGTAATGAATACCACTGATGCGTTTTATTTAAAACTGACTTGCTCGTGTGTCATTTGGTTATTCCACATTCAGTGTTAATGCAGAAATATGTTTGTTTCCAAATTTAAAGGTTCAAAATTGCATATATGTTGATAAAGAAAATGCGCAAATTTGCCGTCACTTTTTCAAAAATATTAAGTTTGGCCCACGACCAGAGTTTCATTTCGGCCCCGTGTGAGTTTGACTCCCCTGAATTAGAGACTTGTTAGGCCAAATTGTTATAATAATTATGCCAGTGGGCTGCCCATTTCCATGTTCTCCATCTCTCCTACTATCTACACACTGTCAGCTTTTCTGATATCTCCATCTAAGCTTTACAGTCATTCAGATTACTGTATTTTCTGGACTATAAGTCACACTTTTTTTCATAGTCTGGCTGGTCCTGTGACTTATTTAACAAAGTGACATATACCAAATTATGTATACCATGCTGCTGCGGGCTGGCTCCGGCCCAGGTTTCAGCTCCTCTGCCCTGCTGGGAGGGTGTCAAACACCGCCATCATCTTCTGCAGCCTGTGGCGGGGTGCTGCGGGCGCTCTCCCCGCCCGTTGGCAGGGTTTGAAACACCGCCATCCTCTGCTGGAGGCCGTGGCACGCTGCTGCGCCCCTGTTGTTTATTCTGTTATTGTTACAGGTACTTGTCTTGCAATGTGAAATGCTTGGTCTCAGATTTTGTAAGAAAAATAACAAATTTCCCCCCAAAATGCGACTTATAGTCCAGTGCGACTTATATATGTTTTTTTCTTCTTCATTATACATTTTATGGCTGGTGTGACTTATACTCCAGAGCGACTTATAGTCCAGAAAATACGGTAGTAAACAGAATTAACAGAACAGCATATATAAAGTGTTTCCCCGCTCTGTGATCCTCTAATGCATGCATTAATAACTTTTTAGTTTCTGTGGTCTGAAGGCTGCACGTCTGTGCTGTAAAAATGACAGGAACAAAAATTCTTCTTCATTCCTTTTAACAATGTAGGAACATGTTGCACACTAGAATAATTTTACTTTAAAATGTGGTAAACAGAAAAGTTTTTTAAAATATTCCTGTTTTCCAGTCGCTGAGTGGGACATGGCAGTGAATCTGTGGTCTCCAGGTCTGCAGCTGTGTACTGTTGTGGAATTCACAAGGGTGTAGGTGGGGTTTCAACAAATCCAAGTGTGGCAACAAAAATATTTTATCATATATTGTGCCTATTGTTGCTGTGGGAGGTGTAAAACAGCATGATGCAGATCTTTTAAAGGTTCCATATCATGCTATTTTAAACCTTTGAGAACAAAGGTAGGCACCATCGACATCTATACTGGACAGTTTATTTCCATAGGCTCCAATAAAACGTTTTTGAGGAGAAATGGGAGGTGGCCACCACCGCCATTTTGACCTTGTCACAGGTTCTGTCAAGCCCACACAATTGTACAAAAGGGAATAGAGGTGGAGATGAGGGTGGGGCTGTAAGGCTGGGATCAACTGACGACACCCGGTAGAAATAGCTACAAGCTAACCTGAAGCTAACGCAGAGGTGGGAGGTAAGCTAACGGAGGTGGCAACCTAGCTACAACCGGAGTTAACTGTGCACAACACCAGAACTTCTGAGTCAGAGATACGCCGGGCTGACCGCTGGGTAAAAAAGGGTGGAACACAGAGGTCTCCCGAGAGCTCCACAAGCTGGCAGCCGCACAGCAGACAAGCGCCGCTGCGATCTGAGACGCGCAGAACTGCTGCTGGGGAGAACCGGGTGGAAAGGTTTCCATCCCAGAGTTCCACAAGCCGGCAGCCCGCGCAGCAAACAGAAGCCGCGATTAGACAGAGATGCGCCGAGCTGCGGGGAGGGGAGAACCGGGTGGAAAACATCGGTCTCCCGAGAGCTCCACAAGCCGATAGTCGGAACCCAGCTCCACCAACATGTTATATTTCAACCCATTTTTTAAAGTGCAGCATTATGTTAAATGCACTGGGTTTTACCCTATTACATTTAAATTTCATGGTTAAACAGTACATGTTAAAATCTAAGCTCAGCTCGGCAGTGACCTAAAATACATAAATATAATTTTACTTACCGAAATAAATGAAGTGGAGACTCCTTGGACGCTCTATTAGTGCAATTAATGCCACAGCAAGTCATTTTGTCCAACAATTGCACAAAAAATATGCAAAAAAGAATACACAAACGGCACAACTAGTAGTCTAAGTTGAGAGACTGAAAATGACGGAACAGTTTTCAGGCGAGGCCGAGGCTCAGACTGAGGCCTTTCCACGTGGTCACGTGGGTCTGATGCTCATTAATTATACAGAATTTTAGGCTTTTAATACACTTAAACAGAAGAGTGAGAAAAAAATTCACCCCCCTCAGAGTTGTCATGAGTGTAAAACTAGATCATTTAGACCAAAAACATGTTTTGGAACCAGACTGTAAACATGTTTATTTCTCCTGTGAAATTGGTATTTTTAACATGGGAGTCAATGAGGATTTGCTCGCTTCTGACACCAGCCCCCAGCGGATGAGGGTGGAACTGCAATTTATTTCATTTCCGCCTTGGCCTCAATTTCTGTCCCGCATTGTGGGGGCTTGGTAGGCACATTACATGATAAAACATTACCGTTGCCACTAATGAGATGTCATTTATTTAAAATTCTAATTTTTTTCGTCAGCCTAAATTTATACTAAAAAATAAAATGCTTTGTTTCAGCGAAACTCCGCCCATGCCGGCTCTGACAAAACGTGCCCACAACAGCGTCTTAGGTTGGTTACTGTATTGGTTATGGTAGTCCAGTGGTAAAGGTGTCCACTAGCTGAACCACTAGCCTTCCAAGTCTGTTGCACGACCATAGCTACATATCCTGATCTGGCCAGGGGAGACAGGTTTCAGACCAGACACTAGCTTCCGAGGGAGGAGCAGGGCCTGATGTTAGGAGCAGGAAGATGGTGTAATGTACAACCCATACATTAGGCCATTTCAGGAATTTCAAAATAAATTTTTTTTTAAAAGCCAGCTGACACAGGAAAATGCATGAATGCAGCCAAAAATGAGTTTGTTAAAAATGTTAAAAAGCTCAAAAAAGTGAATTTTCGATGATATGGCCCCTTGTTGCGCTCACACAATGAAGGGGCCCTGTCGTCTCATTTCAGCCTAGGCATTTAACTCATTTACACAGGAACCTCATCCCTCTGGCTCTGCTCTTTGTTCATGTGGACTACAGTAAAACCCTCAGCTGTCTCCTAACAGTTAGACGTGTGATTGTCCACTCACTCATAGCCTCGTGTGCTTCTCGTTTGATCTCTTCTGTGTTCATGGCAGTCATAGATATGCTTGTTACTGTGTTTATGGCTTTAATTATAATTACTATCACTCTTCTGAAAATCAGTAATTAGCTTTGGCGGCACTGTAATGTGGATAATTCAATTTCCCTCTTCACTGAGTTCTTGCTGATTGCAGGAGAGGACACAGAAGTTTCCCATTGTTGGTGTAATCTGCCTTTGTTCCTGGGGCGAACAGACTACCAGTACCAAATTACACCTGTGTGTGTGTGTGTGTGTGTGTGTGTGTGTGTGTGTGTGTGTGTGTGTGTGTGTGTGTGTGTGTGTGTGTGTGTGTGTGTGTGTGTGTGTGTGTGTGTGTGTGATACCTGTGATGTTTAGCAGCTACTCTGGAGCTGCCGGTGATGCTGCAGTGTGCAAAGCTGGACTCACAAATGTTTCCTTGGCGAGGCATGGAGGGACGTTTGCAGTACTGGAGACACAACAAAAGCATTTATGTGTTAAGTGACTTTTCTGTGGCGTACGTCCTATACAGGTTATTTTATTATTCCACTTAGTCTCTCTTTTTTAGCCTGAATACAAGGAGTGTCTGAACCCACGACTGAGTTTAATATTTCAGTCTAAATGAAGCACGATAAAAGTAATTCATGTGTGTTTCCCTTTTTTAATGACTATACTGTGTGAATGACTTTAACCTTAAATAAGATGGACGTTTGTTAAAATGGCCAGAAGACGTTTTATTGTGTCTCAATTTTTCAAGTAACAACAAAAGACTTTGACTTCAGGAGCTGGAAAATATGCAGCCAAATCAGTTGCTTTACAGAAGCCAGAAAGCAAGAATAGATATTTTCTTTATTTTATGGCATGGTGAGATTTTCTCCCTCTGAACGCTGAACTTTTGTTGAGTGCACATTTTAAGTACTGTCTAGTGCAGCAGAAGGTGAAGGGTGCAGGAGTGGACGAGCATCTGACTGCATGGACCATCACCTCCCTCACCAACAGGCCACAGTACGTGAGGCTGCACAGCTGTACGTCTGAGGGCGCTGTGTGCAGATCGCTGTGTGTCTGGGGGAATGAGCTGGAGTACAGATCAGTCATCATGGACTTTGTAGACTGGTGTGAGCGTGACCACCTTCACTTGAACACCAGTAAAACAAAGGAAATGATGATTGACTTCCAGAGAAACACTCCTCTTCACTCAACAGAACACTACCGTACATAACTCCTCAGTTTAACTGGTACTGGCATTATCCAGGTACACAATAACACCAATGCAATACTCAGTATGTGTTCAATACTTGTGTAATACCAGATTTACGTAGTCTGTCTGTGTCCCTTACAGTATGCTAAATAGTTCTGGAACCCGAATTTTTGGTTTTTAGTGGTTGAAGGTTACAACACTAGCTTACTGCTTATTTGCATACACATGTACCTTTGTTATTATTTTACTTCTAATTTTTCTCCAAGTGTTGGTGCTGCTGTAACAAGTGAATTTCCCCACTGTGGGATCAATAAAGTCTGTTCTATTCTAAATTCTCCCCAGCTGTTTAGAGCGTAACTGTAATTTTGCCCAAAGGTAAAACACAACTGATGGTTTTGGGATCGAAGCATCATCAATGTGGAGACTGATTTAGAGCAGTTAGTAGCTGCAAATAAAAACAGAGAAATCTTCAGTTTCGCTTACAAAAGTTTATAAGAAATAAGTTGAAAGTCATCTTTCCCGAGTTGAGAGAGCGAAGAAGAAGAAGAAGAAGAAGAAGAAGAAGAAGATTACTTCTATGTTTAAGAGACAATGAGATCAGAATATCATATTATTGTATTGCTTTCATTTTTAACATTACTGATAAAAGTCAAAAGAAGCTGTTAGTTTATATGTTAAACATGCTCCTGTTTATAAATCTGATACATTTTCAGTTTTAATCCTTATTTCATACTTAATTAAAAATGATTTCTCAAGGGATTGCATTTGCCCCCAGAAATCAAAAATAAGATCTTCTTCTGTTGAGAAACGGTGGAGTTTTAGTAGTTTAGGCCAGACCTTAGAAGTACAAACAAACCCATAGACTCTCATATGATCACTGAACACTCAGACCCTCAGCTCAACACATGAACACATGAAATTCAAGCTCAGTATATGTAATTCCATTTTTAGTTTTTTTATGACACAGAAAAGTTTTTTTTTTTTTTACCTTGCTGACAGTTTCGTTTGCCAAGGATGCGGGACCATAAACAGAGACGAAGGGGTTTACACATTGGATCGTGCATGGGACTGCATCCTCGGTGAGGGGAGAGCGGGCAGCAGAGGGCGACAACGTCCTCTGCTGCCCGCGGCTAAACGGAGCAGGAAGTGACGCCACCATCAGCGTCAGCTCTGAGGAAGTTTGCAGTAGGCAAACAAAACTGTTATCAAGGTAAAAAAAAACTTTTCTGTGTTTTAAAAAATAACTAAAAATGGAATTAGAAACTAGACACAGTAAGAACACACCAAAGCTCAGTATAGGTATTGTGGTCAGTTGGCTGTGGTGGCCATTTTTAATCGGCTTGACTCCAAACCCTGAAGTGTTGTAGAGGAACATCCACTGAGTTTATTAAATCGGTCCAGTAGTTTATGAGGCATTTAGATAAAAACAGACCACCACACAGTTAGGCAGAAACATGACGGCCCACCGCGAGGCTTTCAGGTGAAAATGAATCATTTTAAATTATTTTGTGAAGCTGTGAGTGTTTGTTATGTGGTGAAGCTTACATAAATATCTGTAAATGAAGGAGAGTTTAAACATTTGCATGAACACTGTTTCAGAGTTTTTATTCTGAAGACAAAACTGGCTTTGGAGCAAGAATGTACTTCTCTGTGGAGCAGTGAATACTTTGTATCTGACACTTGTAGTTCCTTCTGGCGGCTAACTGAACACGGCACCTGAGTGCCTTCTTCATGGACATCCTTTTATTTGCTGAGAAAAGCTTCCCTTCACAAATACTGCTGTATGTCTCACTTTATTGCTTTGGAATCTTTTCTCATCCTTATTGATCTTTTCTTTGTCCTCTCATCTTTAGACGTCTCTCGCTGAAACCCTCCGGACACACTATCTGGATGTGCTCCATATGGTCAAATGTTTATTTTATGCATGTTCCGGGCTCAGCTTTTGCAAATATGTATGCAGTTATTTCATTTCTAATCTCATAATGAAACACACGTTCAAAGATCAGCTGTGGATGACATAATTGTGCTTTACCAGCCACCAAATAGAGATAAAACCCAAAACCTGCAAAAGGAGATTTGGTATGGTTCCAGTCTACCACAGTTTCCTTCCTGTGAGACGAGCCTGTTTAGTGCTTTTTCTTCACCGGAACATTTTCGTCTCATCTGTTGTAGTCAGCTTATAGTTTGATGTGTGACTAACAAGGTTGTCATGTACACAGCCTTTTTGTGAGGAACCTCAGCAGGACACCAACCTTATTAGCATCTCGCATGCTGTCATGGTGATGTGACCATTTTAAGGTCTGGAGGACAATTTGTACTCAAATCTATGATGGAATATTGTCTGAAGGAAAGTTTAGTTTCAGGGGAATTTTTTTTGAGTGAAAACCAAACTTTTTAGATTAAATTGGCAAAGATTTATTCAGAAAAGTCAAATTGAATTAGGTTTCCTTTGAATAATAATCACTTTAGGTACCGAGTCCAGAAAGAACCTGGCTCTGAGATATTGTTCACACATGTGAGAGCCGTCGATGCTGTTAAAAAATAAACTCAGACAAAATGACAAATGTGTAGTTAGCATCAAACTACCAGAAGGCCATTGTCACCCCACGCCTCCATGTTTAACAATGGTAAACCAACCAGAGTCTGAAAGTAAAGAAGCGTGACCAATAAAATTCACCAGCTTCAGCATGAACACCGAACCGCGAAATACCACAAGACAGATCTGTCAAAGGTTTACTGGAAAAGAGAGAGGCTGCGTTTAACCTACAGACCAATGATCATTTGGAACAAATAACCACTGAAGAACTGCACGTGTGGCTAAAACAGCCTAAAGAAAATTAACTCTGAAGTTTGAAGTTGCTCCTAAATTAATGCATCAACCTTGTTTCAAACTGATCCTGGTCTAAGCTGCAGAGTCATTTAAATAATTTAACTGACCAACAATGACACAGTTCACATCCAGGCTAAAGGCGTTTTATTTCCAGATGCATATGTTTCTTAGCTGATTGCTCCAGGCGAGCACCTTGAAATGATGCTGTCTGTCCTGTCTTGTCTCATAAATGTGGAAAACAATTATTTTTCTTAATAACTAAAAGGCAGAAATAGAAAGGTGTGGCGTGCTGCCCAGACATTTAGGAAGGTCCAGCGGAAACATGGTGGCAGCTAGCATTCCACCCGAGTGTGAGATAAAATCAGCAGGTTTGAAGGCAAATGTTTGGAATCCATCCTTGCCTTCAAACTCGCCAAGTAAAGTTTGCCGTAGCTTGGTGACACCGTTGGGAATTGGTTTTGAGTATTTTGATAAATTGACCTGGAAGCTACTGAGGAAAAAAAAGCACAATTATTTCATTAAATGACAAAAAAAAAGATCAGATTGTATGAAATGTGTTTCAAGCAGTTGTCTTGTTCATCTAGTTTAGTAACAGAACTGAGAATTCATTTTGAATAATGTAATCAATTAAGCTGGAAATTTAGATTTTTTTTTGTTTTCAAATGACTAGAATGTTGTCGGTCCCTAAGCGAGTCCTCAGAACACAGCTGGCAGCCGTCTCCCTGGCTCAGTGCTTGGCACGAGAACTCATCGCTGACCGTGGAGAGAATCAGAGAGTTTTATTGCCAGCGCTCCAGCGAACCAGAGCATAGGAACTTGACTCCACAGAACAGCCTGACCAAGGTTACACACACACATATAGACAGAACAGATACAGGCAGACCACGTGAGCAGCCATAACGGCGCTCATTTCAATAGATGAAGAGGGGATTACATGAGGAGAATTAGAGGAGGGAAAAAAAAAAGCGGAGCAGAGTTACACCCAGCAGGGAGTAGCTCTACTATGCAAAAAAACACCTCAACATGTAAGCACGAACGTCACAGTTCACAACAAGAGACCCGGTAGGGAGGGGGGGCTGGGATCCTGGTTTCCTCAGCGGGAGCAGCCCGTGTGGCGCTCAGCCAACTGTATCCACAGGTGGGTGGGAGGTCATGGGAAAGCACAGAGCACATTGAGTTCCTCCATTTTGATGACCTCGCTAGGCAGAGACCACAATCTGAAGGCGGGGGGTGGGGGGTGGGGGGTAGGTCGGGTTTTCACAGCATCTGTCTGCATTCCTTCCATCGTGGGGGTTATTGCACGCAACTCGAAGGCTGCTATGGTGTCAGATTGGATAACAGGACTTTGTTTGGGTCAGGCAGAGATAATTTTCCTCTCTGCCTTGAAGTCTGTATTGATCATTCAAGTCCTCCAGTGAAGCCAATTTAGGTATTAAACATCTCCACACCGTCCAGTGACCCTCTCCGTGATGACATCCATTTTGCGCACTAATACCGGCAACGCAGCAAGGACATTGTCCAGCTTACGGTTCACCTCGAGTAACGTCCCAGTCTGTGAGGCATCCGCCCGGGCGGTGCTTGCCATGGGTGCGGGTCGCACTCCAATCGCTCCCGACTTCCCAAATTTCCAGAAAACCAGATATCCTCCCATTCCAATCAGAAGAAATCCAGTGATCATCAAGCCAAATATCCACACATCTTCGACGTCCTCAATGGACAGCTGAGAGAGACAAACGATCCTCCAGACCTTACAGGAATCGAGCGCATATCCCGCTGCATGTGTCCCGTGAGGACAAGCGTGAGCCCCCTCCTCCGTTCTCATCGAAAAGATCTTATCAATCGCGTTGACTGACCAATTAATTAAATCAATTTCTAAAAAAAATAGGGAATCCCAGAAGAACTGCAGAGAAGCGCTCTGTAGGCAGACGGAACAAAGAGCCTTGGGAAAAAAGATAAGGGAGCAAAAAGGGAAGCGACTTTATATGAGTGCCAGAAGGAAAGGAACCATTGATGCACGTTTCTGAACCATGGAGTGAATGTGTCGAATATCCAACATCAAATCCAACGACCTGTAAATGTTGCTATAATAACACCTCTCATCTTTTGTGCTTCTGCACAGTTGCTGCATCAGTCATCCTTCTTGTTTCTTTCTCACATCAACAGACCCCCAAACAAAAAACCTTTCTGGCAGAAGTTTCTCATCCTGTAAAACAGTAAAATATGAGCTTTAAGCAGAAAGGAAGTTACACTGCCACACACGTAAGAGACGCTGCTATGGTCACCTCAGAACTAAAGGGATGTCTGAGTTAATTAATTAGAAATGAGTAATTTTACAATGTTCATCAGCAGGCTTCATACAGACACTGAACTGTCACTGACAAGTCAGGGTCCTCGGTGCTGACCCGTTGTGGTTTAGGATGTGTTTTGTTTCAGTCTGAAAACAGAGCTTTAGAAAAACACCTGAAATTTCCTGCATGAATCATAAATGCAAACACAAACAAAGAAACAATTTAACTCAAATAGATAACACCAGCACATTCAGCAGAAGCACTTTGACAAAGACCCTGAGCCCAGCAGGTAGTGGCCAATGTTAATGGAAACATGTGCATGTGTGTGTGTGTGATGTGTGTGATAACCTGGGAGACAGGGACTAACACACAAACGCCACATGCCTGCAGCAGTGCTGTTTTTTAACAGACTGTCGGGACCAAGCAGGAGATGATTTGTCTGATTTGTGCAGAGATGCAGAGTTTAGCGCGTCATAAACACCAGAGCAAACCGGCTCCCAGACGGAGGAGTGTTAATGATGCTGCCTCTGCGGACAAACTCATTGGAACAACTGAAGAATTCATGACTAGTTTGTAAAACCGGATTGACGGAGGAAGCCTGACTCTTTCAGAGCTGCTCTTTTGTTCATTGCTTAATCAAATGCTTCCAACCAAAGGCCCAGCAGCGCTCATCAGAAGGGCACCTCTTTATCACGAGACGTGCTGCTGCCTTTTTCATGACCCAACAACCGCAGGTTTGTCTAGTGTGGCGGTCTTAAAGCAAAATCAGAAATGTAAATCAAAGCTGCTGCTGACTGAAACCAGGACCACTGGACAGCCACCTCTCTGACTTTAGACGAGACATCCCCGTGGCTCAGGGTCATGGTCATCACTAATTCTGTTAAATCCGTTCACATTTGAGGTTTCTCAAAGACTTTTGCAGAAAACAACTAAAACAAAATTCCGTTACATTAATGAAGAAGATTCAACTGTAGCTCAACAAATGTTTTTTGTAATGTCAACACACTGACGTTCTCATGTGTTTGATTATTAGATCCCACCATACAATCATGGCTTATTTGTGCTTTTACATCTGAGCATAGCAGAATTAGCTTAAAGAACAGCATGTTTCTGGTTTTAAGCCACGCCCCCTACATGTAAACAAATGGGACGTTCACCAGAGTCCTCAGACAAATCAGATGACTTGTCAGACCTGTTTCCACTATCCAAACATGGAAGTAATTTACTGGACCTTCGTGTTCTGTATGTCTCCATTTCACCGGACCATTTTCCTTTTCAGGAACCAGCAGAGAAGCTGGACTGGGGTTTGCACTCAGAACGGTCGGTAGAGTGGATGGGCGGGACTTATGGTGTACTCATGCTGATTGGTTGAAACCCAGTAGGGATGTCGGCAGACATCACTGACTGACCAGCATTTGTAAAATTGGAGGAGTTTCTGGTGAAGCAGCATTCACGCGGTTTTAGAACATCAAACACCAAAATCGTGGCAGAAATCCTCCCACGTGAAATAAAAGAGTAAATAAGTTATGATGCCAGCATACAGATCTTGAGAGTATACTTTTAGAAATCTGTTACATAATCTCTTGTAGCAGGGACAGTCAATAAATGTGAGGAGATTTTATATAAAACGGTGTAAAACCTCACATGAATCAACGGGTCACCGAGTTGCAAAGGCCCAGAGTGGAGCCGGACTGCAGAGACTCTGTCAATTTTAATCCTCGGCAGACAGAATTTAGAGCAAAGGGACATTCTCGCCTGAGGCTCTCCGCCCGAGTTTCGGTTGCAAAGTGTCAGATGTTTGAGATAAACCGTGGAGCGAAGCTAAACGGGACTTGAATGTATTCTGAAGTCTGGTGTTCGTGAGGACGATTCGTCAGGATGCCTCCTTATATTATCCTCAAGCTGAAGGAGTCGTCAAGGACAAAATAACTCCTCCTTTGCTCCAACATGAAAAGTAGCAGAAACGGAAACATCTGCATGAGTTTAACATTCTCATAAAGCACCGAATGTGTGTGTGTGAAAAGTTTCTAATTTATCTGAAACACAAACATGAAGCAGCAGAAAACAGGTGTTGATCAGGAGCAGAACACTCACATAGAAGGGAGGCTCTGGGCTCCCCCCAGGTGTGTTGAGCCGAGCTCCCCCTAGGTGTGTCGACCTCCCCCGACCTGCCCTGTAATTTGAACCCTGAGCAAAACTCCTATTTGTGGTTAGACTTTTAAAGGCGTGTAAATAAGCATAACAGGGAGCTCAACTAGAAATGAAAGTGACAGCAATAGGGATGTGTGGCCGCTCCCTGGTCGCATCAAACAGAAAAGCTCAGAACTTTTTCTGAACCAGTCCAGCACCCATCTGCCACCAGCACCTGGACAAAAAGACCTCTCTTTCCCCCTAAAGGATGACTTAGCAAGTGACTCCTCATCAGTATGATGCACGTTGAGTCGTCACTTAGGACATAATCCAAGCGTGGAGTGAATGGCCATAAGCTTTATGATCCAACAGATTTCTTTTCTTTGCTCTTGCAGTTTAACCACATTTGATTTGAATAAATGAAGCACAGAACTGCTGGACCCATTTCTAAAGCCTTGAGTAAACGACAGGTTAAAATCACAGCAGAAGGGAACTTTTATATCACTGTTCCATTCATTAGATTCAGTAATTTAATAGTGAAATTTTATTTTATTTTATTTTATCTGCCACCTGCTGAAAACAGTAAACTAGATCAGCTTCAGTCCCTCAAGTCATCGTTTTCCTTCTGCAGCAGCACTGACTCGTGGGAGCAGTCGCCCTGCTGTAGCAGCTAGCATGCTGCCATGCTAACACTAGTGGAGAACCTATTCACATTTTTTCCATTCCACATTTTATTTTCTTAAACAACACTTCCAGAAAGTTTTCACCAGATGTTGGACTAAAACCGATTATCGTTTGCAGTCAACTTGATTCAAGATGGCCGCCACGGCTAACTGACATTAGCATAGAAAAATGGCGGTGTGAGGTCTGTAGCCCCCTAAATAAAGGTACTAAATCAAATGATTAAATAGCATACCTCAACACTTCCATGAAGAACCACTCACTATAATAAACATTATCTTATAATGGTGACACGTTTTAACCACAGCTTAAACTGGTTTTAGCATGAATGAATGTGCAGCGCCCAGGTGGGTTAAGTGGTAAAAAAAGTTTCAGCTCAGCAAGTAACTGATTGTTTTTATTCATGAATTATTGAGTGTTTTAAGAAGACAAATCACACATATCTGTTATTTACTTCATAATTTACTTTGAACATATGCATCTGCAAACTTCACATTTACCATGAAGACCAGTAAGACGGGTGTAAACCTGTTGTAAACGAAAACCAGTTATTCACAGCGTTCATGCACACTTTAGAGGCTGTAGGGGAGTAAGGGCTGAAAATCTGCTTTTACCTCATGCAGGTTGGTGTTGGGAATCTTCATCTTTTCCTCTAGAGGGTTGTTGGAGTTGGTTGTGTAGTTCTTTAAGCTACGACTCTCCTTCAGTTGGGCCTGGAGCTTCTCCCTGCGCCTTCTACAGGGAGAACAAGAAACATGTTCATTTAAATGAGTTTATTCAGAATTGTTTGTTGGTTTTGATACAGTGTGTGATACGGTGTGCCTTTGTTTACAAGTTTTAAATGAGTGTGGGTTACGGGGGAGGACATATTTTTACTTAGGAATAAATAACCAAGACGCTACGGCGTAATTATTGTTAGTTTACTAGATTATTTAAATAAATGTGAGCCAAAAGGGATGTAGCACACTCACTGATGTCCCCTCCAAAAAGACAAAACTAAATCCAAAGTATCAAAAGGTTAAATGTGTCAAGTAACATTGACACTTTTTTCTCTCCAAAAAGTCAGTGTGACCAATCCCTGTCTGGTTAGTGTGGGGTCAGAAAAAAGCAGACGTATGCTGAGCCACTTGAGGTTAGCTGAAGCTGACATTTCGTTAACCACTACCATCTCTCTCTCTGTTACTGTGTATAGCCAACTCTAGACAAGCATCCTGCCACTGAGAACAGGTCACAGAAATGAGCCCTTGTTTGGTGAAGTCCTTCATATTCTGTCACATAATGAGTCCATTCTCATATTTGTTCCAACACTAAATGTACTGTACTCTGGTGGTCGTTTTTATGCCTACGCAGTACAAAGAACACATTAATATGAGTTGATCACACTTGCTGAAGTTTCTGATTTGCATCCTTTACATGTTGTGACAAGCTATGGCACCAAAGAAGTACACGTGGCCTCAAGATCCAACATTTTGTACCCTACTTGATGAATTTATTGCATTGTAAATGCATGTAACCATTGAAGTGCAACTGAAAAAAACAAGTGAATTTAGAAGATGACAAAACGAGGATTTTTTTGTCATTTTCACTTTAAATGATTTTAGTCCTGTGTTTTTATACATGTTCACAGTATGTTATAAAATAGTTTGTTATACTGGCAGCATGCATGGGTTTTAATGTGTTTTTTTGAACTTAAAAGAAAAAGTGTATTTTGTTAGCTTTACTTTGAAGTAAAAAATGTTGACTGATGAATTAGTTTCTGGTGATATGAAATTTAGTAATGACATTTTGCCAGTATAATACAGCTGCTACTAATTATATCACTGTAACCTATTACATTTAATAAAATTATTTCTAACTTTCTCAAATGGAAATGTGGACTTTTTGTTTGACCTAATCTATAAAATCACAATTTGTACATTTTTGTGTCAAAATAACACATTTTAATGCATATTTGTGTTTACTTGAGTGACACAATAGTAGTGTCAAATGGACAAAAACATTAGTTGTGTCATTAATGACACAACATGTGTTGTCTCTGAGCTGATTCAGCACATGTGTTAAAATTTAACACATCATGTGTTGTTTTTAACATCTGTTTTAAGAGTGCGTGTACTTGTTTTGTCTTTTAACATTTTATTTTTTCCAAAATCAGCCCCAGAGCAGCAGAAAGACGCCCAACTCTCATCCATCCTGTTAAATTTGTACATTGAAGGTGATCTTCGGTGCTAAATCTCACATGAAGCACACAGAGGAAATAAAGTCAAGAGTCTCCCACTCAGACTTGTTGCAATGCACCTTTTAGTTTCTGCACGGCAACGATTCGTTTCAGGATGAACCCTTCCTCCCTGTTCCTGTCTGCTGCTGTTTACTCTCCCTGCTGATGTGCTTCTTCATGACTTCCTGTTAATTTTCCATCATGGCCACCACACAGACAGTATAAATTTGAAAATGTCACCTCTGATTAAAACTTTTAACTTGGTGTTTTCTCGCCAGTGGAAAAAACCCTGAGCTCTGGAGGCAAACAGCTTCTTTTTGCAGCTTGAATGTGTGATTTTGAGGTAAAACAGCGTTCGCTTTGACCCTTGCATTGATTTTTCAAATAATCTTTACAGCCCAGTTGTAAAGATTGAAATTGAGTTAACCCAGAGTTTCTGGGTTAACTCTGTCTAGTGTTGGAAAGTATTTGCTATCTCAGAAGCCTTTGACCCTTCTTTCTTTTCCTTTTAAATGCCACATCGATTCTTTTTGGGCAATAAACTGAGATGTGAAAGTCTGCTTCTGGGAAGCACATGCACGGAGCTGGTCATGGTTTTAATCACAACGTAGGAAACATGGAGGCTACAACAATAAACTACATCATTAAAAACATTTCTGTAATTTCCTGTGAAAATTTGTAAAAGTTCAAAGTTCTCTATCTGCTAATCATGTCCCAATTATTTAAATAATCTTTTAAAGTCTAAAATTCAAGTTAACTTGATGCAGCTTGACTCAGTTTAGTGACTTTTGTTAAGAACTAATGAGGATTTCCAGAAGCACTGAAGCACTTGTGTTGCCGTTCTTTATGTAATTCTGTCACAATTTTAGCCTAACAACAAATATATTTCAAAGTAAAGTAGAATAAAGCACTCTGGGCATCATCCACTCACCAGTTGGTGCTCTACAGCTGATGGATAGCCAAGAACGCAGCAGGGGGCTTCGTCAGAGTGAAGACACATATGGTGTTGAAACGCCCGTTTCTTGTTTTTGCATCCAATAATATGTTTACTCACCTGAGTCCTCCAAATCCCTGCCTTATGTTTCAAAGTCCGGTAATCAACACATTAAAATGTACATTTCATTAGAATAAGGCCTGCAGTATGCTGAACTTTGTTGTCACCGCTGGCAGCAAAACACATTACTTTTTCCATAAAAGGACGTTTGGTGAGGCAGGTGAGAAAGCCTCGTTCCTTTATGAGCTCTACGACTTTACATGACTGAACTGGTGTTATGATGTCTTTGGGAGATTTTCCCACAGAACTTTTTAGCTAATATTTTATGATGTCTAATGTTTTAGATCTTTAGCTGCTTCCAGCAAACGCAGACGACATGAAAACGTAGACGTTTTGGTCATGTTCCAGCGATGCGTCTCTCACAGCTGTAGGTCTGATGCGCCATGATGGCCGCTCTCGTGGTCTGCTTGTATCTGTTTTGTTCTACATGTGTTGTGTGTGTAACCTTGGTCAGGCTGTACTGCGGAGACACACCTCTATGCTTCAGGACTCTGGAGCATTGAGTTGATTCTGATTCACATTTTCTCTCAAATGTCCTCGGATGGCAAAGTGTGGACACCGATGCTAACATAAGCCGTTTCTACTGTCCATTTGCCACAATGCAGTGGCGGCATCTGGGGGCCTTATGTTGTTTATGTGGTCAGACCGTTGCGGTAAGGAGGCACAATCGTGTCCTTTTTTACAAAAGATTACGCAATGTCGGCCTGAAAGGTTTTTGGGTTGGTCTCTGTGCTGCAGCGGACTTCCGTTTATCTTGGACACAACTAGCTTTTTATTGCGATTGAAGCCACGCTAATTAAGTGTATTTAACAAGCCGCTCCTAAAGGTGTCTGTCCTCCACAGTCCCTGTGCAATCTCTGGTGATCTGAGCTCCAGCTCTAACAGAGAGAAGCTCCTGGGGCGTTGCATCGCCTCAGTTTGCCGTCTCAGCTGTTTTTGTTTACAAAACAAAACTCACGGCCCGTGTTTACTTTAATTTTCAATATAGTTGTCGGCCGGAGCTCGGCATTAGCTCTCCATGTCATCATGACACCTCTGTCTGTTGCGCCAAGGTGCAATCACCATTTCTAACACGGACAATCACCGCAATATTACTACTGAGTGAGGCAGAACGAATGCAGCAACATTCGTGCAACGCCATGCCGGCATGGCACGTTTATAAGACAGACCGATGTGGTAATATTTCGCTCATTTGTCGGCATGTTGTGTCTTGTAAACAAGGCTTTAGACTTCAGTTATATTTTACCTCACAAAGCTGGTAAATAAAGGGGATTTTAACTCGTCATGCCTCAGACATAATGCATTCGGTGTGTTTCCACCACCAGAACCTTAGGGTGAATTTTTAGGAACTTCTCAACAGACGCGTGTCTCCACTGGACTGGGCTGACCAACCTGCTGTTTTCTGGCCCAGTTGGAGTGACTTAGCAGAACCTTTGGTAACTCACGCTGATTGGTTGTAAATAGGAAGTGGCTCCAGCAGATGCTGTTCAAAACAACAACAGCAGCAGTAAAATTAGAAGAGTTGCTGGTGAAGCAGAATGGAAGCTAAAGAAAATAAGCACCAATCTCACTGCTTCACAAATGCTGTTGCTAAACTCCCAACACCGGAAAACATGACCCATAGAGCGCTGTAAAAAACTGACCTTTATCTGGACATTGAACTTCAACAGAATACATGGTTTCAATGTTATTAATGTTACTGTGGGCACTTTTTGGTGCTGATCAGTGACAGTCAAAGCAGTCGCGATATGCTGATGTCTGTGCAAAGTCCTGAAAGGGCTGAATTTGAATGGAGACACAACAGCTGAGAGGACGGGGACATCTCTCGCTCAAATTCTCCCTCCCAGAATTGTCCCTGAAGTTTCGGCAATGAAAACGCAGCTATTAAAGAGACAACAGATCAGGATTCATTTCAAAATGACTTAAAGTTTCTACACAGCAGCTGGTTGGGCCGAGTTCTTGTCTACCTCCCAAGCATCTCGTGAATTTGCTGCTATGGAGGGAGACACGGTTACCGTGGTGACCCAAATTAGCCACTGGCAGCAGCTTTACATTTCTTTTGATCTTGGTTGTCTCAACACTTGTTATATCCTTTGTACATGAGAACGTAGAACTTGAGTTTCAGCTCTAACGATCACAGAGTAGAAGTTTGGGCGGTTTAGCTGCATTTGTGCCCTAAACATCTGTCAAAGGTCAACTGGTTTGTGAAATGGGCAGGATCAGGGATCTGATGCTTCATTCTGATACACCAGCATTACCGCCCAACAATCTGATCAGTTTGACCCTGATTTTGCACAAACACGAAGCTGACCTCGTGAAAAGGAGTCAAGAGATAATCATGTTCAAAGATGTGAAATAATTAGAGCTTGTGGTGAAGAAGGGTGTAATCTGATTACTTCTGTTGGGCAGAAAAATGCAGCTCTGGTTTGTTGCTCTGACCGGTGCCATGCTCATAATTATTACCAGACTAGCTGCCCAGGCTTGTACAATTAGAGCATCCTGGAGGAAAATGCACCAACCCTTGTATCACGACTTCATTATGTTGTGCCAGAGGTATGCTCATTATCAGATCGAGTGGATAAAGCCTTTACAGTTCCTGCTCAGAGACCTTCTGCTGCGTGACAGTGGTGTAATGAAGTGTTTTCATACAGCCTCATGGTAAACTCCTGCTTCGCACCTCTGTGTACGTTAATTATATTTCCTTAGAAGTCATGGCTCTTTTGGAAACAGCTGTACCTGATAGTGGAGGTCACAGTTATCGTTCTAAACCCTCATCGTGGCGGAGCCTTGCTCTTTATGACATTCTGTTTTGAAGCCAACACCAATACTCGTGTGTTTAAATCATCACAATGCAGTCCATTTAATAAGATCGCAGCACAGAACTAAAGTTATTGGAACTAAGTTGATGCCCATTTTATAACCGTCTGATCTCCCGCTGCTTGAAGCGTCACTTCAGCAGAGAAATCTGCAACGAAAGCCATTTTCTACTTTGCAAGAAATGTAATTTCACAAGTCATGTTGCCCCTAATAAATGGAAAACAGCTATCATTTGATCCCAGTTGTTAAATAGAGTTAATTATGCCTCTTATCACACAATTTAATCTAATCAGAGAGGGATATTAAAGGATGGAGATGGAGAGATGCGGTGCAAGTCCTCAGGCAAGCAGGACTGCTATGAAAAGCCTCTTGTATGTATGTCTATAAAAAACGTCTCCCCAAAATTAAAGGAGTTAGCTGCACAAAGTCAATATTACATCCATTCTGGATTATAATTCATTTAAAATTATTTTATGGTACTTTGAATAAAATATCGCACCAGAAACTTTGTCACTGCTTCCTAACTCTGCCCGTCTGAGAGCTTAAGACATTCAGGAACAGTCAATCAATCAATCAATCAATCAATCAAATTTTATTTCTAAAGCGCTTTTCAAACAAAGTGTGATTCAAAGTGCTTTACAAAATGACCCCAGATTCCCATAACAGGTTAAAAACATTTACAAGCATATGCAAGCACACGCACACGCACACACAGACTCACACACACACACGCACACACACAAGTAAAAATTATATTAGGCTGAGTCCAGATGTGCCAAGTATGGTAACGCAAGGAAACGCCATCAGAGGAGCCGTCTGCCCCGGCAGCATCAGGTCTTCCACACTAAGTCAGGGCGCCCAGTGGAGGGGGAGCATAGACCCCCACCTATAGAGCGCCCAGGAAGCTACAGTCGACCACCGCTCCCGGGGCAGAGGGCCCCCACAGAGGAAACACTGGATTAAAATGAGTAAAAATGTAATAAAAGAGCTAATATAAATGACAAAAATTTGAAAATAAGTAATAAATAAAATGATATAGACAGTAAAATAATAATTTAATAATAAAACAATGCTAAAATATAATCATATAGAACATGCAAAGCAAGTAATAAAATATAATCATGTAAAACGAGAAATAAAACTGTAGAAAATATTTAGATAAAAGCTAACCTAAAAAGATGGGTCTTGAGTCTGGACTTAAAAACATGAACATTCTCTGTGGCCCTGAGGTCCTCCGGCAGCTCGTTCCAGAGGCGAGGGCCATAACACTGGAAGGACGCCTTGCCATGAGTTTGTGTCCTGACTTTAGGGATGACCAGGAGACGCCTGCCAGAGGAGCGCAGAGGCCGCGAGGGTTCATATTGTAAAAGCAGTTCTGATAGATAAGAAGGCCCAAGACTGTTAAGACACTTAAAAACCATTAGAAGAACCATCTTGTTGTGATGCTGAGCAATCTGCTTCTCCTCTAACCTCTCAGTCACTCTTTAAAAGTTTTATTCTTCATGTTTATGGAGACCTTTGCGTAAGTAATTGTAGTTTCATCTACTGTAGAGCATTTCCTGAACAGCCAACATTCTGAGAAATAGGGGTTATCTCCTAATGACTGATGAGCTAACGGCTAGTCTGACTGGAGTTAAGACCAAAGTGTTTTGCTGCCATCAGAACACCCCTCCAGGATCAAGCTTCTGTATCTGTTTAAAGACGACAGCAGCTCACGGTGGTCCTGGCTGCACTCAGACTAGCCGTTAGCTCATCAGTCAGTAAAGTCTATTTTACTGGTAGATTAGGGCTCTTTATAACGTTTACACTGAAACACTTAAAATGACCCAGATATTCTTATCTAAGGTTGAAACTTTCTTTTCAAAACAACAGAATTTTTATTTTCTCACATATCCAGTTTGTTCATATAAAACATCACTTGTATTTTTTCCAGTGTGCAGCCGACATTTATGAGTTAAATCTACAACTTCCCAATAACAAATATAGAAAATCTACCTGTGCACATTGCATGAAAGTGAGCTAAAGTAAGCAAGAAGATGTCAGATTTTGGTTTTAAAATATTGTCGCAGAAAACTAATTGCCATAGCAGGTGACATGCATGAATTCAAGGATCATACATTTTGTGATTGTGTGTAAATGAAAACACAAATTAAAGAGGAACACGCTCCACAATGGTTCAAATGTTCCTGCAAACTAGACACAAAATAACAAAGGTTGAATAAATGTTTCTGTGTCAAACTTTGCATCATGAGTAAAAATCTGATGGGAAACATTAGAGTTGAAAGCAGTGAATCTTAAAGCAGGAGAAAATACGGCTGAGGGATCTGTCAGACGTGTGTGTAAGCTCGACATAAAAGATGAGTTAAAAGTTCAGTATAAATATATTTTTCATCAGCTGAGTCTGACCTGGTCTATTATGATTCATAGCTTTGTTTGGTTTTTGTGTGGTTGGGTAATTAAAGGTTATTAAAGGTTATTGAAGCTGTCAACAGTGTTGATGTTTGCGGGGTAACCAGAGTCTCAGGGACCTTTGTGACATCGTTTGGTAGCTTAAGAAAATGGTCATTCTGTGAAATGTACAATAAAATATGACCTTGGACAAGGGTATTACCCACAAGTCGTTGCTGCGGGAGAAAAGGCTCAAGTTCCTTTTCTGAAAATATGTATTTTCTAATGAAATTAGTTCATTTTAGGATGATTAGTTAATGCTCTGAATGTTTTAGACAAAGCAGCAATGAAGTAAAATTTATTTTAAAAATTGCTTTGTTGTTTGTTTGAAAGTTGTTGATAAAGGTTTTTAGAAAAAGTTTCACAGCGACCAGCATCCCGGCATGCGTTGCGATCGATGACGTAATGCTCCCTCTCTCAATTTGGTAATGCACACTTGTGTACTACGCACTCGAACCCTACTGCACACTTTCTCCAAGTGCACTTTGCTGAAGACTGCAGGGCGCAGTGCGAGTATTGAGATTGGGCCCATGAATTTCAAACAGGCGGAACCTTTGTCATTGCACCATTTCCGGGTATGCCGATTTCACTGACGCACACAACAAAGCAGCAATGCTCTGCTACTAAAATAGAAGATAATTGCCTTGCTTGGACTGGTGCAGCATCCAGTTTTTCATCCGGGAGCAGGGATACATTACATCATTTATGGACTCGGCGTACCGGGGGTTCTTCTGAGCGTTGGTGCGCTCCAGGCAGCTGCGTCCAGCGCACGGTCCATTCTCAATGTGGCGCATCCAAAAAACTATAATTAACACACGATCGTACATGTCTTCTCATGTTCTCTACTTTCTGTCTTATTTGTGCCTGAAGCGCTCTGCTACTGCGGAGCTCATCACCTGTGCTGCGGTGATTTCACCTCACTGACGCATCGAAACGCGCTCTCCGCTTTGCGGTCAGGAGATCCCTTTGATCTGCTCAAAAGTAACTGATGAGGTGAAAAAGTAAGAACCCAGGCAGCAGTTTTTCTGGAGAGTTTAGAGGAGATGCAGGAAGAAGAGAGACAGACAGGACAGGAAAATAGTTCAATAAAAACAAGAAAACAAAACAAAGTGTTGAAAATAGATTTATCTCCACTACACATTCTTACCTGTATAAAACAATAAGTTATACACATGTAATATTTATACATCTGATACAATTCAGATCACCTTCATAACTCAGTCACACACCCAGGGCCGTTTCAAGGCATTTTGGGGGCCAAGGCAAAACAGCGACAACGACAAAAGAATGTGTGCATAATCTTGTTCACGCATGCCACAACGAACGCACTCACTTTAACGTTCGTCAGGCAAAATACGAATGAGTTCAGTTCATGTTCACAAAAAAAACAAAAAAATGAATGAGCACGTTTGGTCCCAATACTGCATATTTGTTACAAGACCACCAATTTTTTAACTGGGCATCATTTAAATTATTTTTCCACCATATTTCTATGGATGTTCCCAGAGTTTAACGGTAAAAACTACACAATGTCTCTTTAAATAAACCCCCAGTCCAACTCGGAAACTTGCTGATATACTTCATTTGATTCAGAAAATCTTAATTATAACAAACCTTTTAAACAAATACAAGATTTGATGACATTGACAGTTGTTGGAAAACGTGGATTTGTCTGATTATTCGTGGTGCTTAACGTTCACAAACTGCAGACGTTGGTGGACTAAATGAAATCCCAACACTACAGTAGGAGCTCTGAACCCAGATGTACAAAGGAAAGATAATTAGTAAATCTTTAAAAACACACTACAGATAAAGAAGACGGACAACAGAACAAAGTGAAGAAGGATGTCTTATTCAGCCAAATTCCAGTCTGGATCGTTCCCTCTCTGTGCGAGGAACCCTTTGACTTCATCGTTATTCAGGTTACCCGGATCTGCTCGAACACTTCCACCGTCCTGCAGATCAGCGCACATCTTCTCAACTGAACAAGCAAGTTCCCCGACTCAATTATGGATTCAATGAAAGCGCCTGTCCATCATGTCTTGATCCGATTATCTTGTTGTCAGGCTGCTCACTCACTCACATCCTTATATTACAGTGGGAAGCCTATGGAGTTACTGCACCATCTATCACAGCCTGCTGTACCCTGAGTGACAGACAGCTGCTACATACCAGATGTTTCACCCATCTTTTCAGATTCTCACACAGAAATATACATGAGATGATCCATACAGTAATTACCTCTCAGACGTTTCAAACTGGCCACTGAAGAAAAATCAAACATTCAGAGGAGGCTAAAAATGGAGGCAGAGCTGGAGCCACGTGGGCTGACCTTAAGGTGGAGATGTGTGTGCACATAATGAGCCTCACAACTACCCAGAGACGGATTTAGTCTTAGATGTCTGACACCTCCTAAAGTCTCAACTTGTGTCACAGACTTCCACCGTGTTAACGTTCTCTTACACAAACACCTCCATGCTTCATCATACAGGAGATGTGCCAAGGTCAGCTCTGAATATCGTGCACAAAGGTGTTTTTAATTGTTGAAACCAAAGTTAACCTCAGATAAGCAGTCACCAAGTGAATAATAACACTTTCCTGAACTACAAGCCGAATAAGGGTCTGCTTTATGCTCATTTTTACATGTGTACTGTGTTTTCCTGTAGGCGATGTGACACACTAAAGAGACCCATCACTTCCTGTTTTGATGAGAAGAATCTGAGCTCAGATACATGGTGGTTAGTGAGACTTTGTGCACCCAGATACAGAAAAGAAGAGAGAGACTGGTTTTCTGAAAGAGGACAAAATGCATTCAGCTTGATGTATAATTTCAATGTTTGTGGGAGTAATTTGTTTGTTTGCAGCTCAGGAGTTAGAGCTCATGACATCATCACGCTCTGATGCAAAGTTTCCTTCTAAAACATCTCAAAAACCATAAGATGGATCAAACACGCCGGTTCAGTGCCAGCTTTCTGACGTTTTTACAGCAATCTGCCTCACCCCAAAATTCCACTACAGTGATCCCTCGTTTATCGCGGTAGATGTGTTCCAGACCTGGCCGCAATAGGTGAAAATCCGCGAAGTAGGGACTCCCAGCATGCCCCTCGCGGGGATTCCCTCCACGTCGCATCTACGTCACAAACCGCGGCTATAAACGGAAGTCGCCTTTCCAGCTCACCACTCAGTCATCGTTTCTTCAGATTCATGATCAGAGTTTCCAACCTACCGATCAATCCAACGAACTATCAGCTCATAGTAAGTTATCTTACTTACTTCTGGAAAGCCCGGCATTTCCGTGTCACTTCGTTGACGCTCGAACGCTCAGGAGTTTCCTAGATTAATCGTGAGCCGGCGTTTCACCGACGCTCTCACTTCTGCATCTGTGAAACCACGCTCCCTACAAGCTCAACTCCCGAATCCAGCCGACCAGTCTGACATACAGTACTATATTGAATTATCATATGATCACATTCTCTTTTTGTGGGTAAAACTCAAGAAAAACAAATTTTTTACTTGGTTTTTTAATAGTTTTATTACAAAAAGTGCATTTTATGATGAAATTGATGAAAATAAACAGGAATTTCTTGACATTTCGCATAGAAAAATACCGCAAATCAGCGAATTTCCCTTGAGTAAGGCTCCAAAAAAATCCGCGAAGTCGTGAATCCGCGATAAACGAACTGCGAAGTAGCGAGGGATCACTGTATCTCCGCTCCACTCCGCCCCTGCTTTCCGCTGCCGCTCGCTTCCGAACTCAAATTATACTGTACCCGCTCTACAACGGCTCCGCTCCGGTGCGAGATCTTGCGATACAGTCCGAGCAATAAACGCGGAAGTTAGATCCAAACACCCGTTGTGTGGGAGAAGCATCCAAATGAACTGTTTAATCTGCCCATCATTTGTGTTGAGAGATCAGCAGTGTTTGGATCAACAAAGGGCGACTACTTTGATAGTGGAAACTGTATTTATGGCTTACTTTTGTGCATTTAAAGTTCAACCGCCATTGATAGTTGTTAAAAGTTGTTAAACCTGTGCTTATGAAACAAGAAACGCTTTTTGTTTATCGATTTATTGTGAAATAACGGAAGTTGTGCTTGCTCCCTTTCCTGTTGGGCGGTTGTGATTTCTGTCCATTGACTGCGGAGGTGCTCCGGCGTCCGGCAAAAATAGAATCGATCATATTTTTGCCGGATGGTGGAACGGCGGGCGGCGCACTGCACCACACGGCCGCAGTAGTGGAACAGCTCTGATTGACTACAACAGGACCGTTTTTGCTGCGGAGTTCGTGCCGGAGCGGAGCGGAGGTAGTGGAATTTTGGGGTAAGCCAGGGTTCGGCAACCCATGGCTCTTTCTTTCTTTATTTACTTCAAATGTATTCATTTTACTGCATTCATTTTTTCTTTGTATGCTAATTCTGACTGAAAGATTGTCATCTTTTAAAACCTAAACAAAAATGATAAAGACCTGAAATGACAGGTCATCTGCCGGTGTGTAATCAGATGTCTCTATAGGAGCTTTCTGAGCTGAAGAGGACATGAGATTCTGGACTTTTCTTCAGACAGGCTCATGGATGCGTCGCAGCGTTGGAGACAGGAACAAACGCTATTCAGCCAAAGTTTCTGAATCGGGGAGCATTTTCTAAGTGACAAGTCTCTGAGAGACAGGGTTTGAAAACCCTGCTTCAGTGAGAGGAGTCTTCCCGCATGCGCTCTGGTTTTGCTGCTGCAGGTGACCGACGCACTCCAAGCCCCTCTCCACATCTTCAGCTCGCTGTCCACCTTATGCGGGCGCTGACAGCGAGCTGCGCTGAGCACAATGTCCAATAATGCTCAGATGTTCTGATGGGAATCTTTTCTTGATTGATGTAGCTACCTCCGTGATGTGCATAATGATTAAAATGTCAGCGCATCTGCAGCCTTGAGGTTTCTCCGTCAAAATAAACGATGAAAAACGGGAAATATCCGGTCAGTGCGAACCCTGTCTGTTTTGCTCTTGTGACAGTGTTAGCGTCCTGTCACCGTGTCCCGATTGATCATGCACCCTGGCTACTTGGCCAAGGGGATGTCCCTTTGGCTGACTGGTTAGTGCGTATGACTCTCACCTGGGAGTCTGGGGATCGAATCCCGCCCGAGCCCTCGTTTCTCCAACTTGCCACACCTTCCTTTGAAGATCGTTGCAAAGAGAAACAAACTTGTTTAACACCAGAGCCATGTGCACTGCGTCATTATTTCCATCACCGTAAATGAGGCAAAACATGAATTTAGATCCTTTTCAACATTGTTTAATGTAAAGTTTCATTCAGTACAATATTTAATTACAACACTCCAATGAAACCGAGCCTGGACTTGTATTCTGAACAGTTTAAACACGTTTTAAAAGGAGACGTGTGATGCGTCAAACAGCTGCCCCTGCTCAGACCCTGTAGGCCCACAACGCATCGGCTCCCGGTGTTAACTTTACTGTGGGAAACGGGTAACTATGGCTCTTTGATTGGAAAAGGTTGCCGACCCCTGGCCTAGCCTATTCATTCCTTAAATAATGAATAACTAGTGTCCCGCCCCCTACTTCGGCGGTTGTCCTCCTGTTACCTAGCAACGGCTACCGCCCTAAGCTGCAGAAATGGAGCTCGCACATGTTTTAAACGTTTTCCTTGTTTTGTTGCTGTTTGAAGAGTTACAGCAGACGCACTGCCGGTGTTCTGAGAAACTCAGGGAAAAGAAGAACGGAATTCCTGACCGCATTCTGAGCACTTTTTGAACTTGGACAGTCTTCACCTCGGCGCTGTGACGTCTCATAGGCACGCAACGCCTAAATTCTGACCACTGAGCCACCAGCCAGCGTCTGCGTGCCGACTCATACCGCTGATGCTGCTGTGCGAAATCACGCATGCGCACACGCGTGATTACGTCACAAAGGAAGCTCTATTGTCAGGCTCTGGCACGTTCAAACTCATTCACTTTAGGATTCCCAAGAGAGAAAGACGCATTTCTGACCGTCCACACAGTGTTGAGTTACAGTGTTTTATTATTTCAATAAACAATCGCCATCTGTTGAAAATGAGCAGTGAGGAACACGAACAGCACTTCAAAAAGACCCCTGTTCACAAGGGTGAAACTAGCCCACCCACAAACACCAGGTTACGGCTCCCAAACAAGCAGCAGAGTTTAGAAACTCGGTTGCTTGAGGGCAAAGTTTCCGATTACTTGAACAGCGCCTTTCAACGACAAAACTACGAGCAGAAACTTAGCCAACTGCAAAAGGAGCTGCAGGAGTCCAAAGACAGAGAGAAAACACTTCAATCTCAGCTTCATGTGCCAAGGAAGAAACTCAGTCTAGCGGTGAATTTACTGCTGCATTCAAAAGGCAGGGGGAACTTCTTAGAATCGCAGCTCCGTGAGTCAGAGAAAAAACGGAGTATACTTTTGAAGACACTGCAGGATTCAAGACGTAACGGGGACTCCTTAAAATCTCAGCTGCTTGAGTCAGAGCAGAAACTCAGTCAAACGGCAGAGAAACTGCAGGATTCAAAAGGCATGGGGAACACCTTACAATCCCAGTTACGTGAGTCTGAGCAGAAACACCAGTCGGTTCTGACGCAGGTTCAGGAATCTTTTATTGTAACTGGCAAAATTCAAGCTGGATTTGAAGGTCTTAAAAACAGGAAACGTAAGAAGATAAATGAGGGTCCCTGCACACTGCGGCAACAGCACCTGCCTCTCAGGTAGAAAATGTCTTCGACCTGACTGAGGAACGTCCCAGAAAATGTTTCAAATCCAACTTAGGTGAGACCGAACAGGACCGGCCAAACGTGGCAACTGAATACGACAGTCAGATGCTAGAGGAGGCTGAAGGCATGGATTTTACAGAGGCTAGATCTGTTTCCCAGCGAAAAACCAGCTATTCAGCTAAACAAAGCTGAGGTCTCTACAAACTCAGAGACCAAATACCTGGAAAAGCTGCTGTGAAAGCACAGAGGCCAACGCAGAATCCAAGGAAAAGAAAACCAGAACATAATTCAGAAAGTGTTTCTGTTATAAACAAGGGGCTGAAGGCGGAACCAGCAAAACAACAGAGACCTACCCCCAAAATGAAAAGTTATAGGAAGAAACATGAGAGAGGAGGTGACACGTCGTCCGCACCTGGGGCGAAAACACCTGCCTCTTAGGCGAATTCCTTAGACTCAACGAAGGACTCTGAGCGACCCATTACACACCAGTTACAATTTGAGCCAAGGTAAGTTTATTTGAAGGGCTCCAGGAGACAACACGCTCTCAGCTAGGGTTGTCACGGTAACCGGTATAGCGGTAAACCCCGGTAAAAAAGTTGACAATAAAAATAACCGTCCAGTTTTTAATAAACTAAATTATCTCGGTGGGTTTACCGTGGCCGCGGTTTCGGCGCGGTGACCCTTACCAGCCACCGTCGCTTCAGCTGAAGTTCCCGCGGCGCGCACACGCACTTTTTAGTTTGCAACGGCACCAAAACTTTGAAGCTGAAATAATGGCCGAAGGAGGAGACGGCAGCGCCCAGGACATCCATCAGCCCTCAAAGAAGACTAAATCGGAAGTATGGGCATATTTTGGATTTCTGAAAAATGCTGAGGGACAGTTAATAGAAGACTGCTATCCCGTTTGCAGAACGTGCAGGAAACAAGTGTCTGCAAAAGGCAGCAACACTTCGAATCTAATGGCACATCTGCGTGACCATCACCCACATCTCTACAGCCAGTGCAAGGTAAGTTAACATTAGCATTTTAGCTTAAATGCATGACGTGAGGACTTTTGGCTGAGGGAGAATGCAACGAGTCACTATATACTGCAGCCGCAGCGTCCTCTGCCAGCATTTAAACCGTGTCACGGACACCCTGTTGCTGGATGAAGCATCTTATTTGTTGATGATGAAGAGAAATATACAATTAGTTCCTTGTCAATGATTTGTTTACTTATTCAATGCCATTTATACTTGGACATTTGGATTTGATTACATAGTGTAGTAGTTGTTTTAGTAATTTGTTTAAAGTGGCTATTTATTTTAAATACATATTTTTTAAGGTTGACTTGTACAGTGCTCAAGTCAAGTGTGGACTGGAGTTTTAGATTTTCATTTTGATAATGAAGAAAACAAGTATATGAGAAAACAAGTGGTGTTTCTTTGATTTGTTTACATATTGTTTATGTTTTGAATGTTTGGATTTGTATAATTTAAACCTGCACTGACTACTGTAACATGTTCCAGAAAAATAAGCTATTTGTTCCTTTACTTGTGAAAAGTTGCACTTTTGCTAAGGCTTTGTGTTATTTTAGGTTTAATAAACAATATTAAACCTTTTCAAAACTATTTCAGTTTGTGTAGAACAGGAATATCAATGCTTTCTGAACATATGCAACACCGTTTAAAAAATACCGCGATAATACCGAAAACCGTGATAATTTTGGTCACAATAACCGTGAGGTTAAATTTTCATACCGTGACAACCCTACTCTCAGCTGCCCCGGATTTATCCCAGCAACCCAACGACCCCCAGATTACAGGTGCTGGCCAGTAAATTAGAATATCATCAAAAGGTTGAAAATATTTCAGTAATTCCATTCAAAACGTGAAACTTGTACATTATATTCATGCAATGCACACAGACCAATGTATTTCCAATGTTCATTACATTTAAATTAGATATTCATAAGTGACAACTAATGAAAACTCCAAATTTGGTATCTCAAAAAATTAGAATATTCTGAAAAGGCTGAATATAGAAGACACCTGCTGCCACTCTAATCAGCTGATTTACTCAAAACACCTGCAAAGGCCTTTAAAAGGTCCCTCAGTCTTGTTTTGAAGGCACCACAATCATGGGGAAGACTTCTGACTTAACAGCTGTCCAAAAGACAATCATTGACACCTTGCACAAGGAGGGCAAGACACAAAATGTGATTGCTAAAGAAGCTGGCTGTTCGCAGAGCTCTGTGTCCAAGCACATTAACAGACAGGCGAAGGGACGGATAAAATGTGGTAGAAAAAAGTGTACAAGCTCTAGGGATAACTGCACCCTGCAGAGAATTGTGACGACAAACCCATTCAAAAATGTGGGGGAGATCCACAAAGAGTGGACTGCAGCTGGAGTCAGCGCTTCAAGAACCACCACGAGGAGACTCATGAAAGACATGGGATTCAGGTGTCGCATTCCGTGTGTCAAGCCACTCTTGAACAAGAAACAGCGCAAGAAGCGTCTCGCCTGGGCCAAGGACAAAAAGGACTGGACTGATGCTGAGTGGTCCAAAGTTATGTTTTCTGATGAAAGCAAGTTCTGCATTTCCTTTGGAAATCAAGGACCCAGAGTCTGGAGGAAGAGCGGAGAAGCACAGAATCCACGTTGCATGAGGTCCAGTGTAAAGTTTCCACCATCAGTGATGGTGTGGGGTGCCATGTCATCTGCCGGTGTTGGCCCACTCTGTTTCCTGAGGTCCAGGGTCAATGCAGCCGTCTACCAGGAAGTTTTAGAGCACTTCATGCTTCCTGCTGCTGACCAACTTTATGGGGATGCAGACTTCACCTTTCAACAGGACTTGGCACCTGCACACAGTGCCAAAACCACCAGCACCTGGTTCAAGGACCATGGTATCCCTGTCCTTGATTGGCCAGCAAACTCGCCTGACCTTAACCCCATAGAAAATCTATGGGGTATTGTGAAGCGGAGGATGCAATACGCTAGACCCAACAATGCAGAGGAGCTGAAGACGACTATCAGAGCAACCTGGGCTCTCATAACACCTGAGCAGTGCCACAGACTGATCGAGTCCATGCCACGCCGCATTACTGCAGTTATTGAGGCAAAAGGAGCCCCGACTAAGTATTGAGTGCTATACATGCACATTCTTTTCATGTTCATTCTTTTCAGTTGGCCAACATTAGAGAAACAAACATTTTTTCATTGGCCTTTAGAATATTCTAATTTTCTGAGATACCAGATTTGATGTTTTCATTGGTTGTCACCTATAAATATCAAAATTAAACGTAATAAACATCGGAAATACATTGGTCTGTGTGCATTGCATGAATATAATGTACAAGTTTCACGTTTTGAATGGAATTACTGAAATATTTTCAACCTTTTGATGATATTCTAATTTACTGGCCAGCACCTGTAGAGCTTCAACTAGTGTGGAGAATGACCAATGATTAGAAACCAGGCAGGCCAAAAACATCTGAGTGAATATAACCTGAGAAATAGTAGCCCCCAAAGTCTGAATCTAAGTCTGAATCTAAGTCTGAATCTAAGATGCACCCCCCCTCAGAACAAACACAGCCAGAGAAAAAAAAATGCGGCTGCACGTTGGAGACGATGTAGTTTCACAGGGAGGTTGCAGATTCAATCCCCAGCGAGACTTTTTCTTGTGAAGTTAGCATGTTCTCTCTCACGTCAGCGTGGGTTTACTCTGGGTGCTCCAGTTCCCCCCACAAACACGCGTCTGGCTGTGAGTGAATGAGTGAGTGAGTGAATAGGTAAAAACGTTTTTGTCACACATCAGACCCACTCAGGTGTGACCATGGCATGTGCTGTTTTCCTATGTTCCGTTTCTAGTTTCCGTTACACGTATACGTCTAACAGCGCGCTGAAGTCTCCGTTTATCTCACAGGTTTAGCTCGGAGACCTTGTAAAAATGAAACATAAATGAGCTTTGAACCCAAAACCAGCGAAGCCAGAACTTCCTGTCTGGGTTCTCCTGCACACCGAAGCAGAACTCAGTCTGCAGAGTCCGCTATAAGAGGTCCTTTATATTAACGCAGATTACTTCTGAGTTTAACTCGGCTGAATGATTTAGTTAACACATTTCACCAGAGACTGCACGTGGATTTTAGTGTTAAAATCCAATGTTATACACTCAGATTTGTTTGAAATATTCAGACTTGCTTTAATTAGTTTACATACAATCAAAATATGACTAAACTTCACTGGCTTTTATTCAAAATGTGTAAAGCCCAGCTTCATTTAGAAGTGTGCTGAAAATGTAGATTTGAAATATTTAAGCTTAGAAATATTTCAAATGTACAACTTTATATTGTCAGACTTCCATCCATTTTCAGCCGCTTATCCGGGGTTAGGTCGTGGCAGCAGTAGCCTAAGCAGGGAGGCCCAGACTTCCCTCTCCCCAGCCACTTGGGCCAGCTCCTCCGGGGAAATCCTAAGGCGTTCCCTGGCCAGGTGAGACACATAGTCCCTCCAACGTGTCCTGGGTCTACCTTTAGAACTCCTCCCAGTTGGACGTGCCCGGAAAACCTCACCTGGGAGGTTTCCAGGAGGAATCCTGACCAGATGCCTGAGCCACCAAAACTGGCACCTCTTGATGTGGGAGCAGCAGGGCTACTCCGAGCCCCTCCCGGAAGACCGAGCTTCTCACCCTATCTCTAAGGGAGAGCCCAGCCACCCTGCAGAGAAAACTCTTTTTGGCTGCTTGTACCCGCAACCTCAATCTTTCGGTCACTACCCAAAGCTCATGACCATAGGCGAGGGTAGGAACGTATAGATCGACCGGTAAATCGAGAGCTTTGCCTTCTGACTCAGCTCTCTCTTCACCACGACAGACCGGTACAACGCCCGCATCACTGCAGCACCAATCCACCTATCGATCTCACGCTCCATTTTCCCTCACTCGTGAACAAGACCCCGAGATACTTAAACTCTTCCACTTGGGGCAGGACCTCATCCCTGACATGGAGAAGGCATTCTACCCATTTCCGACTCAAGACCATGGTCTCAGATTTAGATGAGCCGATTCTCTTCCCAGCTGCTTCACACCCGGTTGAGAACTGCTCCAGTGAGAGTCGGAGATCTCGTTCTGATGAAGCCAACAGGAACACATCATCTGCAAAAAGCAGAGACTCAATCCTTAGGCCACCAAGATGGTAATACAGACCAAGCTCTGGCACCGGTCATACAGGGACCTAACAGCCCGTATCAGAGGGTCTGGTACCCCATACTCCCGGAGTAACCCTAGAGGGCCCCCCGAGGGACGTGGTCGAATGCCTTCTCCAAATCCACAAAACACAAGTAGATTGGTTGGGCAAACTCCCATTCACCTTCCAGGGCCCTCCTAAAGGGTATAGAGCTGGTCCAGTGTTACATAGCCAAACATAGCAAAAAAAAGCCTTATTGGTTTATTTATTTTTATTCATTACTGCGGCTCGAACGGCAGAGTGCACCCCTACAGATCAGAATGATTGGCTCAGATGTGGGAAGTGTTAAATATCGAGATATTGGGGTGATCACCCCAATATCATGACCCCCAAAATTATTTATTAAGGCGTCTTAAATAGCAGCTTGCACCCTCACCAATGTCAAATCAACACGACCGGCTCGGCCGTGGGAATTATGGTATATCATGATTTTGAGGTGATCACCCCTACATCACCCCAAAATGTAATTATGTGGCTCTAAAGGCAACGTGCACCCCCTCAAATGTTACATCAAAGCAGCCAGGTCAGGCGTGGGACGTGTGGCGAATCATGATTTTTATGTGATCTCCCCTATATCACCCCAAGATTTATTTACTAATTAGAAAATTCCTGAAGAAAGTTTAAAAAAGGACCTGCCACCTGGCACAAAACAGCTTTTATGCAAATGTAAAAAAAAGTTACACACTCAAAATTTTAAAGGCTAGTTCAATATGGCCAAAATACGATAATAGTTAAAATATAAATATAATTGAGTACCATCATTTGTAATATAATTAAATAACATATTATCATTATTATTATTATAAATAAAAATAATTATGTTTATAGGGTTGCATGCTCATATACGTATATATAAGTATACACACACACACACACACACACACACACACACAGAGAGAGAGAGAGAGAGAGAGAGAGAGAGAGAGAGAGAGAGAGAGAGAGAGAGAGAGAGAGAGAGAGATAGATGATAGATAGATAGACAGATAGATGATAGATAGATAGACAGATAGATGATAGATAGATAGACAGATAATAGATAGATAGATAGATAGATAGATAGATAGATAGATAGATAGATAGATAGATAGATAGATAGATAGATAGATAGATAGATAGATAGATAGATAGATAGATAGATAGATAGATAGATAGATAGATGTGTATATGTGTGTGTGTGTACAGGCTGTACAAAAAACTGGCCTAAGCTATAGAAAGGGGGCGGGTCTTATTTCTCATCTTGGTGTGTGAGGAATTGTGTTGCAGTGTTTTTTTGTAGTGCACACCACACCTTTCTGAACTGAAATGCACATCTGGGTGTAATTGTGAGAGCTATTTTAAAGTGCTTCAGGCTCTTTTCATCCTCCAACATAAGGCGCTATGCTGTTTTTTTAAAGTAAAGATACGTTGTCCTGATTTTGCTCACTTGTAAAGTTTAAATCAGGCTTTTGTGTTTCCTGCAAATAAAAACAAACTTCTGCTCCGCTGGAGTATTGATTTAAAGCCAGTCCAATCTTCTGGATGTCATTGTGGCAGCAGCGCTCATGCATTTGCAGATCTTGGCTTTACACCTGCTTTGTTTTATTACAACCAGTAAGAAATGATGCTAGGCTGTAGCCGCTTGTGCGAGGCCCAGAGGATCCACAGACTCTGTCCCTTCACAAAGTTACACTAAAAGTGGTCTACGCTGTGTGTGTGTGTGTTTGGTGTGTTTATCCTCGTACTTGTTGCGGCAGTAGAGAGCCATGCACAGTGTTCCCAGTAGGCTGATTGCCATGGCGATGGATGTGATTGACAGCACCTGTCTCTTGTACACAGCTTTGCTCTCTGTGGAGAAACAAAACAGAAGAAGATGCCATATTAATGTTTGAACAATACACTCCCTGGGGAAATAAGGGTATGGATGTTCTACATGTCTGTCAGCAGCAGTGTTTGAGACGTAAAGGAAGGAACAGCAATCCTATTCTGATCCCTCTGTCATTATTCACAGAGGAGGAGTTCATGCCAAACAATGCAGCAGAGTTGCTGTTACACGGAGTTCAATGTGGTTGTGAGATTTGTTCTTATCCACTTTTAATTTCTAATGTGTTTGTCTAAAACAGCCAAACAGCCTTTTAAATCATCAAACAGCCAGTTATGGAGCAAACGGCTCTCCAGAGCTTTTTGTGTTTGCCACGATTCCTTTCAGCAGTAATTACTTTTGTGGTAAACAAAACTAAAATAAAACGGCAACTAAAAACTCATTTATAATAAAAAAAACACACATATTTATAATTCTCCCGCAGCACCTGCTATTCCTAGTTACCGCACAGCTCGTTCTATCAGCTCTACCACGTCGAGTAATGGTCCGACACACACCAGACAGTGCTTTTGAAATGGATGCCACATGTAATGAAGCTTGAACACTTGGAAACAAGAAGAGTTATGGCACACAGGGGCACCATTAGTGGAGAAAAATGGAGACTGTCTTGTTTGTTCCGAACAAGTAAATCACAGTTGCCTTCAGATGCATTAATAGGCGATCAGTCAGACTTTATTCTGCAACGCTCAGACCTTCAAAAAGCCATGAGACTGATGGACGTCGGGGTTTGCATTGTCCTGATTAAGATGAATAATCTCTATGAATTGGCTCTGGTGGAAAACAATAACCAAAATAAGAGAAAAGCAGAGTGGAGCGCAGTTGGATCTTGGCTCAAGTTAATGGTGATAATTCACACTTTTGTAATCTGTTTGACAACAATGTTTCAAGGAAATGAATCACAAATGTCTTAATAGGTTATGTTGAAGGAGGAACCAAGTGCAGATCAGACCATGGGGATGTTAAAGAACATATATTTAATGACATAACAACAAAAGCTCATGGGGACTGTGGCAGAACAGGTAATGGTGTGAATGACATCAATGGTAACCAACAGTAAGCAGAGGAAGCGATGTATACACACAGGGGAAAGTGTGAACCAGTGAAAACAGGACACCTGGGAAGGGAACAGGTAGAAAGGGAAACAGCTGCAGCAGTTCAGAACAGATGTTGTCTGGTTTCCGTACGGCTTCTGCATGGACCACAATTCATCAAGTGCGATCAGAGCATTGTCACCGGCTGTGGTGCGGATCTGGACTAGGAGCGCTGGAGGGTTCTTGCATGGAGTCTATTCTTTCAGACACCAAATGCAAATTGTCAGGAAGTTAAAAAACAGGAAGCGAGATGTGGTTCAGCGAGGTGCATCCAGTAAATTTCAAAATAAGACCAGATTTCTTTTTCTGGCTTTATTTTTAATATTGAGGATGAGAATATCAGTTCATTGTATCAGTTCAGAGAGCTTCAGTACACCAACCACAGTCAGTGTAAAGGGCAGTGTGTCCAGAAGCCGCATAGAAACCAGTCTGCTTCCATTCTGTGTGAGATGAGATGGAAGATGAGGTCTAAAACCCAGAGAAAACAAAACCAGGCTAACCCAAGGGAACACAAGAGAACATGAGCTGGTAACACAGGGGAAAGACATATTACAAAGACCAAACTAATAAAACAATAAATAAATAAACTTAACATATACCCAAGCACCCGCTCTACTCATGGAACGTACCGAGTTGAATTTAAAATGTTGTAATTCTATATTTTCTCTGCCTGTCATGGTGCTTTCGGTTGAATGTGTGTCTAGGAGTAATTCTCTGACTGAACTTGTGCTGCCTTCCTGCAACAGGTCACCATTTGCTTGGGGCGACGGTGGCACAGGAGTTAAGTGCTCGCCCCGTAATCGGAAGGTTGCAGGTTCGAGCCCCGCTCAGTCTGTCGCTGTCGTTGTGTCCTTGGGCAAGACACTTAACCCACGTTGCCTGCTGGTGGTGGTCGGAGGGACCGGTGGCGCCAGTGCTCGGCAGCCTCGCCTCTGTCAGTGCGCCCCAGGGCAGCTGTGGCTACATTGTAGCTCATCCCCACCAGTGTGTGAATGTGTGTGTGAATGGGTGAATGACTGATTGTGTTGTAAAGCGCCTTGGGGGGTTCCAAGAACTCTAGAAGGTGCTATATCAAATACAGGCCATTTACCATTTACCATTTTAAATGAGTTTTTTCACCTGCTAAATAAATGAACACACAGTTTAAAATACAGTTACAGAAGTAACTCTGAAAGTATAGTATACCTGATGAGACTACTCGGGATCATTCCCAAGGTGCAGGACAACACCCTCGGGAAGGTGTTCAACATTTAAAACAACCTGGGATCCATCCATCCACCCTGAAATATTTTTGTAATTACATGTTGGCATCAAAGTAAAGACACACTTGCATTTGTAAAACAGAGTTACAGCGTTGGGTTGAGGTTGATCAGCTAAATTGTACATCCATCCATTGATTGTGTTCCGAGAACTTCAGTAGAATCCATGTTTGTTAATGAACACACACTGCTCCACACAGTCACAGACAAAAACATTCTCAGTAACTTATCGCCTTTTGGCAGCAGGTAATAATAATTATAATGATTCATACATCCAGGGTAACACGCTCTCTAAGTTATCCAAACACGTCTGATAAAGCTGAAGTTTTCTGCACACACTTGTTTACAGCTTGTCCTTTTTTCTTTAAGTCCTTATTTTATCTTCCACCTGTTTCTAAGATGACATGTCTAGCCAGTGTTGTTGTGATGCTGCTAATCAGTCTGCACCATCAGACTGGCTCAGAGGCTATAATTACGTGATATAATGAGGAAGAGCTGAGGGTTGTTTTAAAAAAGAACACACTGGCACGCTGAACGGATAAGATATAAAGATGTGGTTTAGGGAACACTGCACCCGGACACAAGGGCCAAGATGTTATACAGGTGAACAAACCCAACTTTTCCAATAAAATACAGATTTCAGTTCCACTAATTAACATTTTAAATAAAGTGCATAACTGTGATTTTTCCACATTTGTTTTAGAATGGAATAAAACGCCTACTCAGGAGTGCAGGACTTAAGCTAACCACTAAGGACGCTGGGTCCCACTGGAACAAGCTCCTGGTTCAATTCAATTCAGTTTATTTAGAGGGCACCAAGGCACTTCACACAGTAAACGTTCCAATACAGCTCAGTTCATTAAGCCAATCAGTAAAAGGTTTCCTATATAAGGAACCCAGCAGATAGCATCGAGTCACTGACTAGTGTCAGTGTCTTTACGACAATCCTCATACTAAGCAAGTGCGTAGCTTCGCAAGCATGTTCACATCACTGTTAAGAAGTCAGACTCATTTCTAAGTGTTTGACTCCACCAGGGTTGATTTCATCACCAGTTCTGTTGGCAGAATGTGTGGACAGAATTTCTAGACACAACCAAGGTGGTCTCTAGTTGGATGGGGTTAGGATTAGAAGTGTGAGTTCAGCCAGAGGTGAACTTTTAGAAAATTCTCTCACTTATTGATGTAAAGTATTGAGTAACCTATATAACATCCAAGTAACACAAATGATAACAAGTAAACAAATAAATCCAAATCCCAGTGAGAACATGACATAGATGGCACATCCCTATTATCTGATCTGGTTGATGCTTTTGTCTCAGAACCAAATCAGTGCAGGTTTTGGATGGATACATCATCAAATATTGCCGTTATATTTATACATCATAAATAATTTTAGCAATGTCTCACATTTCTGTTCCCATCATCAGTGGAATGTAAATGTGAGCTTGCAGGAAATGTCAAAAGTTTCCAAGGCTCCTTCAGCACTAGTGTCATCCAGCAGTTGCCAAAGTTGTGATGACAGAGTGCCAATTTGTGGAGCCCATGAGGGTTGCACTCATGCACACATCACACCCACTCTTCATCGCTGAATCGCTTCCTGCACTAGCTCCTCACAACACTGACAGTTGGGCTGATAAGTCATTTTAAGGTCTTAGCCTCAACATTTGTGCTCTGCACCCATCATCTACATCAGATATTTTAAAATTGTGATTTTGTCACTGATCTGGACTTAGATCATGTCCTAAAAGCAAAAACAGATCTGCTGTTGTGACCGGGGCTCTGGTCTGTTTCCTCTGCAGATGTTGTGCAAACGGCAATTAGTGGCAGAAGTTACACCTGAGCCCAGAGTGCTGTTACATAAAACGTCTCCTTGTGCAGCAGCCTGAGTTTCTCCCTTCGGAGCGGAGACCTACTCTGTGGTGGAGTGATCTCTAGATTCACAAACTTGCCCTGGTTTTTAAATTTACACACTTTAAACTACTGACGTGTCAGTTCTCACAGAGCTTATTGATTCTATTGCTTTCTTTGATTCAGATTTTGTGAGAAAATCCAAGTAACATGAAATGATGCCTTCAAAAGCCTTGGTGCCTTTTTGCCAACTACAAACCTGCTCTGCTAAAAAGAAAAATCAGCAGAACCATGGCTGGGGTTTGGCAAGGCCTACATGAACAGGCTAAAAATACAGCTGGCTCTCCTCTAAGTCAGACAAGCCCATGGTGGTTTTGAGCAGGAACAATTATCAGTAGAAAGACTGTGGTAGGAGCATATCAAGGCCCTGGATGCAGCAAGAAGGAAAATGATGGCCCCGTATCCACGATGCAGGGTCCACACACACAGCTGGGTGGTTTGGTAGTGAAACATTAGAAATAGGACCAACCATACCAACCTCATGGCTAAGTTATGACATTATCACATGAGAGTATTTTGCTAGCAGCTGCATCATGGACTAAGAGAGGACGGGGTCCAGGATGACCATGGGGGTATGTAGGAGCATCACTGCAGAAACCTGCTGCTTTCTGGTGAATACACAGAGCAAAGCAGCAGCATCAGTTCCGAGCCATGTTAACCTGCTGTCACCTAACCAAACCCCATCACCTGATGAGCTGAACGCAGAGACATCTGAACCAGTCAGACTGGTTTAATCTCCCAGATCTCAATTCTTAAGTCCCTTATTTAGTTATGAAGTCAACAAATCCACCATATGTCCGATGCACCAGGACAAAACAAACGATCTAATCCCAACTGAAATAAAGGGTTAGTGTTAACCGTTAGGAGCTTCTGACAATGCAACACTAAAATAAGGGCTTTTCGGCTGTGTTGATCATCCATGGATGCACAATCCTTACAAACTGTACCTTGTAGAAAAAATGATTATAACAAGGCTTTTCAACAGGAAGGGTCACTGCAACAAACAAACAAACAAACAAACAAATCAAATAAAACAAATCAAACAAACAAACAAATCAAACGTTCTTACTTTATGTGTCTAGCTATACATTATTAGCTATTAAACACCAATAACGATATACAGTGGATCTTACAATACCACTGGTCTGTTTCAACCTCCAATTTAACTGTTGACTTATATAGAAGAAAAAATAAGAACTCAGTTTATCCATCGCTGATAGTAAATTATAACTCAGGGTGAACAGGTTCTGTAGAATAAGTACGTTATTCTCTGTTTTCTGCTTAAATTTGTTTGACTGATTGCATATTTATTGGTGGTGAAATGTTGATTTCAAAGATGCCTGACATTGACTCCAGTAAAGGAAATTTAAATGAATTTCCAGCCAACGTTTGCAGGTTGCCACTGGTTGCCATGCAACCAGGAACTTTGTTGTTCAGGCTCCTTAAACGTGCTTGAATAAGAATCAAAACATCAGCTAATAGTTAACTTTTTCTCTCAAAGTTTAAGTGTTTCCTAAATTAGTATTTATGGGTCAGAGGATGATGGAATAAACTGGTAATTGTCATTGTTTGTGACAGGTTTGGACTATTATTTTGAAAGTCTGTTGTAAGTTAGCTGCCTTTCTCACTAAGGATTAAAATATATTTGACAAGAATCCATGAATGTTTGGTTGCATTTAATTACACAGACAGCTTGCACTGGTACAGAAGGAAATAGTCTCCTGAGACCATTTGAGAAGGTCGGTTTTATTTAGACCATTCAAACGTCAACTGCCCTGTAGGCCCTACTTGAATAAAAATATATGGTTTTTCTAGGTTGTTGTTAAGGTGGGTACTGATAAAACATTTGAAAGGAGAAGGGTGGAGTGTCTAAAAGGACATTTTGGACATTTTAAATTGTTTCTGGGTAAAAATGACATTTAATAGAGTTCCTGAACTGCTTCTATTCCAGGAAACAAGAGTCCTTCAGGATTGAGTAGCTAATGGCTGACTGAACACAACCAAGACCACTGACTGAAATCTTAAATTTATTCAGTTTTACATTTTGCTATTATTTACATGGATATGTGTGGTTATTTATAAGCTTAAATACCACCAGTGGCACCGGAATGATGTTGTAAACAGGGTAACTGCAGGTTTAAGGGAGCCAAATTTAAGACTTTTTGAGACCTTTTTTAAGGCCACTTTTACCAAATTTAAGCTATTTTTTAAAATTAAATTTAAGCTATAATTTCCAGCTATTGCCTGGAACCGGTGCTATCCACGTCACGATCGTGGGATTAGTCATCCAGTTACCATTAAACTTGCACTACCCCATGGCGCAAGCTCCCACTTGCTTAACCAGCTAACGTGCTCATCTTAAAATAGTCCCCTTTCACAACCAACTGAACGTGCACGGTTCCGCTTACGCCAACATCGTACACAAAAAATGTCAAACACTAACTAGAAATTCACGAAAATTTTATAGAAATAAAAGAATCTTGTTTATTGGGTCTTTGGTAATTTAAGACCTCTGGAAACTGTATTTAAGGATTATTTGTCATTTTTAAGGATTTTCAAGGCCTTAAATTTGGAAAAGAAATTTTAAGACTTTTTAAGACTTTTTAAGGACCCGCGGATACCCTGTGTAAACCTTCTGAATGTAAAGGTACAATATGTAAGAATTCTACAGCAAAATAATTACAAAACAGCCTCAATCATGATGGAAGTTTACAGTGAAACAGCCGTGTGTGTGGGGGTGCGTGCATGTGTGTGTGTGTGTGGGTGCGTGCGTGTGTGTGTGTGTGATTCTCAGTTTTCTCCCTTTAAATAGACCAAAGAGGGATGTACTCTACTTTTACAATAGAGCTGAAACTGGAAAAACAAGAACAAATTGCAAAAGTCCATTCATGTCAGTAATCCAGCTTAGACTGAGAGACCATCTAAAGGCTCAGGAAACCTTTGCAGGTGTTCTGGATTCATTAGCTGATTAGAGTGGCAGTTTGAGTCTAGAATATTGACATTTTTCACTGAGATTAAGAATACTGTGGGGTTTTCATAAACTGTAAACCATAATCATCACAATTATAATAACTAATTATCTGGCTTTGCATCTAATGAGTCAATCTCATCTATTAGTTTCATCTTTTAAGTTGAATTACTGGCATAAATTAACTTTTGCACCTTATTCTAATTTTCTAAGTTTCACCTATTTGAGCCTGTGGAGTTTCCAAGTCAATTGTAATTGGACACCGGCTGGCAAAAAAACAGCAGGGTTGTGGAAAGAATGCTAGTCAGTAACCAGGAGTGGCCCTGAAGTTATTTCTTGTCCCCGTAAGAAGACATGCCATCTTTCTGTTTAGCTAATATCTGTTGAAGCAGGCTAGAGGCTGACGTTGAGCTAACAATGCTAACGGTGAATTAGAAACAGAGTCAGCTCTATAAACATATGAAGCTACGTTTAAAATGACCAACAACTGGATATTACAGTGAGATCTATGTATCTACTTATCAACTTATTGTGTATGACTCATCATCTGGAATCTTCTGGAGCTGATCCGTAGCCAGCAACAGTCATGAAACTCACAGAACAGGAGTGAGATTGTAACATGTGTGTTTTCAAAATGGACTGCTTTAACCAAATTTGACCACAGTATGCTATTGTTCCAAGGGCAGTTTTCCACCCCACTGTCGCTACATGCTTGCTTGTTATGGGGATCCCTGCAAAGTCACAAGTCAGTGACTCGATGCAATCTGCTGGGTTTTCCTGCTCAACTGAACTCAATGCACTGTTAAGTAGGCTGAATTGGGATGCCCGCTTTGTGAAGTACCTTGAGGCGATTCGTCGTGATTTGGTGCTTTATAAATAAAGTGGATAGATTGGATTGACTCCTTACTTCATGCACCTTTAAGCAAGGCTCCATGAGGTTCTGTTAAGGTTAAATATTTATGAATTCATGCAGGACTTCACTACTGGATGAACTAGAGGTAAAGCACTTTGTTTCATAACAGCGGTGGTGGAAAAGTCTATAAAACCATGTTTAAAGCTAAACGTTTTCTCAGTTAGCTTATCAATCCTGAAGAACGTCATACAGGAAGCTCTCTATAATAGTCAAAACAGGAAATCCTTATAAGGTTTACACAGAAACACACTTTAAAATGGCTGCAATTCCATTTCAGTACCAGAAAAAAAAGTGCTGATATTTAAAGTGGTTTCTTTGACAAGGCATACAAAGTGGTTATGAAGGAAGAAAAAGGAATCAAGAGAACATCAGGGACTAATTTTAAAATTCTCACTGAAGAACACTTGTTGCTTTAAGTGAGAATATCACAAGTAGGCTCACAAATCTACATAATCCACCTACGTACACACAGCAAGGAGCTCATTGTGGCTGAATTAGTGAGCCAGAGTTCCCTAAATCAGACAGAGGGACTTTTCATCTCACCCATAGAGCATGCTCGGTGTGAGGTTAATGATGTGAAGGTCAGGCAGTGCTTGAGCTGCCCTCTTGTTTGCACACACCTGCTGCACACACTCTCCTGATGTGAATAAATCATTCTGCTTAAGAGACAGAAAGCTTGTTCTTGTTCCATCTGTGAGGCCTCGGGGTCATATCTCCTATTTATTCCCACTTCAAACCCCCAGACCTGCTCTGCACAGGCCTGCTGGTCCCTCAGTCACAGCAGCTTCAGAGAGAACCAGATTAATATTTAACACCAAAGGTGATAGCAGCTGTGGTGCAAAGGCACGGCTGCATGCTCATACATGCAGATAAACAGCAGGGATGTGTTCCTAACAAGGAGGAACAGGCAGTCAGGAGGTGATGGAGTAAAACTGGGAAAAAACACTTCAAATCCTTGCAGTGAGGAATAATTATCAGCCTCTAGTTCTTGGGGAAAACACACACCTGGAGTATGAAATGAAACACACACTCCTCACAGATGATCACACAGGTGAGGGAGTGAGATGGCTTTGTGACAGAATGACTCTCAGCCAAATTACGTCCCAGCGAAGGTGCTTCAGATGGAGTTCACACAAGCAGAACCGGTGAACGTTAACAAATAAAAACGAAACACACTTGAGCAGTTAGAGAAGCCATGATTAGAGCCTTCGGTGTAAAATTTTGGATCGTGTTTTAAGTTAAATCCATTAGGCTTGACTCAGCTTTGCTCTCAGCTTCACCAGAATACCTCATGCTCATGAATCAATCACACAGAATAGCCGATAACGTCTATAAAATGAGAATCAGGGCCCAGGTTTGAGTCACTAAAGCGTTTTCCTAATGTCTTAGGCAATGGGACAAATCAGACTGCTGGCAAGCGCCGAGGCTTCAAACGTCTGTTGTGGAGATTTCGTTTTATCCAGGGGAGTTGCATTCAGCGGTGTTTGAACAAAAAGTAGGTTGAGAGTTTTATTAAATCACATCCACACCAAAGCTATCACGTTTGTGAATCTGTCTTAAGTATTATCTATTTTCACGCATCATAGTTGTGAAAAACAAAACAAATCCTTTCAGAAGGTAAAAGAGTGCACAGCCAAGCTTCCATAGAGCTCAGTTACACCTCCTTAGATTATTTTCCTAAAGCGTGACCTGAATGCTCGTTTAAACCTGCTGTATCTATATCCATCAGAGCCTTCTGCTGCACACAGTTCAAACAGCTGCTTGTCACATTGCTGCAGTCCAAACATCTCATTATATTTGCTGTCTGGGGGAGAGAAACGTTACCATGTTGACCTTAATGATCCACTGGCAGTAGCTTTAACATTTCCTTTTGGTTTTGTTGTCTTTACACTTTGTGTAGAGTTCCTTTATCAAAGTCTAAACATCTTGATATCGCTTAAGTTTTTATAAAGTTGATACAGGAATTGTGGGAAGCAGTTGTGTTGACACCCTTCTTCAGATTATTCTAGTATTTGTTAACTCAATACAACTGAGGCATGTTTTACGCTGCAGATAAAACCAAGTTGGATTGAATCCTCAAATCAACACTAAAGATTAAAGTTATTGCTTTCAAGCTGGTTTCAGAGGTTCTTCAGCCAGAAACGAGCAACTTCACATGGATGGCCCTCTGTAGCCTCTGGTGGCCAGAATCAATGCTTTACAGCTTCTGTGTTCAGGTCAGCACCTGTGGAAACCTGCTTCACAGCTACAGCTATGTTCTGTGCCAGTAGCTAAAATAAAGGCAAGGCAAGACAGCTTTATTTATAGAGTACATTTCAAACACAGAGGCAATTCTATGTGCTTTACAATTATCAGGACATGATATGAAAACAACATAAAAACAAAAATTTAAATACACACAGATAATATAATAATAAACACGAGGCACTTCACAAAAACAAAAAGTAAAAAAATATGTTAAAAATATAATCAAAAATGGGCAAAAACATGTAGATTAAAAATTGTGAAGAAATATATATAAAATAAATAAATAAAGGTTATCATGGGATCCCAAGAAAGGCAGAATTAGAAACAGCAGCATGAAGAAAAGAATCAGCAGAAGGTCACACCAAAGCTTGAACAAGTGAGTCTTCAGCTGCTTCTTAAAGGAGACCACTGAGTCCACTGATCTCAGGCTCAGGGGGAGAGAGTTCCAGAGTCTGGGGGCCACAGCAGCAAATGATCTGTCATCTCTGGTCTTTAGCCTGGTGCGCTGCACAACCAGTAGGCTTTGATCACTGGACCTCAGGGACCTGCTGGGGGTGTAGGAACAAATGCCGGGATCACACTGACATTTTTGGCCATTGCACATGATTGTTCATGTCCAATTGTGAGAACTCCAGAAAGGTGGCACACTGTACGAGGCAAAGTTTCTGAGTCAGACTCCACAACACCTTGCTCCAGCAGGACGCGCTACATCATGAGCACACATCCTGAAAGCAAATGTTATTAAGCAGACCGCTAACCAAAAGAAAGCTGAAAAGATAAAGAGCGCTGCTGTTAACACTTCCTTTTAGAAGAGAGTCATCTTAGAGTCAGCTCATGACCCAGCTCATCTTCCTCAAAGAGGTAAAATCATTTCAAAACCCTTGGTTTGGCGTCAGACTCCGGCTGTGGGTCTCCTTTATCTGCCATTCAGCTAAACAGCTGATATGTCTGCTGGACGTTCGTCCTTCTCATCCTCCTTTAAACATAAAACCCACTAAACTGCAGAGAAGTAACAATTTTTCACAGATCGCTCCAATATCTAAAGTTTTGCAGTGAATTCTGTCTCACAGTTCACTCGACAGCTCCACTCCATGACAGAGCATCACACCCGCTGTCACGGAGCAGCACTTCCTGTCTCTCTGCTACAGAACACTACTGAGCCCATACTTGTCAGTTGAATATGTGAGATTTCCACCAATAGAAAAGGAATCCCATGTTTTTGTATTTGATTTTTTATGTTCATGAGCACATCCCCTCTCAGCTCTCAGATCACAGAATCACAGTTTTCACATTTTATCTGATGGTCTAAAACGGTAGTTTATTTATTTTTGGTATAACTTCGGTTTAACTTGCACACTTGACAATAATAAATACTGGTGTGTAGTGTATAATCCACATTTTAAACATGAATTGAAACCAAAGCTCAGAGCGACGGAGTCTTGCTGCTGCAGCGTCCTGAAGCGCTGTTTTCATTGGTCGATTGCAAACAGGAATCATAGGTTTTTAAGCATGTTTGTAGACTTTCGGCAGCTGATTTGGGTTGTGAGATGACTCAAAAAGCTGTTGCAGAGCCGGTTAGAATGGATGACCACAGGTATGCAAATCACCATGATGATCATGTTTTAAATTATATGCTCCTGACGAGGGATTTGGCTAAAATGGCCACAAATCACACAGTGTAGTCTAGGCTTAAGAAGATCACCATGGTGCTCGTCCATGTAAGGCCCTATAGACCAGAACCAGGATCTTGAAATGAACCCTGAAGTTGACTGACAGCCATTGAAGCTGGAGGAGAAGCGGGGTGATGTGGGTGTGTTTGGAGGACTTGGTCAGAAGCCGAGCACAGGCATTCTGAACCACCTGTAGACGGTTCAGGGAGGTTCTGCTCAGACACGTGAAAAGAGAGTTACAGTAGTCTAAGCGTGAGGAGATGAAGGTGTGGATAACTGTCTCAAGTTCAGAGTGGGACAGAATGGGACTCAGCTTAGCAATGTTCCTGAGATGGAAGAAGGAAGAGCGAACAAGAGAACTGACATGAGAATCCAGGGTGAGAGCTGGGTCAAAGGTCACACCAAGATTCCTGACAGAAGGTTTGGTGTGAGAAGCAAGCTGACCAAGAGAGTCTCTGACTTTGGTAACCAGCTTGTCTGGGGCACAGATGAGGATCTCAGTCTTATCTTCATTCAGCTGTAGAAAGCTCCCAGCCATCCAGGTTTTGATGGAGTCTAAACAGGTGTGTAACAGCTGCAGCTTAGACATCTCATGGGGCTTAAAGGAGATGTACAGTTGGATGTCATCTGCATAAAGATGGTAGGAGATTCCTTTGAAGGAGCTCAGGATGTGCTGAAGAGGAAGCAGATAGAGGAGGAAGAGCAGAGGCCCCAGCACAGAACCTTGTGGGACACCACGGGTAAGAGAGGTGGTGGAGGACCTAAACTTGGAGACGGCCACAGAAAAGGAACGCTCAGACAGATAACAGGAGAACCACTCCAGAGCAGATCCTGATAGGCCTACCAGGTCTCTCAGCTTCTCCAGTAGCAGGTGATGGTCAACAGTGTCAAAGGCTGCAGTCAGGTCCAGCAGGACCAGAACAGAACAGTCCCCTGCATCACTGTGAGTCAGAAGGTCATTACATTGGTTAGCTCAGGTAAAGAAACAGGAGCGAAACTATCTAGGATGATGGGTCTGGTTGGAGTCGGCAGAGGCGGCGATAAGGCTAAAGGAGAGATGCTAGATCTAACCTTACTGACTTTGTCCACAAAGAAAGACAGAAAGTTCTCACAGTCTGCAACAGAGTGGATGGAGGCTGTAGGAGAGGCAAGAGAGATGATGCTGCTGATGGTGTTAAACAGCACCGTGGGGTTCCCTTTGCTCTGGGACACCAGGTTGGAGAAATAGAAAACCCTCGTGTCTCTGACTGCAGAGTTAAAGGATGTCAGAAGATCCTTTAGATGCAGCAGATGGACGTGGGGATGAAGAAACAACAGTAGACTAATTTAATCCTTAATTTACAACAAACTCTTTAAATAGATGTGGGATGGGTTATTACAGTGGTACATTTTTTGCCTGAGAAAAACATAAAATAATGAAAATATGTCTTTAGTCATCATTAGACATTTTATGCTAGGCTTAACATTCTTTAAGAGTAATTTTCTGGAGCATTTAAAAGATCAACATGTGTTCCTGCGTCATAAGATTAATTTATTTCTCAGTTTCTCTAATTGTTGACATTTTATGAACTTTACTACAATCATTTGTCATTATATGAAAGTTCTTTCAGGTATTTTTCCATCTGTGTGGGTCTTAGTGCTTAAATATATGTCATTACATGTGCACCAACTGCAGTGTCTTTACCTTCCAAAGAGGACTGTTCACAGGCCGAATGGCTCTAAATGAATTTGATCAGATTTGATTCAAGCTGAACCTTAACGGGATTCCAATCCTGAGGGTGATATCAGCTCCATGCTGCCATGCAAAGCAGCGAGCAGCTGATGCTGACAAGACTAGATAAACAGGAGGAGCACCGTGACGAGTGCAGGAGGAGGTCAGGAAATGCAGATAGGATTCACAGGTTTCTGCCTCAAAGCAGAGCATTATCATTTCATGTGTGCTGGAATGCAGCATTCTGGGGTTTTTGAGCAGATCTGTTCAATAAACATGCCCTATGGCCAAGTCAGGTCTTGTCATGTTCATGGAGGATAGTTCGGACCCAAAATGCAGATACACAGGATGACACGAGGCAGGAGTAGATAAAGAAAAATCCTTTTATTTTTAGGATGAACCCAAAACGAACATAAAAATCAAAAGGGGCCGGAAGCCAAAGTCCAAAAATGCAGGGGGTGATCAGGAGATAGTGATGTTACCTGTGACACGCAGGATTCGAAGCTTGTATCACCAAAACGAACCACCGCAGAGCAAAGCACTGTGTCGGAGCTTGATTTGTTTACTGAAAGTCACGTGACCAACGAGCAATGATGCTTCGATTCACCCTTCCACCCACGTGACCGCTTCACACGTTGTTTCAAACATTTAAAGCAACGCAAACCGAGGCGCGCAGGTTTAAGGCAAGCCAAATGAGCATTTATTCTGATGTCAGGATATCAGCCAGAATTGTCATGAACATGTAAGCCATTTCTGTCCACTAGTTAACTAGTTAGCCATGTTTGTGTCAACTAGTTAAATAGTGACAGCCTAAATGTCAACTAGTTAACTAGTAAGGCCTAAATTCTCTCTAGTTAACTAGTTAAAATGTTTCATATCTTACTAGTTAACTAGTATTGCTCAGTGTGTTCACTAGTTAACTAGTGCGCATTTATGTCTACCACAAGTTAACTAGTGTGCACATTTTGACCCTCACTAGTTAACTAGTGAGACAAATGCCTTCAAGTAGCTGACTGGTATGCATTTCTGCTTTTACTAGTTAACTAGTGAGCAGTTTTTGTGTCAACTAGTTAACTACTGAAGCCTAAATGTGTTCACTAGTTAACTAGTGAGCAGTTTTTGTGTCAACTAAACTCAACTTGCCTCCACTCAACCGGAACTCTTCCGGTTCCGGTTGAGTGAACGCTGGCGCGTCTCGCTGCCGCTGCTCGCTGGCAAACAAACTTTTTGTATTTTTTTTTCTTCTTTTTCACCCTGGTCACATCCCTGTGTCGGTGAAAACTCATTTTCACCTACCTGCTCAGCTTGCGTTCTGGTTGCACATCACCACCTCCCTGCTCCACTCCATAATGTGGTCCAGCAGGATTTCTGTGTGCCTCGCACTGGCCTGGATCATCCTGTCGCTCATTCTTCTGTCCGTGGATGGCCTTCTCCAGTACTCGGCGGCGGAGCTCTTCAACCTCCGCTTTCGCTACTCCGGATCTCCACCACCAGCTCTGTGCCTCTTCCCCGACATCACCTTCCAGCCTCGCCGTCGGTATATCCATCGGGGGTCCCGGCGGAACCTCCATCTCGACGGCTCCAAAGGAATACCCTCCTTCTGGTCCACGACTAGCCGGCGGCTACCCAGGAATACCTGCCGAGCTGCCGACTCCAGCGTGTTAGCCCGGCTGGCTAGTCGGACTAATGCTCCTGTCGCCAGGGACTTCCGCACTGCTAATTTTGGTCTTCTCAACATTCGCTCCCTCTCTGGTAAAGGACATCTCCTCCAAGATACCATCAGTGACCATAAGCTAGACTTTCTTTGTCTGAACGAAACATGGCAACAACCCAGCGATTTCTCACAACTCAATGACTGTACTCCTCCCGGATTTGTTTACCTCTCCAAACCCCGTGGGTCGGGCCGCGGCGGTGGTCTCGCGATACTGTATCGCGAGACTTGGAAGGTCCTTCCCGTAAACCTTCCTCCTCTCACCACTCTGGAATGCCTCGCCTGTCAACTCTCCGGCCCGACCCCCACAATAATTGTCACTGTTTATCGTCCCCCCAAGTTCAGCCCTGAGTTTTTAAATGAACTCTCTGCTCTTTTATCCCATCTGTCCGCCCTTTCCCCAAATGTAATTTTACTTGGTGATTTTAATATTCATATGGACAATATGGCCCTCCCCCTCAGCAAAGACTTCTCCTCATCTTTGGACAGCCTCAGTTTTCATCAATATGCCAATTTTCCCACTCACATTAAAGGTCACACCCTGGATTTAATCTGCTGCTCCGGCCTGACCCCCTCCAACTGTACAGCTGACCCGCTCCCTTTCACGGACCACTTCCTCATCTCCTTTTCTGTTCCCCTCCGTCTCTCCATCATCAAGTCACCACGTATCATTTCTTTTCGTAATATTAAGGACATTGATCTAGCCTCCCTGTCCTCCAGTTTTGCCACCTTGACCCCTAATTTGTCCTCTACTCCCGATGATCTTGTCATTCAGTACAATAACGGTCTGGTTTCTATCCTTAATTCATTTGCTCCCATCAAATCCCGCTCTGTATATTTTACTCGGTCTGCTCCATGGTTCACCCCTGCCCTTCGCTCCTTGAAAGCTACCAACCGGAGGCTTGAAAGACTCTACAAGAAAACCGGTCTCACCATCCATAAAGACTTATATTCTGCTCAGATTTCTCTCTACAAGGACTCCATCTCCCATGCCAAATCTCAGTATTACTCCGGTCTCATCTCGTCCAACTCCAGCAACACTAAAACATTATTTTCCATCATGAACAGCATTTTTCAGCCTCCCGACTCCTTACCCATCCATCTTTACTCTTCAGAAACCTGTAACTCTCTCCTTCAGTTTTTTAATGAGAAGGTCAATAGAATCCATCTCTCTTTACCTCATTCCTCCCCTCCCTCTCCTGATTTATTTGAACCCACCATTCCGTTCTCCTCCTTTGAACTTCCCCATCCCTCAGAAATATTAGATTACATCACCAAATCCAAACCTTCCACCTGTCAACTGGACCCTATTCCAACTGTTTTAGTTAAATCCTGCCTTTCTTCTCTGCTCCCTTTTATAACAGCCATTATTCATTCCTCACTATCCTCTGGTACGGTCCCATCCCTATTCAAATCCGCTTCAGTCAGCCCTATTCTAAAAAAACCTGGTTTAGATCCCAATGATTTCAATAACCTCCGTCCCATTTCCCATCTTCCCTTCATTTCCAAAGTCCTTGAGAAAACTGTTGCATCTCAGCTCCATTCACATCTCACCCGCAATAACCTTTATGAACAGTTTCAGTCTGGCTTCCGTCCCCACCACAGCACAGAAACAGCACTTATTAAGATCACTAACGACCTACTCATTGCTGCTGATTCTGGTTTAATCTCTATTCTTATTCTCCTCGATCTGAGTGCGGCCTTTGACACCATTTCTCATCCCATCCTCCTTAATAGACTCTATTCCTTAGGCATCACTCACACCCCCCTCCGCTGGTTTCAATCTTACATTACTGGCCGCACTCAGTTCATCCAGTTAAAATCCTTTACCTCAGAACCCTCCCCAGTCAAGTCAGGTGTGCCCCAGGGCTCTGTCCTGGGGCCCCTCCTCTTCATAGTATATCTCCTCCCTATCGGCAAAATCTTCCGCAAATTCAATATCCAGTTTCACTGCTTTGCAGATGACACCCAGCTCTACATTTCCAGTAAGCCCAACTCAACTCTCCCACCATCCTCCCTTACACTCTGCCTCTCTGAAATCAAATCATGGTTCACCTCTAATTTCCTCAAACTCAACGGCAATAAAACTGAACTTCTTCTAGTTGGCACTAACTCCACCCTCTCAACATCTGACAGCTTTTCTTTAACTATTGACAGTGCCACAGTCTCCCCCTCACCTCATGTCAAGAGTCTGGGTGTCATTCTCGACAGCTCCCTTTCTTTTCAGGCTCACATTAATAACTTAATTCGGTCAGCATACTTCCATCTACGTTCCATAAACCGTCTTCGTCCCTCACTGACCCCTCACACTGCCGCCATTCTCGTCCACAGCCTCGTCACCTCCCGTCTCGACTATTGCAATTCACTTCTTTATGGTCTCCCCAACAAACTCCTTCATAAACTGCAACTGGTCCAGAATTCAGCAGCCCGTATTATCACCAGAACCCCTTCCTTTCACCACATCACGCCGGTTCTCCAGCAGCTCCACTGGCTCCCAGTTAAATTCAGGCCCATCTTCAAAATTCTCCTCCATACCTTCAAAGCAATCCACAACCTCTCTCCTCCATATATCTCAGACCTTATAAGTATTCACACCCCGTCCCGTTCACTCAGATCTTCTTCTTCCATCCATCTTGCGGTTCCTTCTGCCCGTCTCGCTACCATGGGGAGCAGAGCTTTCAGCCGCTCTGCTCCTCGACTCTGGAACTCACTTCCCCCAGACATCAGGAACATCGACAGTTTTACCCTTTTCCAATCAAAACTCAAAACACACATGTTTAAATCTGCCTACAACCTCTGATTTTATTGAAATGTTTCTCTCTGTTTTTTCTTCTTTGGGTTTTATTATTGTTTTATTGTATTTTATTACGTGTGTTGTGTAAAGTGACCTTGGGTGTCCTGAAAGGCGCTTTGAAATAAAATGTATTATTATTATTATTATTATTAACTAGTTAACTACTGAAGCATAAATGTGTTCACTAGTTAACTAGTGCGCGTTTTTGCTGCCACTAGTTAACTAGTGGGCACATTTTCACCCTCGATATTTAACTAGTTGACACAAACATGGCTAACTAGTTAACTAGTGGACAGAAATGGCTTACATGTTGATGACAATTCTGGCTGATATCCTGATATCAGAATAAATGCTCATTTGGCTTGCCATACAGGTTTGTATGACCTGAGATTGACGGTTCAGGATTCAGTATTCAGTGATTAAACACCGAGTCGCAAAAATGGATCCTGTAGCAAAAAGAGGGCGTTCTGAGATGTGGGAATGTTTCAATTTAATCTCTCCAAATAAGGTTTGAAAATGTATTTGGTCTAGTCTAGTAAATTACCTTTATAGTAGTAATACTTGGTGCATATTGTAGGGCTATATCTTTTAGACCGTCTGTCATTTTCCTTTAATTAAATTAAAATCTAGTTTGGTATGATTTTTCTTCTTTTATTGGTAATTAATATAATAGTTGATGAGCTTTTCAGTTTGGTTGTACGTGTAATGGAATTTAGTATGTCCTATCCTTATGTGAATTTTCTAATCTTCATTTTGTTACTCTATTTCTAAAAAAGATACATAAATTGAGCTAATTATTCCTGCCTAATAATCCAATAGAAATGTGAAAAGTAAAATATTTGAATATGTAGAGAATGTTAATATGTGTAAATTAGATATATTTCATCACGTATCCCATAAAAATAAACATTGCTTCATTTCAAGTATTCACACCAAGAAAAGCAATTTTAGTATATTTAATGTAATGTTCAAATTCAAGATACTTTTATTATATGATCCTGAGGAAGCTTTTTAATGCTTTATTTGTCCATAAAGTTCAATACACCATTCATTTTCAGTAGAATTGGCTGACAATACAATGAAATACAAACATTTACCAGCAGATGGCCTCACAGAGTTTTGAAGCATCAAACCTTGAACCTTTTTTCAATACAATTGGAATGTAAAGCTTTGTTGGTTCAAAAGGCTTCACATCATCAACACTACCAGGAGATCCAAAAACACTAAAGGAACGAGCAGGACTGACAGAATAAGTCAAACTGACAGCAATAATGGAACGACAAGAACAACGAGACATGGAGAGGCTTTATACACTGGGGCTGGAGTGGTAGGAGACGAGGAGCAGGTGTGTGGGGAACTGAAACAGGTGAAAGCACTAATGAGGAGAGGAGCAGAGCAGGACACCAGACCTGACTGGGAAGGACACACACACACACACACACACACACACACACACACACACACACACACACACCGAGCTGGGGACAAAAAGGCTGGAGCTACAAGAGAAGACACATAAATGAGACGCAGACAAAGGACACATGAGGGCGCTTATGAGACCCAAAATGGGAACCTAGAGGAAGGAGAACACATGAGGGAAGACACAGACGCAGACCATGGCAGGTCTTGGTTAGGCTCAGAATCCATTTAAGTAAACAATTGTGATGCCACAGATTTTTCTCTTCTGTCTTTATCAACCAGAGAAGAAAAACTCCAGAACTATAATATATTTAGAACCTTTTTGCAGACACTCATTTAGGTTTTTCTGTGTGCGTGCGTTCATGCGTGTGTGCATTTGTCTGCAAGCATGTGTGTGTGCGTGCATTAGTGAGTGCGTGTGTGTGTGTGTGTGTGTGTGTACGCGCATGTGTGTGTGTGTGTGTGTGTATCTGTGAGTGTGTGCGTGAGTGCAATCATGTGTGTGTGTGTGTGTGTGTATGTGTGTCTGTCTGTGAGTGTGTTTGTTCGTGCATTCACGTGTGTGTGGGTGTGTACATGCATGTGTGTGTGTCTGTGTGTGTGTGCATGCATTAGTGCATGTGTGTGTGTCTGTGTGCATGCATTAGTGCGTGTGTGTGTGGGCGGGCGTGCATTCGTGTGAGTGTGTGTGTGTGTGTGTGTGTGTGTGTGTGTGTGTGTGAGAGAGAGTGTGCGCACGCGCATGTGTGTTTTTTCCTTTCTCCTTATCTGGGTGGAGTGATTGTTGTTTTGAACTAGCAGATGTACTCTGGTTTGTCTTTAGTTTGTAAAACTGGATTAAAGTAGAGAATATCACAAAGCTACACACACTTCACATCTGTCTCTAGTCCCAAAAACCGGAATCCTAACTTTGTCATTAAAGTTTTACAACACAGAGTTCAACTTGTAGCATTGTGCTGTTAGTGATTCATAAATAATGCAACTTGACTTTTTAAACTGTGTTAAAAATAATGTAGGTGTTCTCTGCTGATGATGTTTTAGTGTGGCTTGGGTTTTTCTAATGTGCTATCTTCTCATTTTAAAGTTTGAGGTTCTTCCTGTTGCTCACAGGATTGGACTCAGTTTTAACTTGCTGCTGACAAATACATATTTCTTAATGTTTATATATACATAAAACAGACTTATAAGTGTGCGGTAAGGCTAATAGAGTTGTAAACTCCACTTGGTTCAGCTGGAACGTTACCAAGCCCGATGCAGACGCTCTCCAGAGCAGACGAGGTAATTCTACTCTCGTGTGGTTCTGCATTGATATGAAAAAGAAACACTTTGTTTCTTGCAGCAGAAGAACCCGTTTATGTGAAAAGAACAAAGCTGCCCCAAAGGAATTCAAAACTCACTCAGAGGGAAAAAAAAACATTGGATTGCTCTTCTTCTTTCCATCTTCCTCTTTCTTCTAGCATTTGTCCTGTTTGACATTGAGCAGTGCAGGCCTACTCTGCAGTCTCCACACATTTAACTTCTGAAGTTGTCAAAAGCTGAGAAGTGAAATGGAAACTACTTCACCTTCATATGTAGGAGACAAGGGGAGGACACAGGCGTCTCAGGCCCAAATCCAGTCAAAACAAGTTAGACTTAAAGGTCAATTTCACTGAAAACATTTTTCAAATTATTAAATCTGATTATAATGAGTCACTCTGAATTTTTCATGCAGGCTTAACATGAAAATAGTCTCCTACACCTACCTCCTGAATCAGCGTCTGATAGAAAACAGACAGTGAAACTCTAGGATTTGCCTAACAGATCTACGTCACATTGTCACTTATCATTCATGGACTCACCCACTTTGACTCACGATGGGGAAGGCTGTTGACGATTTAGCATCCAGGCAACACCAGAGAATGTCTGGACTAGTAGAAGCTAACCGTTAACATTAGCAACTCCACCACACAGCAGAACTCCTGCTTGTGTCCTTTGTGGAGATAAAACATCAAAGTTGAAGAGCAAAGAGAGTCAGTGGTAGAGTCACGTTGCTTTAAGCCAATCAGAGACGAGATGTCCAAAAATCAGGAGTCAGACTCCAAATCCATGCCTGATGCTACTTTCTCCTCCGTCCTCAAACAGGCGCACCAGAGATTTTATCCCCGGAGTACGACTTAAGCCCGATTTATGCTTCTCTGTCTGCGTCAGTGCGGAGACACGCAGCGCCATTATCCGTCCTTGCGTAGGGCACGCAAGTACGTACGGAGTCGAGCCCACTTTTTTAAACATCCGTCAAACGAGACGGATTACGCAACCTTGTGATTGGTCAGGATGCCGCTGTTGTTTACAGCGCCGCCATTGCAAAGAGAGCCGAGGATAACTAGCGGCAGACACGGAGAAGCTTGAAGAATACCTCGCGAAAAAACTCTAAAAATATGAACGTTTAATTCTCCCGTGACTGGAGGAGTGAAAAGATGCGCCACGTTTTATTTGTGGACGGAAATGACAGGAAACGTGGGTTTAGAGGTGGGGAGCGCATGAAGCGGTGGGAGAATGAGAGACAAATTTGTCCGTGTTAAAAGTCTCTTATATACACAAAAAACACAATATAAACACACTGTCTTGGACCGATACATGACATGATACCACAGAACAGCGCTACGCCCTCTGTTGTCCTGCCGGGCAATTGCTTTGCAACACTCTCCAGGAGACGGAGAAGTAAAAGAGCAAAACGCTTCCGTCAATCCGTGCGTGTCTGTCCCTTGCAGAGCTGATGGAGAAGCATAAACCAGGCTTAAGAAGGCATTCGTTCCTTCTAAAGAGCCCTGCGGATGTATTAAAAGTATGACTATAGTTGATCTTTAAATAAACTTTCATATAAAAAACTGATTGTGAGTGTGAAGGTGAGAAGAAACAGAAAGAACTTCAGTAGTGAGATGAGAGACCCGGTAAAAGGAGACAAACATTTTTATGTTTATGTATATTTTTTAAAGTTACACCCTGCAAAAAGTCAACGTGAACTAGAGAAAAAACAGCTAACATGGCAGCCCCCAGCACTTTGTCCAGGCCCTGATTTACAATCATCAGATGAAATCGTCAGATTTCCAGAGATGTGCCATCAGCTTTTCCATCAGAGCTCGATGATCTTAGACGGAGAGGAAACAGTGGCGGATGCCAGCGCGACTTCGTGACGAGGAACAGTGAAATTCTCTCCCCTTTTGGCCTGATACATGAAAGATTTATAAAGGGGAAGGCTGGAGCCGAGGATTCTTGAATATAATTTCCATGTTATTAAACAGTGGGTGGAAAAATCTTAACCTTCACATTCTTCGGTTCTAATTTTAACCTCAGAACTGAAAAAGGAAGTTTATTCAGTCTTATTTAGTCTTTAGACATTAGTGGGATTAGAGACGTTTGTTAAACTCTTAATCATAAAAACACGGGCTTCATCTTCTGCACATCAGAGCTTTTTTAATATCTTAAAAGTTAAGCCAGTATCTCACTGGAATGTGACAAAACTGCAGGAAAAACTAATGGAATTAACTTCTTTTATACTTTTGCAGGTCAAAATTTGCAAGTTAATGGTGAGATTTGGACAAAGTGATCTGTCAGAAACTTTGATTCTCTGTCACCAGTCCATGCGAAAGTTGTCTCACACTTTCTGACCCGATGAAAATCACTGAGGACTTACAGAAACGTTTTCTCACAAATGTTAAAAAGTGTAAAGTTCCAGCCAAGGCAAGACGAGAGGAAGGCCCTAAAATCCCTGCAGTCGGTCACCAGCAGCCCCAGCCCAGCGAGACTAACACTCCAGCTGGAAAACCTCAGAGTGACGGAGCAGGCTGCCAATTCAGCTAATGCTAGAAATGACCCTTCCTAATAACATACCTGTAAACAAAGGTGTACAGGAGGAGAACCAGGATCAAGATGTTAAGGCTGCTTCCATTGGTTCTTACAAGTCACCATGGTAACAAGACATCTATGCCTCCCACAATGCTGAAGCTGTAAGCTGCTGACGACCCGATGGCTACATAAGAGAGTTTTTATGTTTCGACAGGCTTTTTAGGATTAAAATACCCGTAACCTCCAGTTTCTATGAGAGCATTTAAGCTGAAAATGGTGCAAGTATATGGACAATAGGGTGTGCTCTTTCTGCATTCAGATGTGATCTGAGAGAGCGCCATCATCTGACAGCAGAAACAGACATTGTTTTGCTAGATTACCTAAAAAATACGGCCATTGCTAAAATTGAACCTCTTCATCAACCAGTTTAAAGAATCGTAAATCATAGTTTAAATTGGGGTTTGAAGGAGCCAGATCATGTTAATTAAACTTTAGAGAGCAAATGTAGACCCAATATCTATTGACACTATTGAGATATTGTTTTATCACAGACCTGAGTTACTTTTGTCAGCCTGTCTTTGCACCCAGAAATGAAACGGTCTGTTTCAGGCAACCCCACCTCCAGCGGCCTGAGCTCCACCCATCATGGGCCACCACAAAGCAACGAATGTATTCTAGTGGTTAAAGCATCTTGTGTTGCCATGTCCTGACACTGGCTCGACTCCCGGTGCCGGCAGTCATTTATTAGCCAGCTGAAGCAGATTTAATTTCATTGGGTCTCTAAAGATGTTTGAATCTAGTCATTTCCAAGCAGCATTTGAGCTGCAATGCAATGCAACAGAAGTCCCAATGATCTACTCTGCTCACTTCACATGGACTCACATGGGCTTCAGCTGGCTAAATAATGAAAGTTAAAAAAACAGATCAGTCCTTATTTTAAACCATACCAATATTTATTTTCCAATAAAGGTAAACACGATACTGGCAAGTGTAGCTAAAACGGAGGGGAAAAGAATATTGCTGAGACTGGGAATTGAACCGATGTAAGGTCATAGCAAAACAGCACACAAGGCAGGTTTTCTATCCACTAACCCACCAAAACCTTAACAAAGGTTTAGTTGCCTAACACACATGTCGTGTGCTGGCCATTATGTGCGTCTTTGTGGACAGGACACAAGATTTTTATGGTGGTGTTTTGTCCCCAATGTAGAAGTAATTTGTCAGAATATCCACTCTGGTACCGGTGGAGGTTTAAAACAGTCATCTGTGACATGAAGACCGCTTTCATGTCTGCAGAATGAAATCAACCGCTCTATGCCCACAACTCAGAGAGAGTGGACATTAGTGGCCTACTTCCAGGGCGAGGTGAGTTTCAGATCCGAGACTAGGTTCAGGGGGAGGAGCAGGGCCCGATGACACACTTAGCTTCCATCCTCGTGTCTGCAGAACTTGCAGCTGAGAGAGTAAAATGCATGAATGCAGCCAAGAACAGGTTTAAAGGTTGGTTTATGCTTGACGCGTCCACGAGGTCCGCACGTCCCCGCGCGGAAAAGTTGCGTCATTTTAACAACCACGCCACTCCACCGCGTCTCCGCATGGCCCAAAATTTCCACAACGTGCACCTAGAAAATTTTCTAACCACGCGGCGGTCGGACGCGGAAAAACATGGCGGACCGACAAGAACTAGTAAGGCAGAGGTTCGTAAATACAGACATTTGTATGATTCAGCTCTCAGAGATCACCGTGATCAACATGTTGATAATAATTCTTGGAGAGAAATAGCTCGCACTGTCGGAAAAGACGAGGACGCTGTTAAAAATGCTGGAATGCCAAGTTATAAACAATAGTAATTTTTACTTCTACTATGGTGTAGTGTTGGACGCATGCCGTGTAGAGCTCCATGCTGCCCCCTACAGTTTGTGAGAATATTGGCTCACCGCAAAGACAAGCCGCATGAACCATAAACGCCGCAAGTTGTGAAGTGCGTTCCATCCGCGAGCCGCATCACCAAGCGGAAAGTGAATGCGTCAAGCATAAACCAAGCTTAAGGGTGTTTTTCATTAAGAAAAACTAACATCTAATAGTAAAAAGCTCCAAAAAGAGGATTTTCCATGATGTGGCCCCTTTAAAGTTCCAGTGCAACATGCTCAGATTTAAACTTGGTTTAGTGTAAAAAACAAACAAACAAACCAATCTTAAAAGAGAGGTTTAGATTTAATCCATCTTCGTTTTACACTAGGTTTAACGTTTGGTGCAACAGGATTTAATCTTGAACCATGAACTAATCCAGGTTTAAAGTTAAACTGTGTCTGACCTTAGAGGGTCAGAGGAGATGCTGTTGAGACTCTGAATGGTGTTTCTGCTGTAAGGTGCCTGCAAGTTTAACATCAACCTCTAGAACTCATTTAAATGGAAGGGATCCTTTACGATCTACCCCAGTAAGTAGCTTCCAATAATCAGGATGTTTCCAGGATGCAGGACTTGAAGATTTATTTCCTTCACAAAAACCAATAAACTAACACAACCCCTATAGACGGTGAGTTTCAGCCAGTCTGAATACTTTTATTTGTCTCAGGTGAAACATTCTCACGAGCCAGAGACAGCAGTCTGAATGTGGGAGGTGCTTATCTATCCATGCACTGCCGAACACAATGTCCGTGAGGACGCTGGCAGGACCAGAGATGCTAGCGGGGTGAAGAAAATGTGGCAGCCTGAACAATGTTGCAAAGACATAAAACCTCACTGAATGTAAATGGGAGAAAAACCCTGCAGGATAGCTCCATGCAAAAGATCATCTGTCACTGCCAAGTTTGCATAGTCTCAGGAGGCTTCAGTGCTTCTGAGCACAAACACGGTGGTCAGGTAGGGAAACGGGAACTGCCTGTTCGAGTGGAAGGATCAGCATATAGAGAGTGGGCTGTCAGAGACATGGGGAGGCAATTCTTCAGGATGAATTCATGGAACAGGTCCAGATGCTGCCAATGGAGAGAATGACCAGCTTTAGTTAACAACAAGCATGCATGTCGTTAACTAGTGCTCCTCAGCCGCGATTCCTGACAGTGAGCCTGCACGGAGAGCCAAGAACACCAGAGAGAAGCTTGGCAGTGACGAGATGAAGCTGCTGGCATCCACCCATCACAGCCCACGGGCACACAAACACACGACTGGAAAAGTTTCATCCAACCAACGTTTGTAGAAGCTGTGGGCTGCAGACACACACATCTGAACTTTTGCCAATAACGTACACACATGCACACATGTACTAATGAGGAATTCATTTGCTAACAGTGCCAAGATCAGAAACACTCCCTCACTGCACCCTGCCTGCCTCTCTGTTCTCACTGTTTCCAAGGAGACTGCAGCACATTGGTATTCTGAGGGGACACTTCATGAGCAATTGTGGGTGAAAGAAAGTAAGATAGTGCAAGGGGGAGAAAGAGGGCATGGAGATAGAAATGGTGCAGAAAGGAAAGATAAAGACAATGTCTAATTTTCCAAAGAAGCACAAAGCAGCATGCAAGGGCGTTCATGTAGATACACATTTACTGAGATGATGATTTTATTCAGCACAGCCGTTCCTATCCATGTTAACCAGATAATAATGCCATGTGTGCTCCTCTCATCCGAGTGTGTCGTTGGCTGGGTATGACTGTGGAGGCTTGTTCCGCGTGTCACACAGTGTGGTGTTGATCTGGCATGAAACCCTGTGATGTTTACAGTTGTGAGTCATGCAGATGCAAGACAAGAAAAGCTTCCTTACCCATAAACTCTATGCCCAGGTGATCTGTGGTTTCGGCAGCAAGGAGAGAGAAAAGAGAGGAAGAACACAGCCATTATTAGGTATAAAACTCAATATGTGGAACTGGACTCAGCTGTCACAGGAGACAGATGTTAGTGATGCTACAAGAAATGATACATGCAAGCACAGCCTAGACTTAGTTTCACACCTCCTGTCCTTCTTTACGGTCCACTCCACAATAAGAGCATCAGAGTTGATTCTTGTAAAGAAAAACTCATTTTTATTCATTAATTCAGTAACTCGTTAGCTTAACCACTCATTCCTCAGTAGGATCTGCTGAAGCTGCTGTCAGGTCCAGCAGTCATAAGGCAGGAGGTGAGGGACATCCTGGACATGTCTCTGGTCCATCAAAGAGACATAATCACACCTTAGGACAAATTAGTCTCCAATCATCCTAACACACTTGTTTTTGGTCTGTGGGAGGAAATCGGATTATTCGGAGAAAACACACACATGCACGGTGGAAAAAAGCCAAACTCCACGCTGAAAGGCCACAGCTGGGATTCAAACCCACGACGGTGGTACCAACAACACCGTGCAGCCTCTCGTAGTTCAGATTCATTTGAATATTTCCAGTCGTACCATAAAGGGTTTGACTCTCATGTGCAGTTGTCATCTTCACAGTGAGTTTCTGAGCAGCTGAAGAGCAAAGTTTTAAATCTATTTAGAAGAAATTATAATAGACTAGATCTTAGCTCGGTGGGTTTAATTGACTCGCTACAATAATGGATGTACTGTTCAAGTCTCAAATGGAACAAATTCATTTACTTGATGCTATTCCTGCCTAACGGCCTTTAGAACAACATAACCATGAAGTAAAAAACACCTTTTATCAACTTCATTATGAAGATTTGGGGCCTCATTTATCAAAACGTTCTTACGAACATTCCTACATTCCTTCCAACAAATGAAGTTCACGATGTGTGTCAGTGTGTGAGGTGGCCTCTCGTGCGCATGTTCCTCCGCAGTCGTCTGATGATAATTCCCACCTATGCGTACACACGTGCTTGTGTCTGTTCACCGTCATGTACACACAAAAATGCCCTCAATTAACCATATTTGGTCATGCTACTTCCTGAGCACGTGAGGGAAGTCCCTGTTTTATTTCCAGAAAATAAGAAAAACTTTATTGACAGCGAGATCAAGACACTGGCTGTCGAAGTGCAAAAAAACCAAACAAGTTGCAGAGGTTATGAATGCGGTCGGGACAGAGGAGAGGTTCCTGTCAGGAATAAATAAAAAATATTTAGATAAATCGTAGAGTAACGGGTTCTTGTTTACATTCAAGGAGTCATCCTGTTTGGAGATAGTTTCATTTGGAAATGCTGTCCGAGTAATAAATAAGACAGATAAGTCACGATGTGTCAGATTTTCCGTCGGTCACGTGTGTCTTTTATTGGTTTTAGCACCAATAATGCAAAAAAGCCATTTTTCCACCAACATAACTACAAACTGAGTAAATATACTTGGTGGATGAGGAACACACGTGGATGACTAAGACCTTCAGCACTGCTGTTCCCCTGCTCTACCACTAGATGCTGTTCCTACGCATGGTCAGAGCTGTTCTTATATTTAGGAACATGTTCACACACAAGTACAAACTGGGAAATACCACACAATGCCTAAATTTGTGCTCACACACGAAATACGCACAGATCTGTTTGTAAGTACAGCTGATAAATGAGGCTTCTGGATACCAAACTTAATCTTTGATTTCTGAGTTAAACAGAGTACTTAGACCTGTGTCTTGTTTCTCGTTTTAACTTCAATTTTAATTTCAAAAGCTTTTCTGCATACAAATTTAGTACTTTTTAAAACTGTTTCACAGCTTTTATTAGTTTGTTGCTATAACTTATAATAAATTCCCATCTCAGCCTTCGTGGGTGGTCTCATCCTTCCAAGCTCAGGTCCTTTACCAGAGGCCTGGGATATATATGGAACTGATACATACATATATATATATATATATATATATATATATATATATATATATATATATATATATATATATATATATAATTTCTTTTCTCTTACAGACTCACTGAGGAGTCCTGCAACACGTACACACACTCTCTGAGTGACATTTGTATGTACATAAGCTGTAGTTGATCATGTGTTTTAAACTTTGGTGCCAACTGATGAAGTCAAACCTGTCTGTTAGCAAAATACGAACCACCGAGATCTTTAGGTTTACATCAAAATGGCTACCTGTCACAGGTACCTGACCAGGTGCAAAACACAAAAATAACTTAAACTCAGTCAGTCTTATAGATGTTGAGCAGAACTTGTTTTATATATGAAAGATGATTTTCTTTCTTTTTTTTGTTGTTGTTTTTGTTTAGAGCTAAGAGTCATTCTCATCACAGCCTCAGAGCTCTCGCTGATCACACAAATCCACAAAAACTTTGGCAACAACGGTTGGAGTCCACCCTGTTGTTAGTTTATCTCAGGAGACCACTGGATAGATTAGAATGAAACTGTTTGTGGGATTTGCATTTACATCTGAACATGTTTAAATTGTCCACCACAACTAACCCACATTAGAAACACCAAACTGGCTCCAAATCAGTCAGGCTCACTGATACTGAACCGATGTTGGAGTGTGTGTTAGTGAAAGTCCAACACACACTACAACATTTAGCATGAGATCACACACATTTTTTCTGTGAGACTTGACCACATAGCTGTAGTTATCATCAGGATGATCACAGTTGAAACCACTCCATGCTACACGGTGGGTGAGAGCTAGTCCTTTATTTAAATATACATTTTCCCTCTTACATATGGCCTGAAACCAAGAGACTCCGGGTAGATATCAAAGCTAGGGCAGAGCTGAAATCATATCTCATGTTCAAAGAGAACCATGAAATAATCATCACCTTCTACTACTGGAGCCCTGTGGAGTGGTACAATTACATCATGGCAACATGGAAAGCAACATGCTTCTGTCAGTATGTGGAAATAAATGAAATCAGTTTGTGCATACTATTGTTTACTAGTGAGGCTTGGTAGCACTAACTATACCATCTGATGTTGTTTTAGAACCTTGAACTATCCTAACAGTAGCTGAAAATGAGTGGAACAGCATGAAGAAGAATACAACTCTGGTTCTCTCATTTAACTGATACATCTGTAGTGGTCTCTAGTAGAAATGAACGCCTTGTAAGTCGTATTCTGGGGATAAAAGCTCAGGTGCTCCTGTCTTACTTCCTGTTATTAGGACATCTGGCCTCTGATTGGATAACAGTTACATGACTCTGTTTACCTTGCAATGTTGATGTTTTATCTCCACAAATAATAATAATACGCCTGGAGGAGTTCTGCTGTGTGGTGGAGCTGGTAATGCTAACAGTTAGCTTCTAGTAGCCAAGACGTTGTCTGCTGTTTCCTGGGCCTAAACCAACAACAGCCTTCGCCGTTGTGAGTCAAGATGGGCGAGTCCATGAATGCAAAGTGACAGAGACATAGATCTGTCAGGGTTTTCAAATCCTAGAGTTTCATCCTCTGTTTTCTATCAGAAGCTGATGCAGGAGGTAGGCGTAGCAGACTATTTTCACGTTCAGCCTTCATGAAAAACTCAAGAGTGACTGATTATAATCAGAAATAATTATTTAAAGATGTTTGTCAGTGTTCCACACCTTTAAACTGTGAGGTGACATGTTTCTGAGAACAGGTGGATAAACGTTGAGCTTTTTTATTTTCTGTTACACTGACCATGAATCCGACAGCCGGAAAAGCAGTTTTGTTCACGTGGATTTGTGTTTGTGATCCAAGCAAACATGTGGCACACTTCTCCCACATTTTTATGTTCTCACAGCAGCAGAATAAAAACACACGCCTGTTTGTTCTGCCTCTAAATCATGTCGGGGGGAAGCAAAAGGTTGTTTGTAATTATGTAAAAAAAATGGTCACATATTTGACATTAAACCCCCAATTACATTTTTGTTGCAGGTTTCCAGGATGAGAAAAATAGCTGCAATGTTACTGGTGTTATCACTCCTAACGTGTGGAAACCCTCATGGGTTTTCTCCAACTGTCTTCATAATGGGGATTATAGCTGTAAGTATGTCCCATCTTGGAAATCACACACACACACCACACACACACACACACACACACACACACACACACACACACACACACACACACACACACACACACACACACCTGCTCCATCACCAGTGGCTTTAACCACTCTGATGGCGACATTATCTGCTGAGCAGTCCTGTGGGTGAGCTGGTCTTTCTAAAGCTTTGTCCCATCTGCCCTGTGATGCTCACCAGGATCCGATGAAAAAAAGGGTTTTCAATCATGTGCTGATAAAATGTGTAATACAACGTGTTGCGTTGCCACAACACCAAATATACTCACTTTAAAAACATGGAACTCTGCAGTGTTGTGGAAAGTTTTAACTCAAAACAATTAAGAACAACAAAAGTTCATCTTTGGTGACCTCAGCAGTCTCAGCAGAGCCAGAAGAGAAAAAGAAATTGTGATCTGAGATTTCAAACTCTGCACTTTTTCAGCCCTTTCGGGTTTGAGCTAAAAGCGCTACTGCCGGGTTTGCAAACTCAATTTCCCATGGAGCTCAATGAGTAGAGCCCAGCACTAAAGCTGCCAAGGTTAGGGATTTCATTTTCTGTGTAGCTCACTGTGCAGAGTGTATATCAGCACTGCCACTGTCAGGATATGAGTCTTAGTTCCCATCGGGGCCAGCAATACCCAAGATGTATGCACTCTGGCTCCAGTAAACCTCTTTAGATGGAAGGATCCACAAAGTGTCAGATGTTAAATATGCTCTGTGGAAACTGAATGATTGCATGGCCACAGATACTACCAGGAAATGTCACATCTAAATTTTAAAAGCATGCAGCTAACTTCCTCACAAACCTCTTAAGGATGTTTGCAGACTCCTACAGGTTAACCACATGGGTAAAGTGGTCTGGAAGATGGGCATTAGTGTATTTATTAGTTCTTATTTACTAAAGGCATAAATAGGACATTATTCCTCAATGATTTGGAAACAAAGCTGAATTTATTAGTCCTCTTCAGCCAAAAATGCACCAGCCATGCTGTTGTGTGGCTCGTCAAAATAAAAGCACTGATAGACGACCTGTGTCTACTCTACTAGATTCCCATCATTACCTGGTTATAAAGTACATCATTTTACCACAAACAGCTTTTGTCCTGGAAACACAAGGTTTCGGATTATGTAAAGTCTAAAATATCCAGAGATCATATTTTAAATAGAGTGCAGTTACCATTTATGTCAGCAGGAGGCAGAGTTGAGCTGTTGTGCCCCATTCCCAAAAGCTGCTGCGGAAATAAGGGATCCACCAATACAAGTCCAACCATCGAGAATTGTTCTGATAACACTTGCGCTCTAATTCTTGTACTGCAGAACCAATCCCACATTACAGCAGACCGACATTAAAACTAAAACAAAAGAGTTTTTTACCACTTTCAGTTATTGCTTTCAAACAGGTTTCAATGGTTCTTGAGCCAGAAACTTGAACAAGTTCACATTGAACAGCACTCTGTAGCCCTCTGTTGACCAGAAACTACTGTTAACAGTTTAGCGTTCCTATAGGAACACCAGTGGGAGGTCTACCTGCTTCACAGCAACAGCTGTTGACTGTGGGGATAGCTAATATAAAGGCTAGCAGTTAGCGTCTTAGGTTTGCCCACCATCAATGAAAAACACAAGAAGAATTTAGCTATTTTTGGTGACTTCATGGTAGAACCTGGAAGTATAAGTAATAGAGTGATGTTTTTGGAGGTGATTTCAAAGCTAAAACCAGAATGAACATCGGCTAAAACTAAAGGACGCTACAAAGACCGATAGTGACCTGGCTTTTTTGCTAATGGACTAGTAAGTAATAATTACTTTTTGTCCAACAGTGTGGATCTTTTTACTTCATTACTTATTTAGTATCAGTTATTACATGGTAGTGTTAGCTTGTTGTTAGCACTAGCTTTTTGTTTTTGTTGGCACTAGCTACAGTTGGCAGCGGCAGAGTTTTGCTCTTATTATTAGTTAAAATGGGGAGATCTGGCTACCCTTCACCCTAGTCTTCTGACGAGCTTATTAGGTCCAGCTGTGTAAGCACAAGGGAGGAAGAGCGGCAGTTTCATGAAGGGAGTGCCCTTGTTAGGGAGGGAGATGGCAGCATTTAATGTCTGAAGCTCCCATCCGTAGAGCAAAAAGGTGCCCGCCGTAACAATGTTTGTAATTCCACTTTCAACCAGCGGGATGAGAAGCAACAAACATATTAATTGTTGCTTTAAACTACAACGACATGAACGACTGCTTCAGATTAACAGGCAGAAACTTAAAGAGAAACTTTGTAGTTTTGGCTTGCACCCCCTAGTGTTCGTGTTAATTCACTATCGTAAAAATGAAACAGAAACTCCTCCTCGCTGTGCACTTGTGCTTTTAACACTTTTAACTGTTGAAACGTCTCCTCAGCCTTCATTAGTTTCTACAGGAGTGATTTAAAAACGCCCAATGTCAACTTGTTTGGCTCCTATTGTGGTTGGATGTTCTTTTTAATTATTTTGCTTCATTAGATAAATGTTTTCTTTGTTTCTTCTGAGGCTCCACCGTGTTAAACACGTTACAATAAATGCTAACCACAGGGCTGCCAACTCTCATGCACTGAGTGTGAGACACACGCATTTGACCCTCTTCACACCCTATCACGCCACACCTCCAATCTCTCACGCTAAACCAGCATCTGCGCTACCCAAACGCGCATCAGCACAGTGTGTACGGCCAGAAAAAAACAGATGATTTAATTATAGCATTAATTACTGAACAACATGCACACAAACAACACTTAAGTAATAATTTAACTGCGTTATTTCACACACAGAATCCCATCAGAATAATCCAGGCCGATGTGCTTTTTTCTGCTCTGGTTGTGAGATGGGCGGAGCAGTGAGCTCCACTTGCTGTTGATGGGACGGGCATGCCCGGCTCTTACTCCCAGAACTGTGAACACGGTGAATTAAAACATTAGGAATCCTAATATTTTAATTCACTGCTTCACCAGTGTGTTTTTCCTGTTAGTGAGACGAACCCTTCCTCCATAACCAGGTTACTAGTAGGGAAGCCTGGAAAGGCCAAAATTCCTCAAACATTTTTTCCCCTGCTGGCTGATATGAATTAATTCAATAGAATAGAGTAGAAGTTATTAGTCCCACAGTGGGGACATTCATTCATTACAGCAGCACACACACCTAGAGAAACAGATTACAGTAAAACTGATTCCAGCCATGTTTGCTTTGATAACTTCACTAACTTCATGCTGATGACCCACATGAACGTAATCCTGTTTAGTGGACACAACTACATCATGAAGTTAACTTAACATGATAGATTGTTTTTTTCTTGGCAGAAATAATAACTGGTATTATTATGAATGACATGATATTGCCCACCCCTAGACAGACAGACAGACAGACAGATAGATAGACAGACGATAGATAGATGATAGATAGATAGATAGATAGATAGATAGATAGATAGATAGATAGATAGATAGATAGATAGATAGATAGATAGATAGATAGATAGATAGATAGATAGATAGATAGATAGATAGATAGATAGATAGATAGATAGATAGATAGATAGATAGATAGATAGATGATAGATAAATAGATAGAGTGAAGAAGTTCAGGAGAGTTGGCTGTTAAATGTTCCTCACGAAAGGAAGATTTGTATTAAACAAAGGTCAGTTCCCTCTGTAAAGTCAGAGGTACGGAGGAGGATTAGGGCCAGTGAGATGAAAAAAACAATCTTACTTTTTCCCAGAATTCCCTGTCAGAAATCTGAGATTAAAAGTCAGAATTCTGAGGAAAAAATAAGAATTCTCTTTCTTTTCACTTTTTTTTCTTGTCAATGGCTTTAATCATCTTCCGTACAGAGTATAAATAAATAAATAAAATGTAGAGCACAAAAAGTCTCAATATTAATAAACTCCCCCACTTTAAACGGTCGGTGAGTTGTCCGCTGACAACCCCATGACCCCGTCTCACTCTTTGAAATGTTCAAAAGTTAGCCGTCCTGTAACCAGTGTAGCGTTATTAAGATCCTATTGTCTGCCCTTAACAGTTGCCCCTTTACACAGTAACAACGTGTAGGAATCGCCAAGGTCAGATGCTGGGTTCAGTATGTTTACATTCCAGGAGAAGAGACAGAAGAAGAGAAGAAGAATGCTTTCCATTAATTAATCAAAGTACTTTATTTGTGATAAGCTAATCAAAGCATATGTTGATCAATAATAATCAGGTGAATGATCTGTGAAATAAAGATGTCATGAGTTATGTGTTTAATGAATAAACAGGACTGCACCAGACACACTGATCTACATTGACATGGAAACGCATGACACATTGTTCTCAACCAATCAGAACTTTCGTCTGTGGTAGGGCAGAATCTGGGTTGTTTAATGAAGTTGTCCAATCCGGTTTACTAAGATTTGTAAACAACTAGGAGATATAAAACAAGGCAACGCCATTTTATACTCAGTTCCATTTTAACCTCAGCTCTGTTCGATCTGAGCTCCAAAGGAGTTACATCATACTCTCAACATTGTTTTCAACCAGCTCTCGATCCATCACTGCCAAAAGAGAAGTACAGCCTGGCCAGATGTACTTTCTACTTTAAGCTGAGAACTGTCAAGCTGGAGATTTCCGTCGTTTGAACAACAAGACGACGTTCCTTCAAAATAAGAGTGAATTCGCTGACGCCTGCCGCTGCTACCGGAGTCGACCCACAGACGGGCTTTGTAGTGCTGCGACCGCTGTTCCACCAGCTCCAGTACATTCGAGGTCCTAGGACCTGGCATTTCCTGATCTACACGGGAGGCTCCACAGGGTACGTTGTTACGGCAAAATGGTGGCTCATGTCATCAGCTTCTGAAGCCTCGTGGTAGCCTAGTCATAACAACCAGATTCGATACGCCAGCCTAGAGATTCTGAACAACACACACACACACACACACCAACACTAAAACATTCAAATCCATATGCATTCATCATTGAGATAGTCCTGGTAGATTGTAAGAATTTATAATTATAGAAATTAAAGATTCTTAAACGATCCCAACTCTCTCTTTTCTTGTCTCTCAGTCAATACAGAGTGTTTAAGTAAACTCCCTGATGATAAAAACAACCACTTCTGATTATAATATTTAGATCTAATTACAGTGTATAAATATACAAACTACAGATCACTACACCAGGTATAGCTCATCTGTTCTCAGGCGTAAACGTGGATTGCCGTAAAGCGTGACTTTGTGACATTTCAGGACGGCGGTCCGGAGAGGCTGAAGCTGCAAACGGGGTTTCCTGCTCACAGCGGAGGGGGCTGAGAGACTTTTCTTTCACCCTGCAAAGCGTGAAAGGCAGCTGGAAAATTCCTGATAGAACTTCCATTTTGTTTAAATGGATAATACAAGCTGATTTTCCCAGTTGTTTTGATGAAAACAAATTATATTCTTCCTGAACCAAATCTGCCGACTAATTCCATTAGCAGCCAATATTAAAATTACTTTTCATAACAGCTAATTTTGTTGATGACATTAACTCTGAAACTTTCATTGAAAGGATTTAAAACGCTGTTAAAACTTCTGTGAACCTCCTGAATGCCCTTGCAGTATCTAATGGTTTTGTTTTGCAGGCGCCCCTCAGGAAATAAACCACAAAGCATGACTACAATGAGAAGAGCACATCATTTTAATGTGGCATTTTAGAGGAACACTGTTACTCCCTGTTGTGTGTGGTTTTATCCAGCGAAGGAGGCAGGTGTGGGTGGCAGGGAGTCTGTTTCCCCACCCCGTGGACCTGCAAATGGTGATGGAGATCAGCTGGAGATCAGCGTCTGTCTGCCTCTTCCACCTCTTCAACAGCCTCATTTGGGAAGAAACATTGTCTCCTCAGATCTTGGAGAGTTACAGACGGCTCCATTTAGCAGACAGCGACATTAGCCTCCTATGAGATTGTAGAGGCTAAACTTAATCCCAGATGAGACTTCACAGCAACCTTGGTGTGTTTTATTTAAAATGAAATCAGGATTTATCACAGCATCTCTGGTTAATCATGGACAGGAGAGGCCAGGACTCAGACCACACCCACATAAACAGAGAGCATCCAGAAAGGAGCTTTTGATCCAGACATGAATGAGGCTGCAGCTAACAGACATGGTGTCAGTTATGTTCCGGTGTTGGGTGTTGGTTGGGTTACAACTAGATTTTTTTAATGAATAGAGAATGTAAAAGTGAACGTACACAAGTTCTCTTATTTTAATTTATAGCTACCAGATGGAGTGCTGGGCTGGGTCCATATCAGTTTGCCTACAGGGAGAAAAGCTCAGCAGTGAGCGGTTTCAAATTCCTGGGAGGGACGGCGGCACTCGTATTGCCTCGATTGTGAGGAAGATGCCTCTGCTACCTCTGCAACCTCTGCCACGTTCCAAGACCTTTGATGGTGAAGTGTTAGACCCAGGATACACTTGCTGTTTGACCTCGCGTTGGCGCAGGCTGCGTCTTTGTTCACGTACTTGCTGCTACACGGCACTGCACTGCGTGTAGTATGGGCGTGTTCCACTAGGGGGCACACTAAAGAACTCGGATGGGATAGAGACCTGGGTTTGTGGGCACAACCAAAAGAGCTCACTAACTAAAATTTTTATGACAGAAAAAAAAACAGCAGTGGTATCATAGATGGTGTGAGAAACCTCTCAACCGGAGACGGAGTCACCATGGTGAGTGTGTCTTGCTCATTTTGTCAACTCCACCTACTGGTTACACGTATATTCCAGCGTTTGAATGTGTCGCGTTCATTTCAGGTGACACGCACAAACAATGCTTCAAATCAAAGCAAGTGATGCGTGACAGCCATTTTAAACGCATTCTCGTCATTAAACAGCAAGTATATCACGGCCCTTACGACTATGTCATCAGTAGTGCTCTGACATATGGACTTTTAGTGTGGTGTACCAGCTGCACTAAGGCGGACTAGCGGTGAGCGGTGAAAACAAAAAAATCATTGGGACTACTCTCCCAGAGATCGGTACCAAATTGAGCCGGGATCCTCTGGAGGTTTCTTCCTGTTAAAAGGGAGTTTTCCTCTCCACTGTCGCTAAATGCTTGCTTAGTATGAGGATTGTTGTAAAGCCTCTGACACTAGTCAGTGACTAGATGCAATCTGCTGGGTTCCTTATAATGTTTTACTGATTGCCTTAAAGAACTGAATGTTTACTGTGTGAAGTGCCTTGAGATGACTTGTTCTGACGAGGCGCTATTTAAATAAACTATAATTGAATTGAATTACCATCCACACCACCCAATGACTGAGGAGAATGTGGGACTTTCTACGTGTCTGCCACATCCTGCTCATCATCTGTTTCAGATGCTGCATTCAGGTAGAAGGTACAACCCTGTAGAAACCCGGACAATAAGACTGTCCAATAGCCGGTATTCTAAGGCTGTGAGACTGCTGAAGGCTACCTCCTAACCCACCTCTTCCCCCTCCCATGGAGAACATCTATCGGAACACTAGGACGGGGGTCGGCAACCCGCGGCTCTTCCATCCATCTGATGCGGCTCTCTGTGCTTGTAAAATAATGAATGAATATTTAAATAAAATGCTTTATATTTACTGCATTAATTTTACATCTGTATGCCAGTTCTAAATGTAAAGATTGTCTGCGTACACCTGAACAGATCCAACCCGGTCTGACTGTGAGACCGGGTTGACGCTCAACTTTCCTTTAAACAAAATAATCGTAGACCTCCAGTCGTTTGAAAGTCTTTGATTTTTCATGCATGAAGGGTCCAGGGCTTTCTGTTGAATAGGAATAAATGTCTCCCCAGCAGATTTGTGAAAAGAACAAAAAAATAAACACTAAACTCTAAACCTGGGGACTTGAGACTTTGACTTGAACTCGTTTACTTGAAAAGACTTGATATTTTACCCAATGACTAGTTAAAAACATCTCATATTTCAAAGCTGCCCTCTTTTAAGTCATTTCACTTTTCCTGTATTAACAAAAGGTTTTTTTCAGGGTGTCCATTACATGCTGGTCCATTATGAGACATGGATCCTATTGGCTGCAGCTGCACCAGACAGTGGAAGAGACAGGCTGAAAGAATTGCAATATGTGCGTGGGACATTCTTTCAAAGAAGGATTTTGAAGAAATTTGAAGCTTCAGACTTGGTACTTGTCCCTAAACTTGCTTGTCTTGACTTGAGATTTGACTCGGGGCTTGAAGATAAAGACTTGAGACTCATTTGATTCTTGGATAACGATGACTTGGGCCCATCTCTGCTTTGAATCTGATTTTACTGTAGTCACAGATTTTGACATCTCATCACTTCAGCGTATCTCACAGTTGGTCCTGGCCCTCCACTTAGTCTGTAACACCCAACGTGACGGCACATTTTAATAATTCAGCAGGTTTCACTCATTGAGAACTTGAAGATAATGCAGTAAAGACTATTTGTGTTGTCAGAGAGGTTTTGGTTTTACAAATGTTGATCTGCATTACGATGTCTTAGCTAAACCCTTTTGTCTGTATGTTCAGCCCCAAAAGCCAGGAGGTGTTTTCTGCTTCTTCCTTTATGAAGGTAAACAATAGTAGCCAATGTCTATCTGACAGTGAAGGTTACAATGCTGTTTTCCCTGCTCCTTTTCTATTATTTTCCCATATCAGAAGACGTGGTCTATGAAGTCTGAGCACACTTAAAGCTTGTGCTCAGATTTATGAGCTATGACAAAAAAAAAGAAAAACAAAAAAAGGTTTGGGCGTTGATTGAAACCAGAAAATACTGTCAGTTTTTCACATAATTGTTCAGCTTTGTTAATTTCGATTCCTAGTTTCGATTCTCAGGCTGCTGACAGGAAGAGGAATCCGCGGCCGATCTCCGTGAAAAAAAAAACCGTGTTCTGAAATTCTGATAAACACTTGTCTGAGCCGATCATACCAGCTGTCTGTCGCTCCTACTCTGCATCATCGAGCAGCATCGAGTCCCCCTCCCTTCCCTTATACACGGTGTCGGTACAGGATCTGCTCGGGTGCAGGATCGGCTCGGGGTCCTTCGACTGACGATGACGCCAAAGTAGTTGATTGGCTGAACATGAAGCTTACGGAAGTTACGTTATCACGTTATGATTTTGATTGGTCAGAACAAATTTATGGTCGTAGTCTTAGCGGTTGTAGTCCTGTAGTCCAAAGATCAACAGTTTTTGGAGAAAATATGTTTGAATTTCTAAAGGAAATGTAAAATATAAGCAAATGATAAACGGTGACCCTAAAAAGCTCTTGATGTTGATGAAATGGAGCAAAATAAACTGTAAGAACTTTATGGAAAGACACCAGCCAATATTTTGGGTCAAAGAATGTATTTAGATAACAACTAAGGTAATATACAGACGAACTCCACATTAATACAAACAGATGTGGCTTCACAAATAAGAACTGTTCTATTTTTTGTCAGTCCGGTGTTGGTTTTATGCAGTTTCACATTCTGTACAAAACTAAGATAATATGGTGTTTTATTAACTAATTACAATTATAAAGAAAACATTTAGGTGTTACAAACAAGAATTTATTAACAAAACTGCTGATGTCTTTCCAAAACGTATGTGTGAAAGCCGAGTAGATTCGCAGTAATGTGACGTCATCGGCAGTCGAAGGACCCCGATCCGATCCTGCACCCGAGCCGATCCTGCACCGACACCGGCGTGCAGTGGCAACAAAGTGAACAAATCGTCTGCCTAACCTTTACTCTGTTATGTAACGTTTGCATCCTGCAGCAAAAAAATACAGTGCAGAGGAAGCTTGTTAAAATGCGTCAACACGGTGGATTTAATAAAGTTTTAAAGAACAAACTCTGGATGGTGTGAAGTGAGTTTGGCTCACTGCAGAAATAAAAACAAAATAAAATAAAAACATGGAGTATCAACAGTCAAACGCAGCCACTCACCAACACTGGACAGTGTGAGCAATAACCTGTAAAATAATTTCATCTGGTCTTCATCATGCTCGAGCAGCCTTTCTCTGTGGTGGATGACTGACACCGGGTTCAGGCCACTAGGAGCCGACAAGGACCATAAATAAAGAAAATTATAATAATGAAAACAAAATCCCACAAGACGTAAAGGTACCACGAGGTATTCTTCAAGCTTCTCTGTTTCTGCCGCTAGATATCCTCAGCTCTCTTTACACATTTGAGAGTGCAGTGGCAGCGCTGTAGGCGATAGCAACACCCTGACCAATCACAAGCTTGCGCTCTCCGTCTCGACGGACGGATGTTTAGAAAAGAGAGCTCGACATCGTCCGTCCTTGCAACTCTGTTGAGAGCCCTCAAAAGGACAGATAATGGCATTGCAAGTGTCCATCCCGATGCAGATGGAGACGTTTAAATTAGAAATTAGATTGTCACCGACAGCAGCTACATATCAGTTTCAGTTTCTCCTCTGACTGAAACACAGCTGCAGCATGTAGGTGTAGTCTCATCCTGGGCACAATCATCCTGAGGGTTCAGGTGAAAATATCTGGACTTTTCTGGTTACGTTGAAGACATTTAGCCTCAGCCTCCCTGGAAAGGTCTACTCCAAGGTACTGGAGAGGAGGGTCCGATCGATAGTTGAATCTCAGATTGAGGAGGAGCAATGTGGTTTTCGTCCTGGCCGTGGAACTGTGGACCAGCTCTATACCCTTGCAAGGGTGATGGAGGGGGCATGGGAGTTTGCCCAACACATCCACATGTGTTTTGTGGATTTGGAGAAGGCTTATGACCGTGTCCCCAGGGGCACCCTGTGGGGCACGCCCCAGGAGTATGGGGTGGGCGGCTTTCTGTTCAGGGCCATTCAGTTCTTTTACCAGAGGAGCGTGAGTTTGGTCCGCATAGCCGGCAGTAAGTCGGACCTGTTCCCGGTGAGGGTAGGTCTCCGCCAGGGCTGCCCTTTGTCACCAGTTCTGTTCATTACCTTTATGGACAGAATTTCTAGGCACAGCCGTGGTGTGGAGTGTGCTGAGTTTGGTGGCAGGAGAATCTCGTCTCTGCTTTTTGCGGATGATGTGGTCCTCCTAGCTTCATCCAGCTCTGACCTTCAGCTCTTGCTGGGTAGGTTCGCAGCCGAGTGTGAAGCGGCTGGGATGAGGATCAGCACCTCCAAATCTGAGACCATGGTTCTCGACTGGAAAAGGGTGGCTTGCCAACTCCCGGTCGAGGGAGAGGTCCTACCTCAAGTGGAGGAGTTTAAGTATCTCGGGGTCTTGTTCACGAGTGAGGGTAGGAGGGATCGGGAGATCGACAGGCGGATTGGTTCAGCGGCTGCAGTGATGCGGACGCTGAGCCGATCTGTTGTGAAGAGGGAGCTGAGCCAGAAAGCCAGGCTCTCGATTTATCGGTCGATCTACGTCCCAATCCTCACCTATGGTCATGAGCTTTGGGTAATGACCGAAAGAACAAGATCACGAATACAAGCTGCCAAAATGAGTTTCCTCCGTAGGGTGGCCGGGCTCAGCCTTAGAGATAGGGTGAGGAGCTCAGACATTCGGGAGGGACTCGGAGTAGAACCGCTGCTCCTCCGGATCGAAAGGAGCCAGTTGAGGTGGTTTGGGCATCTGGTCAGGATGTCTCCTGGACGCCTCCCTGGGGAGGTGTTTCGGGCATGTCCTGCCGGCAGAAGGCCCCCGGGCCGACCCAGGATACGTTGGAGAGGTTACATCTCCAATCTGGTCTGGGAATGCCTTGGGGTCCTGCCGGAGGAGCTGGTGGAGGTGGCCGGGGAGAGGACGGTCTGGAGCTCCCTAGTTGGGATGCTGCCCCCGCGACCCGGACCCGGATAAGCGGAGGAAGACGATGACAACATTTAGCCTTGCTAGGGTTAGGGTTATGCAGCGTTTTTGTCTGAATCAAGGTGATGTTATTGTTCATAGAATAAAAATTCATGCTGAAGTTAGATTATTTCATCAAGTAAGATTTGTGCTTAGCTGGCTTGTTTAAAACTTATAGTCGCTGTGTCTCAATTCAGGGTCAGCATCCTTTGTCGGCCGGTTACGTCACAGCGCCGCGACTAGGTCTGTCCCCATTCGAAGACTCCTTCAAATGCTGTCGACGAATTCGGCCTTCTTTTCGCCTGAATGAAGGATGGGTCCGGTGTATCCTGCAATGGTTCACATCTCCCAAGATGCCTTGCGGGCCGGACGGCAGAACTTTTAAAAACAATGGCGGACAGTGAAGAGGGAGTTGTCGGAGAGGATTGCGCATATAAATGTCAGTGTAAACTTGAAAACTGTTAGGTAAAGGGCGTTTTGTGATACATGAACGTTATTTTAGTTAGAAATGTTACAGTAAAAGTGCTTGTATTGCGGTCACGGCATGTATGTTCGGCCGCTCGGTGTCGTACTTCCCCCACTTCGTTTTCCCCCTGATTTTAATAGAAGTTTGTATTTTAGGGACAAAAGAGAAAACCAGGGAATTTATTAAGCTTAGGGCGGAGATGGACCACATGATCACTGGAGCAAAGTATTCGGCGGCTGTGGCATGGAGGTACAATAACATCTCATATTTTAAGTTTAGTTTTTTCTGCGAAAACACGAAAGGAATAACCCGTTGTCTTCTTTTCTCTTCCTGTTATTTTTTCTTACATGTTTGTTAGGACTATTCTGGAGCAAATGGGCATCCAGGGGAAGGTGACAGCGATAACCAGCTTCTGTAGCTGATCAGGGAGGACATGAGGCTGCAGAGGGAGGCAGAGCAGCAGAGGGCCCAGGAGAGAAGGGAGAATTTTGACAGGCTTGCTAGAAAAAATGGTTAAGGAAGATTAAACATGTACATATAAAAGAAATATCTAAATAAAATCAGTTCTGTATTAAACACTTGAATTTTATTTTTGTTTACAAATGAGAATTGTTTACTAGAGGGTGTCCGCTGGGCCTTGAAAAGTCTTAAAAGGTGATAAATCGGTTTTGGTCAAATTAAGACCCTTAGAAAGTATTAAAAATTATTATCACATCTTTGCTCAGGCTCAGCTTGTCGAAAGGATTTTCTCTGAATTAGCTCTCCAACGGTCAAGGAAATGATTCAAAAGCTAAATAAAACTTTGAGCTCCATCGTTTAAAGTTCCTTCTCCTTTCTGCTCAGCGGTTCCACGGTTGCTAGGCGACGTAACGTTCGCCGAGGGAGTGGCGGGAATTCATGAAGGCTAGGCCTGTCCAAATTCACAGCCGTTAACATCCGGTCTACTCGGCCGACGGAGGACCCAGCCCACGTCGGCCAAGTAGGCTAGGTCCTTCGAAGGATGCAGGCCCTGAATTGAGACACAGCGAATGTTTCTGGATCCTGCCACTTGAAAGAATGGAATCAGGAATCAACAGAAACCAGAATTGAAACGAGGAATTGGAATCGTTCATATTCAAACTATGCCCAAACCTTCTAATAAACCATATTGTGATCAATTCTTAAAGCATGGCTCTAGGATTATTTTTTCCACCACACCTCAGAGGTGGTTGTAACTGTTACTACAACGTTTTACTGATGTCATTATGGGCTAAATGGTGGTATTGAACCACACAGTGTTGTTGCTGTCTCTAATCTCTAATCTAAACACATCAGGTGGACTTGTCAGGGGAATAAAAACCATCACACTAAGTGACTAAACAACATCCATCAATATGATGGATAGGTGATTTAAATAGATACGTTTAAGCTCCGCCCAGACTAGCAAGGACAGAAATGTTCTTGCCCACGTGTAAATGAAGATTTGGATGTATTATACTGAATCTTCTATGTGTCTTCCTGTTTTCTTATCCTTCAGGTGAATTAGTCCTCAGGGACATTAAAACCACATTAATTAATTCAATCAAAGGAGCTGGTGTCTAACTCCAGCAGTCCTCAGGTGAGAGACGGGGGACACCCTGGACAGATATCCAGTCCAACACAGGGACACACACACACAAACACACACACAACTATTCACACACTGTCTTGATATCCTTTTAAATTTTTTCCACATTCATCCACCTCATTTATTCATTGTTATTTGAATTCACAATCTAACAATTCCATCTTCAGTTTGTTTCCAAGTTTTCTTTTGTAATGCTGACTCATTCCTCACCTGCTGCTGCGACACACTCCTAATCCTCATCTGTTTAACCTCCCTCTGACAGAAAGACAAACAGATCTGGAGATGGGCTGGGAGGAGTGATTACATCATGCTCAGATCCCATAATGATAACTTTCTCTCCATGTGTGCAGACCAGAATTCGCTACGTGCTATTTCTAATTAACGCCCAACACTCGTTGGAGAGTGACACATGAATTGGTATTTTGACAGATTGAGGCTCTGAAGACCCAGCGGGAGGCAGAATGATGACACCCCGTTGTACACAATCATGTGAGTCTGTTTTACTTTAGCCTCTATTTGTTTACACAATGTTTGTTTAATTTTTTATTTTTGCAGTGTTTCACTCCCATTAAGGCTAAAGCTGAGCAGCACACTAAACAAAAGGGCACCAGATTTATCCTAAAGGGATGCCTCAGGTCACGTGTCCCTTTAGCTGACAGACAGCCTGATGATGGGTCGATAAAAATCAGTGATTAAATAAACAACCAAGAACTTCTAATGTATTCTTGAATCTGAATGTGATCTTTCTCCAGCCTGTTTCATAATTTCATCATCTATTCTCTGCTTCTCATCACTCCTTTTTGTTGTTTTGCAGGTGTTGCCATAGAAACAAGGTATCTTTCCCCTAAGGGAAAATCTTTCATGTCAGCGATAAATCAGACTGGTCAAAAACAAAACACATCTGGAGGAAACATCTAGAGCTTACTCGAATGTTTTAACTAAAACTCCTCAGACTCTGGAGGCCTTCTCATGGCAGGTAGCTTGATTTAGCTCGCTGTTGGTGTGGAGATCAGCCTCAGGACTCTGATCAGCTCCGCCTCAGCAGCAGGTGACCCTGGTTTATGTCTGATCACCGAGCTGCAGCCTCTCGTTTCAAACGGTACAAAATTAGAGAGAATGAAGCACCAAATCGGTGACAAAATAACACGGTACAAAGCAGCGAGGAATGCTGGGTGGAGAAGCAAAGAGCCAGAGGAGCGCAGCAGGCTGAATGGACAGTCAGCAACCAGGTATTTTGTTTCAGAGAAAACACAGAAAACACACATGCTCTGTGGAGGAAAAAGAAACTTCACAACTTTTACACAAACTAATCAATTACGTTACACTTTGGCCAGGTACAAAAGCTCTTTAGGGTACCATGCATAAATAACGCCCTTATTGCTATTAGCTTAATAATCTTCCATTTCTAGCTTTGCCAGAACTCAGACAAAAATACTTTGTAAAATTATGCAACGTCTTTGATGGTGCAGACAATGGGAGTACGGCAAAATGAGAAAAACGCTTCCTTCGTAGTTCAGACCGAGATCAAACGTTCAAACATAAACAAGTCTCAGGAAGTTGGACTTTATATAACTGTACGTTGCTTTTACATGATCACAGTTTGTTTGTGACTTTTGGAATTGGTTATAGTTGTGACGGGACTTGTGGCTTGTGGAATGGAGCTGTTTACCTCAAAGAGCTGTTCAAAAGACAAAATGAAAAGTTCACTACAAAGACACAGGCCCTGTCCACACGTAGCCGAGGATCTGCCAAATCGTAGATATTTTTCTACGTTTCGGCCTGTCATCCACACGAAAACTGATCTTTTTAAAAACTCCGGCCAAAGTGAAGATCTGCGTTTTCTCCGTTTTGGGTGTCTGCATGTGGACAGACAAAACCGGAGTTTTAAGGTCCGCAACGTCACTTTCCGCGACAAAAACATGCTGACATCACGTGTGCGACCTGTGTTTACACTAGCCGACAGCATGGATGCCCTCACAGCTGCGCTCGCTTTGTCATTTGTCCAAGCGCTTTTTCCTTGTTTGTTTTTGCAAGCGGAATTACTGCTCCTCGCGGAAGACCACAGACGAAGGACGAGGTTAAGAACGGGGGAAGTGGCGCCGCCTACAGGTCTGGCATGTCCTTAACAACGTATTTATCCGGGTACGTGTGGACAGAGTTTAATTTTAAAACGAGGTGGTGTGGATGCAAGTTTTTGGAGGGGCGGATATTAATTTTTGAAAAAACCCGGCTACGTGTGGACTAGGCCTGAGTTCTCATCGCTCACTTTGAAGAGCTGTTCACAGGTTAGATTTGTTCATGAGCATCACATATCTAATGCATGAGTGTGATAATATCACACAATAAAATCTAAAGGAACAGAAAGGTTAACTTCTGCTACTGTGCCTGCTTATTACATATAGAATACAGAGTGTATGGTTACCATGGTGACACTAATGCTCCACTATAAGCAGCTTTTACGTTACTGTTGTACTTGACTTTTTGTTACATTCTCATATTTTATACAACAAAAGGTCAACATTTAGACTAAGATGATCTCTTCAGAATGTTTCTGGTATTAACTCTTTACTCACCCCTCTATCTACTGGCAGAAGAAAAGAACCAACCTGCTTAAATCCATGCTGCCAAACTGCAGGTGAGTGCAAAGGGCTTTGGAGACATTTAAATGTTCACCATGAATTATATCTTTCATGCATCTCACATCTGCAACTGGCCTTGCTCCATCATTGTGTTTTCTCAGAGAAGTTTCAGTATGAACACACACACACACACACACACACACACACACACACACACACACACACACACACACACACACACACACACACACACACAGAGTTCTGCCTGGTTTGGAGTTATATTGTGAAAATCCTCTTTTATTTGTTTGACAGGGCCGTTTGACGGCTCACAAGGTCGGACTTTATCTTAGGGACGTTGGGGGAAGCCTTCAAGTTAAATGAGCCTGAGCTGTTTGCTTGAATCTGATTGATAGAGGATTTATGCTCAGTCTAAAGTACACAAACACATTTGGAATGTCAGAAACAAGTGTTGCATCCAAAGTTTTAGCATTTAAATTGGATTGGGATTCATATTAGATCAGATGAATTAATTGGTCCAATGTGTTAGGAATGCTGTGCATCATCCATGGTGTTCAACAGGAAATAAGTAATGTAACAAATGATTAATGACTAGTTGTGAGTCACCGTGGGAACGCCCACAGGGAGCTGCCAAGCATCATGAGAACATCATGTAATCACCAAAATACCCAAAATCTGAAAGTTCTTATATTCATCTGTGAATAATTTTAACACACTTTTTACCAGTTTTGTGGTTTCATCGTTGAGCTTTGTGAGTTTCTGAGGCTCAGTGTGAATAAAAAGAGGTTTCAGAGGTGAAGCAATTTAACTTTTATGTCCCAACTTGACTCTAAATATTATTCTTCCTGATTCATCCTGAGCTTTTCCATAATGTCTTTCCAGAAATGTTTTCAGCAGCTTGGGCATAACTGTAGGTGCATTTTGCTTTAGACAAAATAAGTTAAAAATAAAAATGCAGATGCTCCACAAATGCTTCTAAAGAAGTTGACCTCCTCTGACTCTTCATCTAAACAACCTTCCTGTGTGATGGTTTGAAGTCCTGCAGGAGTTTCAGAAGCTGACTGCAGCTCTGCCTTAATGAATTCAAATAATGTAGTAAAAAATATATTTGCTAACAGAATGTCCCCAATCACCCTACGTTAGACAATCATAACCTGACACAAGAAACAAATGATAGGAATGAAGCTGCTATTGGCTCAAGCTCGTTAAACATTTCTAACTATTCCACCTGTCATTCTGGAAGAGTGAAGGCATTAAAATGGAGCGTACCAAATCTTAAAATGAAACATTATAGAATTTTGCACAAATCACAGTAAAGTGTCTCTTAAGTGTGTCTAAGAGTCTGCAGGACTTTCAGACACATCCCGAATGATCGGACTCTGGTTGAAAACTAACAACGACTGCAAACAAGACAATGGCTTCACTTTCACCAACAGAGGTAGACAGATGTCTTTGTTCATTCCTGAGGTTCACTCCTGAGGTGACACGTTAGCTCTGCATTAGCCCTTTTTTCTATCAGGGAGAAGGCGGTGGAAAGGAACCCATCTTCCATAACGGTGGCTAAATCAGTACATTTTACGATGCGTTCATGTCTGCTGGGTTAGCCTGCTAGCTAGCAGCTACATGCTATGTTGTCTGAATTCTTTGCTTGTCAAAAATAGTTTGGCGTTATGCTTCAGTGTTGTCATTCACACAACAATGAAAACTGATTAAGAGGAACTTGTTGAAATGAAAGCAAAGCCATTTTTTATTCATTTTGAAAGTCTCAAACTGCAGATGAATCTAAATCAACAGACACGACTTTTAGAAGGTTGTGGACAATCTTTTCCCATCTTTTGAAAATCACGTGATTGGGCCTAATTTCTGATCACTTAATGAAATCGCAGCATTTCTAGTTAGAGACATTGTTTCTGAGGACTGTTTAACAAACTCTGATTTGGTATAGATAAAGAACGTTCACAAACCTGTAGTGTTTAGAAAACATAAATTAAGACTTCTGTTTGCAGATATAAGGAGTCTGTCGGCCCGGTCTGCAAACCCCTTATTGCATTTACCAAAAAGTTCAGAAAACAAGAGCAATTTAAATGTGGGCAGTCAGATGCAAACTTTTGCAGATTTGTCAGACCACACTGGGTCACTAGATTATGTCGGCTACTTTCCAGCTGAGGTATGCAACTAGGAAGCCAATTTAGCAGCTGGTGCAGTGGATAGGTGGGGTGAACAAATCATTATCCCCCTTATCATTTTCCACCAGGGCCCTATCAGTTCCCAGCAATACCTTATCATCAGCCTGATCAGCAGCTGGCTTTGGCAAGAATATATCCTTCGCCTGCTTCTCATTAGACTTAGTTCTGTTCTGTTTAGTGTCTTGCATGGTCAAGATGACGTTTCTGCTGGCTCAGTTGTTGAGACCTGAACCAAGAGATGGACTGACAAAGTTAAGCCCTTTTCAGATTGACATTCTGGAATATGTGTGGACAATTCAGTCCGGTTTTTAACCAGAACTGTGTTTTCAGACACACCACTTTTGTACTTGAACTTGTCCTTTCGGCTGCCTTCACACAGCAGGGAAAAGTTCCAGACGTCTGAGGGGGAGGGGGTGGGAAGGCTGTACCCAGATATTGCGTAAACATAGTGCGGCGAGCGTACATGCGTCATTTACCCAAACAAAGCTATTCAGTCAAACATGGCCGACGAAGAGATAGAATTCCTCTCACTGATCGGACTTATGTTAAGCATAATTCTGCGCACACGAAGATCAATGGTTAAAGGAATCACGGAAGTGGTGTGAAGTGCTCCATCACGCGTCTAGGAGACAGTACCGTAGGAGGCGAGCTGCCATGGTTCGCCGCATGCTACAGCAGCGAGCTATCCAGGTGCGCACAGCGTTCCCCCGTCCCCTCCTCCTCCCCCTCCTCCCTGTCCGGAACTTGACCTCACCAGTCTGAAGCAGCCACCCTGTCCGTAACAAGTCCGGTCCTGTTACTAGGGGCGTCGGCCGGTTTAATTACAGAAAACGTTATCCGGATGTTTGTATTCAGACACAAAGGTCTTACGGACAGAGTCCGGAACATTTCCGTTTTCCATGGCCTGTCTGCAGGGGGCTTTACAGAGCTAAAAGAAGAGACACAAATCTGGTGTTGGTTTTAAAATAAGTGCAGAAACCAAACCTGATTAAAACCAACATCCTGAAGGGCACCTATACGTGGCTGACTGAATGACATTTGCAGAAATGTGAAACAGATACTGAGGCAGCCTAAAGACGTAACAGGGGAAGGTCAGTGAGTGAACGCAGGATGCTTGGGGAGTTTGGAGAGACCATGTGGAGGGCGACTCTCTGGCAGGCTTCGCAAGGATGAATGAGTAAGAGAAGGAGGAGGAGGTAAAGAGTTACTATTTCCCAAAAGGAGGTGGAGGAGGAGGTGGGAGAGGAGGAGGCAGGATGTGTCAAAAGTGAGTTTGGGTATTGTTCTGGTAAGTGATGTGGAGCATTCTTGTGTTGAGAGCAAAGAGGAGTGACACAGAGAGAGGGAAGAGGAGGAGTGAGTGGAAGAGTGAGTGGGATGAGGACAGGCAGAGGTCAGTGTGATTCACCAGGGCAAGGCACATGTCATGTACTAAACTCACATGTAGTTCATGGCTGTCAATTCTCGTCTTTCAATCCATCCGTCTCGTTTTTCGCTCGTTATTGTTTTACTGAACATAAGGCTAAAAACGCAGGTAAGATTCAGAACTGTGACACTTTTAAAATAAAATAAGGTTTTATTTTGAAAAGTAAAATATTCCTTAATTCATTTAAACAACGATCCAATTGAACATGCAGCAAATGCTTTGATGCTCTCTTGCACAAAGTCTTGAAGGAACTTAGGTCTGTTCTTCAATTGTTGGTAGTTTTTTTATTTTACTTGTTTACAACAATGTTGTCTCCTAAATGTCAAAACTAGAACTTTCTGTTTCAAAAACATGATATTCCTACAGTTTGGAGCAACTTTTGACATTATGGGGCCACTGTTACATACGGAACATTTTCCTGTAGAAAATGTAGAAGAAAATGACCCAAATTGTGTTTTTCTAAAATAACTTTCTATTTTACTCACGTGTATCAATTTGTTCTACAACTTTCTGCATCTAGCAAACTACAAGTGCCTGGTGGCATTATTATAGGTCTTTCATTGTGCTGCCCAGCCTTTCGCACTCGTTTTGGATTTTCAGTCACTGAGATTAGCAGGTTTAATCTGAAACAGATGATCAGGAACAAAAGGAGCATGGCACAAGCAGACACTACAGGACATAACTGGGACTGAGAATGGGTTTGCAAAAGCAGAATCTGACAACTAGATTTACTGGGAGGCTTGATAACTGGCTGGGAACAGCTGAGAAGGTTACAGATGCAAAGATAACAATCAACAGATATACAAGCCTCAAACCTAACGCACCACAGAAAGACCAACAAGGTTCAATTTGGGCCACTTTTCTTCAAGTTTCTTCCTGGAGACCAAGTTGAAACCAATAACTTGAAAAAGGTAATTTTTCCTAAGAAGATCAGACTTTGGTGGTTCTCCAGGTAATTCTGTAAGAGAATGCAATTCCAATTGTTGTTTTCAGGCACTGTAATTTCCGGATCTGCTTGGGCGCTTGTGCCTGCCAATGATGCCATCATACTACGGCAATACCCCTTGGCCAAAATACATTGCGTCTCTTTATTTCTCAATCTGTTCTTTATGTATGTTTTGGAACCAGTTTTGTTACTGAATGCATGTCTCTTACTCCATAAATGTTTTTGAGCAAGGTAACATTACTTCCAAAAGTTGTTGGTTTAGCCAGTGATCTGGTGTGACATCATCAACAGGAGCAGGACTCCAAGCTGGCCAGAAGGAAACATGGTGTCTCCCAAAGAGACTAGACCTGCACCTAATGTACTTTAGACAGTGATTTTTATGGTTATATGGTGAGAAGTTGCCAATATTTTTCAACAACTGGGCATCATTTTATTCATTTTCAACAACGTCTTGATGGATATTCCAGAGACTAAAGGTAAAAACTACTGATCGTCTCTTTAAATTAAAGCCCAGACTCTCGTCTTTACAACATTATAAATAACATTACCTGCAAAACTCACAGAACTCAGCAGCAAAACAAAGCTAATATCATGAAATCAAAAGGGTATATTCAGTCTTACCTTTGCTGATTTTTGGTCATAATAATCCGTGTTATAGTAAAAAAAACACTTAGTTCAGTAATCCAATGTCCCAACTGAGCAGTTTTTTGTGTTTATTTTTTAACCTGCTGGAGTGTTTCTAAATCTGTGATGCCACATTCCATCCATGTATGCAGCTGTTCTACAACAACAAAGGATGGTGAACTGTGGAAACTGTCTGGTTCTGTCCTGGCCTGACCTGAGAATCTGCCCGGCTGGTCTTCAGTCGTTTTACCTCTGCGCCCAAAGGCTCTTCTTCTATTCTTTGTATTGGAGGGGGAGAACCAGCGTGCATGCCCCAGGTATAGCTTAGGTTTATAGTAGAGATTGCTGAGCCCTAAAGAAACAGGAGCAAGACGATTTGGTCGTGGTAAAAGTGTAAAAAAGATATTTAAACTAGAATTAACTGCATGAAGTATAGATTGTTTAGTTAAAACTTCATGCATTATTTTCATATTTTGTGATCCATGTGTTATTCTTCCTATTAATTAATATATCTACACTCTAAGGTTCTGGTCTTTTCTATTTTGATAACTTGCTGGAGGTGTGATTTTATGCAAAGTTCTGTACATTTGTATTGTTATTGGAATTTTGTTGTTGTTTCCTTTTTGTTAATAAAGTTTAAAAAAATGTGTTCTTCCTCTTCCTGTTAGACTGGTGGGGCGGCACCTTAGCGCCTCCTATGGACTAGCCGCCACTGGGTAAGGGACAGTGCGTTTTTAAATCCCAGTGTTTTTCAGAAGCTAATGGAGGTATAGATGGATTGATGTAGGAGACTATTTTCATCATGTTCAGCCGGCATGACAAACTCAGAGTGACTTATTATAATCAGAAATAATAATTAAAAATATTTCTCAGTGAATCACACCTTTAATTTTTTAGAAAAAGGATGAATTTGTGTCTCTTCAATGGTGTACGGTAGACTGCCCCATTGGCTGACATATGTAGCGGTGACTGCGTCACGTTGTTTGTTAGCACGCGGAGACAGTTTGAAAAGCAACTGTAGATACTGCCCCACAACTGAGGTCTGTCTATGGGTCATGGCCAGAGTATATATTTACATTTATAGGATGGATTGCCATGCTAGTGAATGTGAGCAATCATTGTGTTAAAACTGATGATTGTCAAATAATCATGTGGGTCACTGATAAAAAAAGCTCTGACACCGTTGCCAAAAAGCTAAATGTAATAGCAACCACTGAAAAGTAAACCTGGATCTACAGTTGTTTAATTAAATTAACACTGACCCAGAAAGCCAACTTCGGCTCCCCATTAGTGGGGCTACAATAGAATTTAAAAGGGGTTTAATTGTGTGTCAGTCAGCCGACATTATCTGAGAAGAAATGAGCCCGACTGTTACCAGCAGGAAGAAGCGTGGCTGGCTGACGAGCTCCTTCCTCCTGCTGCACTAATGAAACCCATAATAGAACATCTTCATATGTGTGTTCATTGATTAACATATATAGTAGAACCAGCAAAGAAGATGATCTGGAGACATCAGGGGTTACTTTAACTCCCAGAGGCTTTAGAGAACAAGTGTTTCCTTTTATTGCAGCGGAGCTTAAAGTGGCCACGTGGCCTGTGCACCGATCCTCGATGAATTCTCCTGTTCCTGGTGCTTTAATGCTCACAAGAGACACATCTAAGTGAGAAAAAACAAGGATTTTCGTAATATCCTCATCTTCATCAAGGCTGAGCAGTGGGAGGAAAATGTGGCATAATGAATTTAGTCATTTAAGAGAGAGGAAGAAGAAAACACAGGGACACTGTGTGAAAGCAGTGAAAAGGTTTGCAATCTAAAAGAAATCACTTTTTAGTGAGTCATTCACTGTACAGTAAATGGCTTTTGATAAAAAATGCAAATTGGAAATACATTTCTATGTGATGAGAACACCCATAAGCCATTGCTGTCTACTTTAAATATGACCTTCCTGTCAGTTTGCTTGAGTTATGTCACATGTTATGGTTTTCCTCAGCTTTTATTGGAATATTGTCTATCATCAACTCTTAACTGACAGGTCATCTGCTCGGTGGAGCACATCCAACATGCAGCTCTTTTTAGCTAAATCATCAATTGAACAATAAATGTTGGTCTACAAAATCTGGGAACTTCACATTAAAATGTTATATGACAATAATATCAGTATTAGTATTATATTCCTTATTACCGTACATTACATTGTAGCTCTTAATATCTAGAATTAATCAAAAGTCTATAAAATCATTACTTATTGCTTGGAGGTTAAAAGGGTGTATTAATAAAAAATATCTGTGACAAGAAATCATAGAAATACATTTTTATGAAAATACATATCAAATTGTTACAAAACAGGCTAATCAAGAAATTAAACAGGTGAAAGAGGGACCAGAAGAGCTTTAACATTACACCAATTAGTTCACATCTGAACAGGAATGGGTAATGATGAATTTTAAAAATGCTAAATAATCATTAGTTCATTTAAACTGAAACAAATAATGCAGCTTAGATATGTAGATGATTTTTCTGTCCAGTGGTATCTGGTTGTTCTACATAGCTTTACCACAAGCACAAGGTGGCAGTTCCAGAAGAGCAGGCATTGTAACGATCTATCAAGGTCAAGAGATGGTAACGATGATAACTCAGTTACAACTTGATAACTCAATGATAACTAGATGATTAATTAATAATTCAATGATAACTCGATAACTCAATGATAACTAGATGATTAATCAATAACTCAATGATAACTCGATAACTCAATGATAACTAGATGATTAATCAATAACTCAATGATAACTAGATGATTAATCAATAACTCAATGATAACTTGATAACTCAATGATAACTAGATGATTAATCAATAACTCAATGAAAACTCGATAACTCAATGATAACTGAATGATAACTCAATAATAACTTGATGATAAGTTGATGATAACTTGATGATAATTCAATGATAACTCAGTGATAACTTAATGATAACTCAATGAAAAAAACTCAATTATAACTTGATAACTCAATGACAACTCAATGATAACTTGATGATACCTCAAGCATAACTCAATAATAACTTGATAACTCAATAACTTGATGACAACTCAATGATAACTCAGTGATTACTTGATAACTCAATGACAACTCAATGATATCTCCATAACTCAATGATATCTCCATGATAACTCAATGATAACTCAGTAATTACGCAATGATAACTCAGAGAAACTCAATGATAACTTGATGTTAACTCAATGATAACTAAGTGATAACTCGATGATAACCTAAGGATAACTTGGTGACAACTCGATGATAACTTGATAACTCAATAACTTGATGATAACTCAATAGTAACTAAGTGATTACTTGATGAAAACTCGATAACTCATTTATATCTCCATGATAATTCAATGATAACTCAATGATAACTCAGTGATAATTCAGTGAGAGACCTGTGATAACTCAATGATAACTTGTGATTACTCAATGATAATTCAATGATAACTCAGTGATAACTCAGAGATAACTCGATTATAACTCGGTGATAACTCAATTATAAATTGATAACTCAATGATAACCTAATGATACCTCAGTGACAACTCAATGATAACTCAATAATAAATTGATACCTCAATGATAACACAATAGCTACATTTACTTGCGCACAATTAATGGGATTGAACGCCCAATCAGATAAAAAAAATCCTGCATGTAAACATGTCAATCGGAATGTTCTGATCCGATTGGGCCCGATCAGAATTAAATTTCAATCCGATCGAGAGGTGGTTTTGTCCGATCATCATTCCGATTGACGTGCATGTACACAACCATTCAGACTTTTTGGAGGAAAATAATGCCCACTGTGCACGTGTGCAACAGCTAGCAAGTCTCCCCGCCGTTATTTAGACTACCTGACTTAAAAAATGATGGCCTAATTAACAAGCACCAGCTTGCAAGCCATCCCCCGTTTCTGTAATATCTAATCGAGAACCTGCATTTTGTGGAATACAAATCTGATTATTGCACAAATAGTTCAACAAACGTGTTCAAGTCTGTACTGGAAACACGCAGATTTGGGGTTTCCATGGATTCCCGTTTCTGTGAACGCAGCAACTGTTTCTGCAACAGGTGGATGGAGACGTGCTCGTAAAGATGACAGAGTAACACCGGTTACACAGACCTGGTTTGAGTTTAAGGAGGCTGATGTTAAATATTCTGGGTGATTTTCTGTGTAAAAGCACGTTAATGCAGATGAGATGAGATGCGGTTCGTTCATTAACACATGATGAACACAGGCTTCCAAACTTTCTGAACATCCCCTGTTATTTAGTTTAAACCAATTTTTCTCAACAGTTTCAGCTAATTGTTACATTGTATTAATAATAAGCCACAACAGAGCTCAGTTAGCCTGGCCTGCCAGACTCTTCCTCTGTTTAATTCTGCACAGAGAACGAGTCTGGGAACTCTTCTATTCAAATAACCCCACCCATTCTAACCAAGCCAATCAGCGTAGGTCACACATGCACACCACAAAGCTGAGGTTGTCATAAACATGGCGAATGAAGCGGAGTTCGTTGCAGCTCTTCCCTCTCTTCTAAAGGACTTTAACATGTCTTTAAAACCACAACAAGTAGAAGCCCTAAAAGCATTTCTTCAGAATTTTTTTTTAAAAGATGTTTTCGCCATTGCCAACCTTTTCTTACTGCATCTATAAAAAACTACTGCGGTACAGTCAGCATTTCTGTCTTTTTTCTGATTGGTTATTTTTGAGCTGCCTAGTCCCGCCCCTCATGTGCCTCTCTGCCTGTGAGTTACCAGACTCTTTCTCTGTGCAGAATAAAACAGGACGAGCCTGGCAGGCCAGGCTAGAGCTCAGTAATAACACAAGTCTGAACTCCCCTACCCCTGTGCGGCGCAGCGCCCAGCCGTCACGTCAGACCAGCTGATCAGAGACAAGGATAACCCTCCCTTATTTTAATATTGTCAACAATAAAATGCAGCAAAGCATAAACCTGCAGTTATTCAGGGAAGAAAACGTAACTTTTGTGAGAAAAAAAATTAAAAAAATACATTTAATTGATTAAATGAATCGGGAGAGCAGGAAAAAATCTTGTTAACATTTTTTTTCCAGGAAAGAAAACTCTATTTAATCTGATTGAATACTTGGTGCATATAAACTCACGGCATGATCGGATCATTTCAGTTAGTGTACATGTAAACAGTGATTCGGGAGTTCTGATCAACCAAGATTTGAATTGGATTGAGGAAATTTGGTGCATTTAAACATGGCTACCGACTGGCATTAAAAATGTTTTGACTATTTAATTTCTGGTCATTTATTTCTACTTTTTTTCTAATCAAACGTTTTCATCACAAATGAATGCTGCCCCTTAATATACTTGCTACCTGTTATTCTGTCTCACTGTCTGTCAGTTAACACTCTGTTCCTGGCAGGAGGGCACTTAACTTGTGCAATTACACTTCCACCAATCGCGTCTTCCTTCCAGCCGTATTAATAAAAGCGTAATTACACAAGAATGTTTTAGATGTTAACATAAGCTTATGCAGAAACTAAACATGCAGGACTAAACAGCAACGTGAGTGAAAATAACTCCGACCTTTGAGAAAATGCATTAAAATACTTGTCATGTTTCATCTGCTTTTCTTCCAGTTCCGTTTTGATTTTCTAGTAACCCAGTCCTGCAGTTTAAGAAAAACTCTACTAAAATATAGAGAAACACCTAAAAACATGAAATATTTTCATGATGTAAGCAATACACATTATATCCTATTACAGGAGTGTATGCATCAACAAAGTCCATTTTACCAGATATTGTAAAAGAAAACTAAAACATGTAGTATCTCTCTCTCCCCCCCCCCTCTCTGTCTCAACCTCTCCCTCCCTCTTTTTCTCTGTCTCTCCCCGATTTCTCTTCTTGTCTGTCTCTCGTTCTTTTTCTGTCTTTGTCTCTATCCCCCTTTCTCTTTCTCTGTCTCTCACTCTTGTTCTCTGTCTCTCACTCTTGTTCTCTTTCTGTCTCTCACTCTTGTTCTCTGTCTCTCACCCTTGTTCTCTTTCTCTGTCTCTCACTCTTGTTCTCTGTCTCTCACTCTTGTTCTCTGTCTCTCACTCTTGTTCTCTTTCTCTCACTCTTGTTCTCTTTCTCTGTCTCTCACTCTTGTTCTCTGTCTCTCACTCTTGTTCTCTTTCTCTGTCTCTCACTCTTGTTCTCTGTCTCTCACTCTTGTTCTCTGTCTCTCACTCTTGTTCTCTGTCTCTCACTCTTGTTCTCTGTCTCTCACTCTTGTTCTCTTTCTCTGTCTCTCACTCTTGTTCTCTGTCTCTCACTCTTGTTCTCTGTCTCTCACTCTTGTTCTCTTTCTCTGTCTCTCACTCTTGTTCTCTGTCTCTCACTCTTGTTCTCTGTCTCTCACTCTTGTTCTCTCTCTCTCTCTCTGCCTTTCTTTTTGTCCTTTTAGAGCAGGAGAAGCAACTGGAGGTGGTATTGTGCTGCTTCTGAAGGCTTCTCAAAAGCATCCTATTGTCAGGTTTCTTACTAAACTCTGCCTGGTGCAGAAACACTGTTTGAGCCGTGCTTTATTCCTTAACAATAAACGGACGAGCAAAAAGGTTTCAGTTTCTTTCAGGGATAGAAGAAGGAATGGAGTATAGGTAAAATCAGAAATGGACACAAGAGAAGGAATCAGATTCGGAGGTGAAGAAGATGTATGGCCTAATGCTGCTCTGTTAGTGTTTAAGGCAGAAAACAGCTTCCTGCTACTCTCCAGCAAACAAAGCTGTAAACGTTATAATGAACAAAAGTTGGCCTTTCAGATAGATGAATGTAAAATCAAAGCCTCACCCAGATAAACAACTTGTTCAAAATGATTAACAAAGCTTGATTTAGCAAAGCTGTTCTGTTTCATTTAAGTGACCATTTTAGGTTTTGAAAGTTGCTCTGATCCGTGCAGGTTTCATCTGTTCTCTCGCTTTCTCTCTTTCCCGGTCCCTACTATTTTCCTGTCTCAAACAACAGATGAGTGGAAGGTAAATCGGCTTCAGCAATCAGTGCCCATTGGCATCGGTGCAGCAGTCGATTCTGCATTTTCCACAGAGTTTACCCACAAAGAGCAGAGAAACGTAATCATTGAGGACAGCACAGCTTCCTGTGGTTTGTCAGGTTAAACAGTGAGAAGACACAGAACAGGTTTAGTCTCTGTGTAATAAACATATTAGCTATCAGTATCAACTTTCAAATTAAGTTGATGTCTGCCATAACAACAACAATAATATTAATAACAATAACAACAACAACAACAACAACAACAACAATAATAATAGTAATAACAACAACAACAACAACAATAGTCTCTGTGGAATAAACACATTAGCTATCAGTATCAACTTTCTAATTAATTTGATGGCTGCCATAACAACAACAATAACAACAACAATAATAATAATAATATTAGCAATGATAACAACAACAATAACAACAACAACAATAATAATATTAATAACAACAACAATAGTCTCTTTGGAATAAACACATTAGCTATCAGTATCAACTTTCAAATTAATTTGATGGCTGCCATAACAACAACAACAACAATAGTAATAATATCAATAACGATAACAACAACAATATTAATAACGACAACAACAACAACAACAATAATAATAATAATAATAATAATAATAATAATAATAATAATTATTATTATTATTATTATTATTATTATATATTTTTTTCAACCAAACCATGGAATGGTTCTGTCCAGGTATAACTGAATGAAATCTCTTATTTGTATCTCAGAGGGCTCAGATGGTTTATGTTTACATCTACCAGCCAACAGAGGGCACCATACATCGAGGCTGACCCTGTGGGAAATGGAGGACTCGACAAGTTAAGCAGCTGCTTCTGAGCCCAGAAGATGTGTTCCTTCTCAGGAGAGGAGCTATCATAAAAGATCTAAAACCAGTGAGTTTAGATGAAGCCTACCACCAGAGGTGAAAATCCCATTTCATTTTTTGGGGGGACAATAAACAGTAAAATTTCAGAGAGTAATTTTTTTTTGGGGGGGGGGGGGGGGGGGGGGGGGGGGACATAAAGAAAATGGCTGTCTTCTGCTGTTTTGCAGCTTGCAGGATGGGCCTCCAGCATGAGCAAGTTAACTGAAAAACCAACTGATCAGAGGTGAGATGTCAGGATATCAGTAAATGATATACAACTCCAAATGCTGTCATTTTCTTCTCCAACTAACTTCTTGTTCCTGAAACAGGAGCACCAGAGCTTCTTCCCACAAAGATGAACTCACAAGGAGACCAATGCAGATGTGTTGAAACAAACCAGTGAACCTGGTCTTTAAATAAATAATGTTCAAAAAGGTAAAGTACGACAGCATGTCTGGAACCTTTAACAAAGAGAAAACACCATCCATAAATATAACGTCTAAATAAATGTGATTACAGCAACATGATGTGGAAGCTGTTAAAATCCAAAAAGCTTTCCATCAAAATAATATTAAATCTAAAAAATAAACTGACTTATTTTCTGTCACTCAGTGAGCAGCTGTGATCAGCAGCAACACAGATGACGGTACCTGCCGTGTCAGTGTAAATCTGGTGAAACATTAAAAACCAGGATGAATATCTGTCATATTTACTACCTAAAATAATGTTTTTAAATCATTCTAAGTGAACTTCAATCTGCTGCTCATCTGAAATCTTAAAAAGATTTATAGAAGTCTGAGAAAATACCCAGTCTGCCTAATGAGGGTTGAGACGGCCAACATTAGCTTTTTAAGGATTTATAAACGTAATTCCTACAGCAGTTGGTAACATGTCCTTAAAATATCATTGTACAAAAATAGCTGTTGATGCCTTTAATTTCAATGATGACTAGCAAGAACAATACTTAGACTAGATCAATGATAATGTTGCTATGTGAAAATAGAAATGGGGCTAAAAAAGGTGTGATTACTGATTAAATGTTAAAAGGGCCTGCCACAGAGATAGGCAAAGACGGGTTATGTTGTGGCTACCAGGTTGACACCAAGAGGTGCTTTATTCATTAGCTGCTAGGCTACTTCCACATTTTCTTAACAACTTATCCTTGTTTCCTTTTACTTAACAAAATGCAGCAGGAAGTTGCCACAATATCTTCATATGCTCAATTTGTTAGGAGGGACATGCCATCCCTGTCCCCCGGGATTTTCACGTATAGCTACAACAGAACCAAACTTCAAGTATGGCAGTGAACCTGGTTTCCCAATGGCTAGGAAGCTTGTTCTATTGTTGAAACTACAACCTCCACACACTAGATGTCACTATGGTGTTTGTGTTCCAGATTCCACCTTAAAGGGGTTTGACGGTTAAACCACCAAATGGCTCCAGAGCGCGGCTGGGTCTGCAGCTCACTGCTCCCCCAGAGGATGGATCAAACGCAGAGAACAAATGTCACGCAGCATTGTGACAACTAGTGGAATTTTAACTTTAACCAGTGTAATTCAATTGAAAATAACCATTCTAACAATATCTATCTATCTATCTATCTATCTATCTATCTATCTGTCTGTCTGTCTGTCTGTCTGTCTGTCTGTCTGTCTGTCTGTCTGTCTGTCTGTCTGTCTGTCTGTCTGTCTGTCTGTCTGTCTGTCTGTCTGTCTGTCTGTCTGTCTGTCTGTCTGTCTGTCTGTCTGTCTGTCTGTCTGTCTGTCTGTCTGTCTGTCTGTCTGTCTGTCTGTCTGTCTGTCTGTCTGTCTGTCTGTCTGTCTGTCTGTCTGTCTGTCTGTCTGTCTGTCTGTCTGTCTGTCTGTCTGTCTGTCTGTCTGTCTGTCTATCTATCTATCTATATATATATATATATATATATATATATATATATATATATATATGCATTTTTTGACAGTTCAGTAGTAATTTTAAGTGAAGTTGTGTGTGATTTAATAACATAAAAAATGGATTCACACAGAACTTTTCTTTTTCGTAAGACTTGCTGTCAGTATGATAAATGAGGCATGGCAACAGTATGACCAAGATCAGAGGATAGAATAAAATAATTTATTTCATACTTTCATCATAAGGTGTGGAAACACGCTCCTTTAGCATTTAATACGCCTTGTTTCCACCAGTGTTAACGCCTAAAATTACACCTTGGGCTCTCCTCTGGAGCTCTGAGGGAGAAGCGGTTCTTATTTCAGTCAGGTCAGGCGGATACGTTCAACCTTCCCACTTCATTTAATTGTGCATAATAAGACTGATAGGAATACACAAAGGAATCCAGGCTCAGATTGTGTGGAACACATAATTTATCCTTCACCTATGCTGGACTCATTCAGAGAGATGTTTGACTTGGGTTTTCATTTCACCGGGTCAGTACGGAGTGTAAGAATACACCAAGAGTGGCCCAGGTAGTCAATGAAACATACCTGCAGCTCATTAACCTCTGCCCACAGGTGTGTGTTTCACTAGAAGCTGACAGGAGAGAGGTATTAGCAGCATACAGCCAACACCCTGCGGTGCACCTGTAACCTGCGAGGCCGACGATGAATGGAACTGCCAGTTTTATTTCAGCGACAAGCGAGCTTTTCCAACAGAAGAACAAATCTCACTCACCTTGCTCCTGGAAGGTCGTTTGACAGGCAAATGTTATATTAATCTCTGAAACCTCCATGGGGACAAACTGTTCCTGAGGATGTATTGCTATGATTTGTTCTTATTTTTTCATGTCACTAGGTAGCAAATAGGAGAACCAGGAAAAATGTGAGCACACACTTCTTCATGGTAAATGTATGAAGAAACTTCTTGAAATACAGGCTTCTTCTTGGTATGCTTTTAATAAATCAGCAAATGTGAATACCCCCCCCCCCCCTTTTTTTTTTTGCAAAGGCTGTACTGCCCCAGTAGCTGAATTACTTGCAGCTGCTGCAAAATTCACATCTATTTCTGTCCAGTTTATCCTCACGTGCTCTAGAATCGGTTCATTTGCCAAACTAAAAAAATAAATCTATAGCTCTAGAGTGTGCAGGCAGGTGCTGAAGCTATCCCCCACAAGGCAAGGCAGTGATGCCTAACCCTTGTCCTTGAGGGGCTCCATCCAGTATGTTTATGAGGTTTCTCTCCTCTTTTAAACAGTGGGTGACTAAAGGGCTTTTACAGAGCTTCATGAGCTGCTGAACAGGTGATTCAACCATCGAATCAGGTCCGTTAGAGCTGGGAATGACTAAAACATGTTGTACAGGAGTCCTCTAGGACCAGCCCTGCAGTGGGACACATTGAATAATTAGTCAGATTGACACTACTGCACATTAGACACATTATTGTAAAAAAAGATTAAATGTCGATGGAGATGGTAAAACTCCAGAAATAACATAAAAAACATCACAAATGAATAGTTGCATTAAAAACGTGCATTCTCTGATGTTAAAATAGTTATTTTTTACACTTATAAAAAAACTGCTTTTCTTTTTTAGAAACCATAAATCAGCAAGAAAAATAAATCTAAACATCTCTATGATTAAATAAGTAAATTTACAAAGACATCTGGATATTCTCTGAGGTGTAACCCTCGATCCACACCGGGAGCATCTGCAGCACGTTACAGCAGTGACGCGTCTCCGCTTCAATTACAATTTATTCTAGTCCATGGTGGGATTCACACTGGCTGCGGCGTGCCGCTGAAGATAGGTTTGGGTTCTATTTTTGTCATGATATGCTTCTCTGATGCGTCAAGCTCTGCTGTTAACTTAGAGCTAGACAGCTTATCTGCTCCCTGCATGAACAAGGCTTTTATCCAGGCAGTGGAGAATCACAACTTCGTACATGACAAAAACAAAAAGGACAATGTATGGACAAAAATATCAAGAGTGTGGATGACGAGTTTAAAATATCTACAATATAAAAATCAACAAAAAAAACTATACATCAATTTAAGCCTGTTTTTAGCCTTATACTTATACTTATAATTTCACATGAGCATATAGATGATTTAGAGTATAGAAGAGGTCCTTCACTAAGGAACCATTTTGTATTTATTCATTTAAAAAAATAATCGTCACTCTGAGTTTAACATGCTGCCCGAACACGAAAACTGTCTCCTACACCTATCTTCTGCATTAGCTTCTGATAGAACATAGGCAGTGAAGATCTAGGATTTAAAAATCCTCACTGATCTACATCACACTGTCACTTAACATTCATGAACTCACCCATCTTGACTCGTGAGGAGAAGGCTGTTGTTGGTTTAGCAACCAGCAAAGAGCGTCTTGACTAGTAGAAGCTAACCGTTAGCATTAGCAACCCCACCACACAGCAGAACTCCTCCAGGCTTGTGTTATTTGTGGAGATTAAACATTAGCATTGCTGAGCAAACAAAGTCAGTGGTATAGTTGTGTTGCTGTTAGTCAATCAGAGATGTCCAAATATCAGGAAATAAGATTCCTGTCAAGTGAATCTACTCTCTCTTCCGGCTGCCTTCAACATTCTCAAACAGGAGCAACAGAGCTATTTTCCTTCAAATATGACTTAGAAGGCATTCATCCCTACTAGAGGCTACAACAAATGTATACAAATATGAGTGAGGGACCTAGTAGGCCTTCTTACAGCACATACATAAACTGTTTATATCTTCTTATCTTGTTACAAACTGAAGTCAGACTGATGAAAATTTTCAGACTCAGCTGTACCTGACAAGCAAGCCTCAGTTAATCATGAACTAGCTAATGTTCAGAATCCAACAAAGACATCTTTGATCCCAGAATGTGACTTTTCAGGAGTTTCCTTGTCCTGAAGTTTGTGATTCCTCCAAATTCATCAGAAGTTCCAATAACAGAATAGAAGTACGGAAAATCAAATCATCTCCCATTTTCTCTCTTTATTGTAGTGATCTCTCTCTCTCTCTCTCTCTCTCTCTCTCTCTCTCTCTCTCTCTCTCTCTCTCTCTCTCTCTCTCTCTCTCTCTCTCTCTCTCTCTCTCTCTCTCTCTCTCTCTCTCTCTGTCTCTCTCTGTGTGTGTGTGTGTGTGTGTGTGTACTGTGATGCTAAGTTGAGCATAAAAGTGTGACTGGACTATGCATTAGGTTGTGGAACCATAAATTACAATATCTTACACTGTATCTCTGTATTTTTGTGGTTGAAAACTGAAGCACCATACCTCTAAAGTGGAATATGCAGATATTGTTTAGCAAGACTCCACTATTCATGAATTATAATCACTGTTTACTTTAAACCAGTGTATTTTATATTTGTAGACACAAACATGCACAACTAAGAAAATTAATTTGAAATTGCACAAAATTACTACAAACACACTAGCGACAAGAACAGGTCACATGATGCTATTACAATCTAATTGCAAGAAAGAAAACATGGCACAATGCAATTTTTCTTGGTGCAGTTTGTCTTAACTACATAGTAATTCAACCAAATGTGATCCTTTGTTGTGATTTGCTCACAAAAAACCCAAAAGTGGACCCAGTTCTTAGATTTTTTTACATCTACAAATTCCAGCAAAACAAATCGGAGGCCTGGTGACACACAGGAAACTGTACCCTTGATAATGTTTTTAGAAATTTTGGGAACTGGCTCTTGAACACTATTCTTTGTTTGTCACCAGCTGTTGCAATTTAGAGAGCCACTGGCCCAGATTTACAGTCATTATTAGCTTAGCACAACCAAACACCTGTAGTAGTTCCAGAGCAGCTTTAGGCCAAACAAATGGGACTTTTCCCATATTATTCTGTTGCAGACTCATAACCGTTTTGCAGTAAAGCAACACCTTTTGCCGAAAACCCAAATCTCTACATGGGATCTCAAAAGTATTTTGGAGCCTGGTGAAAAACTTAAAACTGCCTCAGACTCTGGATTTTAGTATTAAAAAGCTGTTGAGCTTGGAGACTTATCCACATCCTGGTGGGATGGACTGCCTTTAAATGATCAAAGAACATTTAAAACTGATTCTTATTTTTCAGATGGTCCAAATGTCTCTTGAGTGTCTTCCAACACTGAGATGAAATGAAAATTCATAAAAAACAGCTCTACTTCTTGAACCGTGAGCTACTATAATAAAAGAAATTACACATCTCATTTGATTTAAAGGCATACTAAGCAACTTTTTCATGTTTTCAAATAATTTTCTTGAGCCTGTAGGTGCTAAAATTGACCCTTTTCAGGGTTAATGAAATGTTACTCGGCTCCCTATGAACACCGTTTGCAGCTTCAGCCTCTCCAGAATTCTCCTCTGAAGTCTCACAACAGAACGCTTTACGGTAGAAGAAGAAAATATCATTTCTACAGCGCCTCTCAAGACAAAAATCACGAGGCGCTTCGCAAAAACAAAAAATGTAAAAATATAAAAAATAATTTATAAAATGGTTAAAATATATTTAAAATGAGCAAAAATAGACAATTGTGATTAAAAAAATGTAAAGAAAGAGAGAGAGAATAGGAAAAAGGGAAATCAGTGGATCCTGAGGAAGCTGGAATAGGTGGGGAGAGCAGAATAAAGAGAGAGTGGTGAAGAAGGTCATCCAAAAGCCAGCTTGCACAAGTGAGTCTTCATCTGCTTTTTGAAGGAGACCACTGAGTCCACTGATATCAGGCTCAGGGGGAGAGAGTTCCAGAGTCTGGGGGCCACAGCAGCAAATAATCAGTAATCCGTGTTCACTCGGGGTAGATGAGGTATGCCTGGTTAGCATTATTAGTAATGTGTTTAACATGATGGAGCCTCAGAAGAGTGGTAGTCTTTGACTTGACTTGAGACTTGACTGGAAAGACTTGTGACTTACTTGTGACTTGCAAAGCAGTGAATTGGTCACACCTCTGCTATTAAGTCACAATTACACGTGTACAAGTGTGTATGCTGCTATTTATGAAGGCAAACAAACCCTTACCTTACCATTATTGCCACTTCTATTTATTGCTACTTCTTCTCTGGGACAGTCCCTAAACAATGTGTATATATGTATGTATGTATATATATATACACACACACACACACATATATATATATATATATATATATATATATATATATATACACATACATATATATATATATATATATATATACATATATATATGTGTGTATATATATATATATATGTATATATATATATATATATACACACACACATATATATATATATATATATATATATATATATATATATATATATATATATGTGTATATATATATATGTGTATATATATATATATATATATATATATATATATATATATATATATATATATATATATATATATATATATATATATATATATATATATATATATATAGCAGGCGTGGGAAACCCTGGTCCACGAGGGCTGGTATCCTGCATGTCTTTGCTCCAACACTTCTGATTCAGTGGCTGAGTCCCCTGTGCAGCAGCTCATCAAGCTCTGCAGAAGCCTGTTAATTACCTACTGACTGGAATCAGGTGTCTTGAAGTAGGGCTAAAACAAAAATATGCTGGAGAGCAGCCCTCGATGCACCAGGGTTCCCCACGCCTGGTATAAAAAGACGCACTTTAGATTTACATTGACCTCATCATTAAAACAGTAAAAAAAATATTGTGTTGGTGTTTGGTCTTTTCCCATGACATGCTGTGACATGAAATATACATTAATACAAAGAAAATGTATTAAAACACTCCAGTAATTCCCTAAAAATCACATCTGGCATCTGAGCATCAGCTCAGCTTTCAGGCAAATCAATCTACCAAGAACCTCATGTGTGACACCTACGATTTAAGTCCCTGTGACTTTCCTCAGATTTGACCAATATTTGTATTCACTCCCTGTATGGATGGAATTTCTGTGCTGGATATCCAAGTTTGAACTTGTGCCTTTCTATTGACGCCTTTGCTCTCCAAACACCTACATCATCTATTGAGTTTTGCTTCTTCAAGTCTTTATATGAACAGATATCTGATGCTTTATTGATTTCTTAATTTCCTGCTGGTCAGAGACAGCAACAAAGCACCACCTTTGACACTCAAGGGTGCCTCTTGTTTTAGCCCAAGGACATTCTAGCTTATACCATCTGTCTTCTATCCTTGCATGCAGCTGAAGATATTTCATGCTGACCATCACTGTGGAGGTTTTGTGCTCCAACCACACTTTCAATAGAGCTTCTTAATAAATGTCATTGATATTTTATGATGCATTTGCCTAAACAGTTGGTGAATTATGAATAAAAAGGTGTGGGACATGTTGACATCTAAATTGTCCTTTTGAATTATCACTTTTAAAAACATCCTCTAATCATGACAGCTTCTAAAAACAGAGTGATCAACACAGACACAATCGCACGCTGCCAGTTATAATCAGGAAAAGAAAAACACTAAGTACTCTTACAGTTTTTGGGACATCATTTAAGTTTTTGGAAAAACAAGTAAATGGAGATGAATTTTTATCCTGTGGGGTCGATTACAAGCTAGCAGGCTAACACGGAACTAACATGTCATCCTAGGAGAGCGAATATGTCTGCGGTTTGGTGGCATTTTAAACCAGATACTTGGAATGTGTGCAATCTTGACATTTATTGTGCTGAAAAAGGTAGAGCTGTGTTCAACACTACAAAGCTGACCCCACCTCAAAAAAGAAACCCACCTCAGCTCGCACTGTAGCAACTCGGACAAAATTCGGAGCTAGCTGTCTGAAAGCTATGTTGAAAAAAATTGAGAAATTGTCTACAGACATCAAAAACTCCAAGACAGCAGTCTTTATTACACAGATGACAGGCTGTGGTTGCAAACGCTGGGTTTTGGAGCCACAGCTCTGCAGGTGTTTTGTAGAAAAGCGTGAGTTTGCTGCTGGTTGTAAGGTGCTGTGCCAACCCTGTCGCGTGGAGTTAAAGTTAAAGTTAAAGTCCCATTAGTTGTCACACACACTGATGTGTGTGCGAAATTTGTTCTCCGCATTTGACCCATCCCCTGGGGGAGCGGTGAGCTGCAGACACAGCCGCTGCATTGCTCAAAGCAACCACACACTAGGTAAATGACTTGAAACAAGGGCTACTTACAATGTAAGTACAATGTAGTAAAATGTAGATACATTTTGTATCAATATATTTCCTGATGAGTGATGTCTTTGGCAGATGAACTAAGGTAATGACATAAAAACAAAAAGAAAGTAATACATAAAATATAGAAAACGTTAAGGATAACTTGGATGTGCTGTCATTTCTTTCTTTTTTTTTAAGTGCATTGCAGAAATAATGCATCAGGACTGAGTATCAGCAAATACTCAAAATCAAATGGCTCAGATCGGGAGCAAAAAATATGATCATAACATTCCTGCATGCAACACTTATCAACCCCGACAAACCGTATCTATGCCAGTTTTTGCACGAGGCTTGCACACCGGGATTCAGAACATGACACTTCTATAGACCCCTTGACACGTGACATCGACATTTCTGGCTGGAGGGCAAGAAGGCAGTTGTTATTATCTGTCAGTTGTTAATAAATTAAGCTAAATACCGACAAAACAGATTCTATCAGCATGGTCAACACATGCAGTGCCGTAGGCTGCACAAACAGACAAAAGAAGGACAGTGACGTAACATTTTACAGGTTTCCAGCCAATAAAATATGCCAAAAGCAATGGTTAACAGCCACAAAGAGAGTTAGACATCCACATCGTGGCTGCCAAAGTCTCATGACAGAATAAGAATGCAAGTGTCTACCCCACACGTCTAGACCATGCTCCCATAATTCAGGTCTGGAAATGAAGCAAAGCAGGAAGTGACAAAAATTGCAGTTCCACCCTCATCCGCTGGGGGCTGGTGTCAGAAGCGAGCAAATCCTCATTGACTCCCATGTTAAAAATACCAATTTCACAGCAGAAATAAACATGTTTACAGTCTGGTTCCAAAACATGTTGTTGGTTTAAATTATCTAGTTTACACTCATGACAACTCTGAGGGGGGTTAATTTTTTTGTCACTCTTCTGTTTAAGTGTATTAAATGCCTAAAATTCTGTATAATTAATGAGCATCAGACCCACGTGACCACAGAGCTAGCTCCGGGGAAAGGCCACAGCCTGAGCCTCGGCCTCGCCTTAAAACTGTTCCGCGATTTTCAGTCTCTCAACTTAGACTATTAGTTGTAGCGTTTGTGCGTTCTTTTTTGGATATCATTTGTGCAATTGTTGGACAAAATGACTTGTGGAGCTCTCGGATGGAAACCTCTGTGTTCCACCAGGTTTTACCCAGTGGTCAGCCCGGCACATCTCTGACTCAGAAGCTCTGGTATTGTGCACAGTTAACTCTGGTTGTAGCTAGGTAGCTACCTCCGTTAGCTTAGCTCCCACCACCACGTCAGCTTTGGGTTAGCTTGTAGCTACATCGCTTCAGTTCCACGGGTGTCATCATTTGATCCCAGCCTTACAGGCCCACCCTCAGCTCCACCTCTTTTCCCGTTTATGGAATTGTCTGGGCTTGACGGAACCTGTGACACGGTCAAAATGGCGGTGGTGGCCACCTCCCATTTTGGCACAAAAAGTTATAATTGGAGCCAATGGACACAAATTGTCCAGTATATACAGTATGTCGATGGTCTAGAACAAGTTACAGCTTGTATACCTTTGCAACAAAAAAAGCAAAGGATAAAAGCAGAAGCATGGGTAGCAAACAAAACATGTTCTGTAATTAAAGCAAGCAGCCTTTAATGTATTTGTTTTGTTTACTCAGCTCGTCATGTAAGTCAATGTGTAAAAGTTATTAATGCATTAACAATTCGTCCCTCCTGAGATCTGCCCATTTGTTCTTGTGCTTGTTCTAATCCAGGCGGCTCGTTAGCCATTTCAAACAAATCTGGAAGCTTTACGCTAAACATTGTTAGCATCGAGATGTACTTTTCTGACTGTCTGCACAAAGACGTGTTAGAAAAATCTAAATGCTTAGGGTTAATTTTGTTAGCTTAAATCCCAGAGATAAAGTCATCCAGTTATTTTAAAAGTAAAACTCTTGAAGCATATGTTGTTTTCAATGACAGGGATATATCAGTTCACAGTGTATGATAGTTGGAGACGATGATAGTGGATTTGTGTGTCAGCACTGCTTCACACATGTAGCTCTTATCATGTGAACTTGCATGCACTTGCGAACAACTTTCTGGAAACATTCTGCACTCAAATCACCGTTGGTATAAATAGCAGTCTGTGCAGAAGCTGCACTGATTCTGGTCCATATCCGTTCAGCAAGACTCAGCCCAGACACACTGCTCATCTCAGCTACTTCTTTCCAGGATCTCATTTTTCCAGACATGATGCAAAACCCTGCGACCATAGATGAGGGTTGGAACTCAGATAAACTAGTAAATCAGGAGTTTTGTTTCTTGTTCTGCTCCTTTTCCACTACAACAAACCACAGCAACACTCTGATTACAGCAGACCAAGTGCAGATCTCTTGGTCCATGTCTCGCATGTTCCCATTTACAAACAAGACAACATGATTCTTGAATTCCTTTGCTCCAGGGAAAGCCTTTATCCCAACATGCAGGATCCACTCCCTATTTACCCGATTCATAAAGGAGCCTGTTTTCTTTAGCCTGGCAAGCCAGAATAAATAAAAATATCATTTAAACTATTATTTAAAACTTTGCAAAGCAAGAATTTGGTCTAGTTCATGAGGCTATGTTTTCATGGCTTCTCAAATTAATGTTTAAACCAGAATCATGTTAAACAGTGTCGTAAGTGGGACTCTGGTGACGACTGCCATATGATGCACAGAAAACTTTAAAGCAATAAATCAGGTCCCATAAAAATCATGTGAATGAAATTTGCCTTTTGATTAAAATCTCACAATCTTTCCTTTTGTCTATAGTGAAATAGTGAAATGGTGCCTGTGCCTCAGAAGACAATATGCTGATCCTGGCTTTCTCAGCATCATAAAGCCAGAATGTCTCGCCTCCAAGACCTTCAATTTCAAGAGGTTGAATATATTTTTCAATGTGGCTGAGACAATGATTGCAAGAAGACTGTGTGGATGATGAAAACCATGAGGAAAGAGATTGAAGTTTGGCCGAAGACAGGGGAAATGCTAATCAAAGAGAATCTAGGAGAGATGTCTAGTCTGTGTATCTGAAAGCGATACGGTGAAAGTTCATCAGTGGGCGGTACCTTCTCGTCCGGAAACAAAAAGCTGTTGACTACAGGCACACTCAACTCCGTTTTTCCACAATGAATCACTTTGACATACTCTATATAAGGACAGCAAGAAAGGTCTGCCAGATTCAGGGAGAGATTCAACCAAATTTTTGATCACACACACATTTCATCAAACCATCAAAGGTTTTAGCCTTGTTTACCCCTGTCAACATTTCAGAGCACAATGCACATCAGTGACTCAGGTCTTTCTGAAAGGTTAAAGACAAGTAAAGAAAGATCAACAACAAAAGGTTTTTATAAGGGATGCTTGATATTATCGGTCTATCAATATTATCGGCCGATATTGGCCTTAAAATGTAATATTGGAAAAATATTAAAATATCTGTATCAGTTTTTACTCCTTTAGTGACCCAGTTTTTACATACCGTGCACATATTTATTCATCAAACTCTTTGGCTTCGTCTCCTCTCTCAAAATGCCAAAATATGACAGAGCTGAGGTTTAGTTTTTGAGATATTTTAGTTTTATTTGGCAGAACTTGTGAATAAACAGGAATTTGCCCTGCAGTGAGTTTATGCGATCCTTAGAACACATAGCTATGTGTAGTTAGTTCGCTAACAACCAACAAAAACAAGCACAGGAATCTTCACCCATGGCTTGTTTTTCTTGAAGATCTTTATAAATGTTTTATCACCGTAACTGCAATATGCTGAAACAGCAAAAACTTCATTACTGATTAATACACACTTCTTAATGTCGTGCTCAGGGCTGGACTGGGACAAAAATTCAGCCCGGGCATTTTGACTGGAGACCGGCCCATCACCTGGTTTTTTTGGAAAAGACATTAAGCCTTACGCTGTTTCTGACACACACCAACGTACACTTTCTTATTGGTAGTATTTATGTATCAATCTAATAAACCTAAACCTACACCATCCTTCCTATCCTGGTATTCTAAAAAGTAGGGTTGGGGGTAACTGATTATTTTTAAAATGATTATTCTGACGATTATTTTATCGAATAGTCGACTATTCTAATGACTATTTAGATGATTAATCTAGCGATTACTTTTCTATTGCACAATTAATAAAAACCAAAAAATTCTCAAATAAATTCCTCCAAAAAATTGATAAGTTGTTACTGTAAGAGAATAAACACTACAGGCCTTCCATTTTGTATAACACTGCTTTTATTGTGTTGCGGTTGTTTATGTTCTGTTGACGTGTAGAACTTGGGAGTGCAGGCTGCTGCCTGAGAGGTGGTTGGAGACGGAGTGTCTCCATGCTGCTTTGATTTGTTCACTTATGTGCATGAGGCAAGTGGTGTTACGACCCTTCCTGGGGAGTCACGTGTTTCTCCTATTTTAACTGTAAATCCTTCTAGCTGTTATATTTATAACAAGAAACAGATATTCGGACGGAATGTTTTCATGTTTATTCGAATATGATTGTGGAACACACTCAGCATCATAATAAATGAAGTAATATTTATGCCAATTTAAGCCTTTATGGGAGACCAGGACTCTGTGTTTATGAATGTGGAAGACACCCAGCATCCTGTGATGGCACTAATAACATCAAGAGATAATAAATAAGGTAATATTTAGGTCAATTTAACCCTTTACACGTGACCAGGACACTGTAATCAATTTTTGGCAAGGGAAATGATCATTTGTTGCCATTTTTGAGGTGTTTATGAATGTGAAAGACACCGGCATCCTGTGATGGCACTAATAACATCAAGAGATAATAAATAAAGTAATATTTAGGTAAATGTAACCCTTTACAGGTGACCAGGACACTGTAATCAATTTTTGGCAAGGGAAATTATCTTCTTTTTTTTTCCTTTTTTTTTGCCATTTTTGGGGTGTTTTTGATGACACAGTAGGCAGTATGAGTACAGTAACGTCAACAGATAATACATCAAACCCTTATTTGGTCAATTTTAGCCTCCATGAAAATCTTAGCGATTCAATCACTTTTTGGCAAGTAAAATGCCATTTTAGTTGTCTACAATTAAATCATCAATAAAGAATTTAAAGATATTTTGAGGCATTTCTTATAGGTAAACGGGAGGGTGTAATCTATTTGGCAAGTGACAATCTTAATTTTATGTGCTGAAGTGCTTTTATCTTGTTACTTTTAAATAGAGCAACGTAATGAATAGCAACCTACACAGTGTCATTGTAAAGCCAAAGCTTGATCATTTTAAATACTTTTTTTCAAGTAAAAATGTGCCCCAAACTAGTTAACTGTGGCTCCATGTCAAGTGGACTAAAGAAAGGAAGGGTAAAAAATAAAATCGCTGGAGAATTGTTTATTTCCATTTATACAACGTTTACATTCAATACAGGGTACCATTTTACATTGTTTATTTATTTTTTTAGTATCAAGGCTGTAACATAAAGAAAGCCAGTTCTTACCACAAAGTTTGTGGCACAAACCATCTTTCAATCGCAAATATTGCAAAAAGGATTAATATATCCTCATTGTGAACGTTTAAGACAAATAGCAACACTTAAAACAACTTCCGAACTGGAAAAACTAATGTGGCAAGGTGCAGAAAGGAGTGCCCCAGGCGGGATTCGATCCCCAGACTCCCGGGTGAAAGTCATACGCTCTAACCAGTCAGCCAAAGGGACACCTCCTTGGCCAAGTAGCCAGGGCGCACAATCTATCGGGACATTGTGGATGCTCACACTGCCACATCTTCCTCCCTCTTTCTACAAGCACGTCCTCGTGCTCCCGCGCAGGGTGCCACAAACACTGCCACACTAATATCCGCGATAAACATATGTTTAAGTACCGGAAGAGGTTATCTTTGCTTTCTGAATGTCCATATTGCTAGATATGCTGAGTTTTAGGGCGAAATCCTGGGGAATTTTGTCTAGAAATGCAATTACCTAACCGTGCGCGATCCCGCGGTGGCTAATCATTTTTTGGCAGCGAGTCAATTTATGGCACAACACCGGCTCAGGTTTCTCCTCCTCCTCCCTCTTTTCTTCTCCAACCTGTCGCTGGGCTGAGGCTCCATCACTTCCTAAATTGATTTTACTTGAACCTTCACTACCAAACAACTGTGAGATTTTAACACATGTGCCAGCATCAGCCTGAAGGGCCAGTTTCTTTTTTAGTCGAATTTTCTCCGCTCCTCCTTTCCGTTTTTTGTTCTCCATTTTGTTAAGCTCGTCTGTCTGTTTACTGAGATTCACAAACAACTGGCGGGTGCATCAGACCTCTGGCTATTGGTCCAGCCCAGAGTGTATTATTACCAATTGGCCAATCCACCAACTTTTACGAGGCGTCGCGTGGGGCGGCGCGGGCAAGTTGTCCGCAACAACTAGAGGCCAGGAAAAAAAAAAAAAAAACAGACACCGGCCCATAAAAGATGAAAGGGTCGGCCCAGCGGGCAGTTGCCCGCTATGCCCTATGGTCAGTCTAGCACTGGTCGTGCTTAGTAGTTAGCTTTGCTTAGCATGTGTACGCTCAAGCTACTTAATTTTATCAAAAAGGAACTTTAAGACAATATTCCCTTTGTAGCCCAGTTGAGTAATAAAAGCTCAGGTGTTTTTAAAATAAGGGAATAATAACATCGAAATTAATAGATAAAAATGTGAATAAATTTGAGAGGTTAAAAACAAATTAGTTAATTAAACAGAGACTATTGGTAATTTCAAATGAGAATAAAAAAACTGCTTATATTGAATAAAAATTAGAGAAAAAAGAGTCATCCATTTTACTATGCTCCTTGAATGTTACATAAGTTTGGTTAAAATGTACGTGGATGCATCATGGCATGTTACAACTTATCCTTGTGATTATTTTATGTATCAGTCTTTTTCTGTAAAGTTTTACACTGGTTAAGGTATTGTGTTCTGACCAATTGAGTGAGAGTGGGCTGGACTATGGGTGTACTGGGAAAAAAAAGTCAGGGGCATACGAGAGCACACGGTAGAGATGATAGTTGACGAGGAGAGCTTAACGATGTCCATTACAGCAGTTAATGCTGAGTTGGCGACTTTTAACAGACTTTAAAAAAGCCTATAGAAGGTAAGCACCTTTGTGTTAATGTTTTTTTTTAATTTCCACATGGTGTCGTTTGATAAAGTAGAGCATGCTAAATGCCATTAGCGTATTAGCACGCTAGTGGGGGTTAGCATATATTGCAATAGGGTATTAGCCGATGTTACCTGCTAATGACTGTAATTGCTAACGTCATTTTCTAGTTAAACTTTTGCTGCCCGTTATGGGAAGAAAATAAGTTTTATACATTTCTATAGAAGTGGACTGGGAGTTAATCTTTGGACCCACTGAAAGAGAAGAAGTTCCCCCTTCATCCTGGGTGTCACGGGTGGGATTTTCTGTCGAGAGGATCTCTGGGGATTTGCCTTTGCCATCCATCCGCCTTCTCATCTTGTTCAGCTGCATCACAAAGAAAGATGCACATCCACTATCTACTCTTTACCAAAATAACTCAAGGGTTTGTGAGTACAAAAACCCAAAACCCTAACCAGTGCACTGCTTAGTTATTTATTTATTTATTTTACTTGCTCAAAGAGCAAAGGGGCTGTTTATTTTTGGCCACCATGCACCCAAGCACCGATTCAGGCCTGCAACGTGTTTATTTTGATTATCTTTTTTTCTTCGACTGTAAGTTGCTCATGTTTGTTAAATGTTAATTAAAATATTCATGTAAATTTTATTGTCAAGTTGCCTATTGGGTTTTAGTAAATTCTTAGCAGGGGTAAACAGGTTAAGAAAATGTATTAAATTCCTGCTAAGTGGAGGCACTGCCATAAATAGATTCAAACATTAGATAAAAACATAAACGTATAAATAATTGTATCTCCTGTGAGCCCTTGTGTACGGTAAGCCAGTGTTAAACGTTCCCAGGACCCCATCCAGAGTACTATACCCTAACCAAACTAAAGATTGTCGGTCTAGCTACCTGGCACGGGTGTTACACCTTAACAAATTGATATTTATAAAGACATGTTCTCCAAGGCACGGATGTATAAAGTGAAACAAGTCTATTATTATCCCATTTCTGCCTAAATGTAAGATGTAAGCAAAAGAAGTGGAGGAAATGGAAACTACATCAGTGATAGGCCTGAGGTGTGACCACTCACTCTGTCTGTTTCGCAAAGATAATATAACTAATAATGTTTGTAACAACGATGTCTCACTTTGACATCGATGCACTGTGCCAGAGCGTTGACTTCCAACGCCCGCGATAAAATGGAGCTTTCACCTAATTTCGACCTTCACCTTCTTACCATTTAATCTTCCCCTCACACCCATCCTAACCTTAACCCTCTTGCACACTCAAAACTTTATTCCGAGTTGTTCCGTCCCTCTCCAGCATGGTTAATGGGAAGTTTAGAATGAGCAACAGGGTTAAGGCTAGGATGAGGGTAAGGGGAAGGTTAAATAGCAAGAGGTTAGAGGTTAAATGTCGGTGAAATGTGCATTTTAACGTGGGTGTCGGCAAACGACTCTCTGGCACAGCAAGTCGGCTCCCGACGCGTTGGGAGCCCCATGTCATTTTTTGTCATTTTAAAATGTTCTTAATTAGGGAGAGGTATATTATATTGGTATTGGAAATTAAGACAATATCTGTGAAAAAGCTAATATCGAACATCCCTAGTTTTATACTTTATACCTTTTTAAGACTAAATTGTCTCAGTTCTAGCATAATTCCTTACAATATCCTCAGTAAGATAAGCTACAATCAACCTCACTGGAGTGAAGTTTGGACTGCAGGGTGTTACCATTCCTCTGACACTAGATGTGGAAATGTTGCATCAATGAAACACCTTTAGGGCCTTTAAAATTCACTCAGCAGGTAAACTTTCCTTTTCTCTCAGTATGCAGTCTTCCTTCCTGCAGCTATACAAATCTACTGATGGAATTCAATAGTTTTTTTCTTCTTTGCAATAGTCAAACGTGATTTGAATTTTCATTACTTCAGCTTTTTTACTGAGAGACAAAAGTTTACTTAGCCCGTTGTGAAGTTCCTGGGCCCATATTCACAAAAGAATAGCTCATTTATGGCTAGTACATTCAGTGCTTCCACCTTTCACACTGCCACCCAAACCGCATCTCCTTTTTGGTGCAGTTCAGCCACAAATGAATGAAATGTTGTAAATGCATTAAAGTAAAAACTTCCCCCAATGCTGATACATTTTTATACTTGAAGTCATCACCTACTTGTCAGAGTTCAGGCCAGGACAGTAACGTTTGGGTTAGTGTTAGGTTGAACTGTGGCCTCACAAAAGATGTTTAAACAGTCTGGACACTTTTTTAAAAGCTGCTTTTACATAAATCTTTTGTTTTCTTATTTTTACCTTAAGTTTGTAATCATCTCTCATTTGTTTTATGATATTTTATAATTTTAAGACTTTCCCTGATTTTATTCAATTTCTGTCCTAAGATCATTACGATTTTATGACAATGTTCTATTTTGCTATCCATGTGAAGCACTTTGTGATTCTATGTCTGTGATGAGTGTTATATAAATAAAATGTAGTTACTTAAAAAAACATTTGTCTCTTCAGTGTAGAGCGTCAGACACAAAACTGTGGTAAAGTCCTGATGTTGCAACTTTATAGTTTGAAGACAAAATGTATTTGCATTTTTCTTCATGTATACTTGTGCGTGCGTGTGTGTGTGTGTGTGTGTGTGTGTGTGTGTGTGCGTGCGTGCGTGCGTGCGTGCGTGCGTGTGTGTGTGTCAAGCTTTTGACAGGTTCCAGCAATGTGAGATATATGGAATCACCTTCTGATATGGACCTACTGTGTTTTCTGTTTCATAGAAACACTTTGTGCTTTTAAGAAGAGCTTCGTAGCGACATAATCGTAAGGAATAAGAAATAAGATGTTGCAGCCCTCATCGAACATACAGAGTAAATCAGTAGAGGGGGTCATTACCTCCCTTGCAGTGACGCAACAGCATGTTGAGCCAAGATGTTCTGCACATGAATACTGTTTAAACCACGTTAGTAGATTTATTAGTAGTTTTCAGACAGAACAAAACAACAGCAAAGAGGAGATTTTAGTATTGCTTTATGAATGTGGGTGTAGTTGATTATTTCTATGAGTGCAAACACTGTAATGGCACAGGGGGACATAAGGTGAGGATGACCCGTTACCCAGACTTTGTTCTGTATCATGCAAACAACAACATGAAAGTCATGTAAACAGCACGTGTATAGCTGTGAAATTAATGTGCATGTAAATCTAATACTTGTGCATAATTGATTTACAGAATTTCAATTCATTTTTCTAAAAATGTATATGCTTGTTGAACAAATATTTTGCGTATTGGGAGTTTTCATCTTGCATCAGGATTTTATAAAGCTTATTGGTTTGGATGTGGAACAGCTGGAATTTAAAAGCTGTTGTTTTGTCTAAAATGCTGCATTTCAAATAAAAGAAGATTCAAAACACATCATCTATAAGGTATATGAATATTTTTATTACTGAAATTTCTTCCTAATGTAAAAATAACATGTGGATCTAATTACCTGCACTTGGTAGTAACCGTGAGCTGTTGCACCAACAAATAGAACATGCTTTTCTTGCTTTTGATTTTATAAATGCATTGATTTATTTAACACAGTCTGGCATTTCATTGCTCATCTATAATTCAATATCTCTCTGCAGCCAGAAAAGCAAATCCTTCTGAAGAAAATGCTCTGCATTGTTGCAAGAAAACATTTCAATTCAATGTTTTGCAGGGAAACACACTCTTCCGTTCTGCTCTGCCTTGTCGTTTAGCCCATACGGCCGCTGGAGCCGTGACACCTTTTTTCTGAGGCCCTGAGACGGTGTGATAACCCTTCCCAGAAAACGTGTTCACTTTCATCCTGGCTCCTTCCACCTGGCTCATGCCACCCCCCCCCCTTCGAGCCTCCTGTCCTCTGAGACCGCAGGAAGCCTGAGGTACTTGGCAGCATTCGTCTGCCCTTTGGTGAACTTTTTTGGCTGCCACAATTCCAAATTCAGTCTGTTTGAAGACTGTGTCACTTTGTGTTAAGAGATGAGCTGGACACAGATTCGTAGGCTGAGTCGGAGGGATGAGGGTTGACGCTTGGACAAAATGTGTTTTGACGGAGGAATGGCACGAAGGAGGTTAGCGAGAGACAGATGGGGCAGGAGGGCTGTCTGAAGGGAAATTTGGAAGAGGGAACGGGGATGTCAACACTGAGGCAAGCTTGAGCAGGAGACACACAGGTAGCCCAGGAAATAGGGATTTGATTAACTGCGAGCAAAGAAGTCAAGGAGAGTGATGCTGTGACAAGATTATCTGAGGGATGAGGAAAGAAGAGGGAGGCTACATTCTCTTCTTTCTAAACTTTGCACTTACCCACTTTTGGAAGCAGGACGAGGTTGAATAAAATAGGAAAAAAGGAAGAAAAAAAATCACGTTATTGAAATGAAAATAAGTCTCAGCAACATAATGTTCCGTACCAGAGAGCAGAAATCAGGAAGATTTTGGTTTTTTAACAAGACTAGAAATGTCATAGAAAGACTTGGGCTGATTATATTAACTACTGAAAGAGATTTTGTTCATATTTACAAAAGGTTGAGACAAATAGATGCAAAAAGCTTGACTGTAATGTGGAAAGCATACGATTTTATGAAAGGATGTAACTCAGTGAATTAGAATCCAAAAGTCAAATAAACACATAAGCCCTCTGATACTGGAAACAAATTCCTGAATTTGATGATAATGAAAATAATAGTAAACATAAGAAAATCATACATGAAAGCCATTATCATTTATAAATGCCTGTGCAGATAAAGAACATTATGAAAAACCGTGGATTCCCTCATAAATCCAGATTATTTGGTGATGAAAAACATTCTAAAAACTCTTCCCTTCTTCATGCCCACCCTATATAAAGAAAATGTTGAGAGGTCCGATTACTGAACCATGAGGAACCCCACATGATTGTTTTTGAATCTGACATGAACTGTTTTACAAAATATTGAGTTCTTCTAGGCAGATGCGAGTGGAACCTTCTCTTGCACCAAACTAAACTAAAACTTGTTGAAATGTTCAAGATTTTATTTTACAGGATTTGGAGCTAATCCCTAAACAGGCCCAAAATAAACAGTGTGTCTGCATTTTACCCAGAATGTCACAGACTTACTATACTTGTTTTTTTTTTTAGTTTCTTTATTTCCCCTTTCTCCCAAAACATAAAACTCCATACCATTTATATGCAAATTCACATGAAAAGGTCCTTGGGATTATTATTGGTGGCATGATTGGGATGGACTGGGAAAAAAAATCATTTGAGGTTATGGTTAAGTTGTTACTTTTTTCTTTTAGTTCTTGCAGAGCTCAATTCCTTTCACCCCCTGCAGTTACAGAGAATCTTCAAATGTTTATATTGCTGAACCTGGTTTAGTAAAAAGGGCATTTTCCACCTTCAATTTCAAGAAAGAGGAAAAAAGGCTTCTGGGCGAAGACTACAAATGACCTCCCTTCATTAATTAGCTGGAAGACAGAAGAGTTGCAGCAGTTTTGCATCTTTTCAGCCCAACCTAAACTTTGAATTGCTGCTGCTGGTCACAATCTGAGACAGATCTCTTGATGCATGCATTAGGGCTTCACGTTTCAGTGTAATCATTATCTGGGAAACAAAGGCTAAATATAGAAGTTTACTAGAGGATTTTTCTTCCTCTTACTTTGTAATCTAACTTGCACAAATAATTGCTTTTAGGTACCCAGCTTGCACTTTTATTTGTCTTAGTGTTTGTATTTCTAAAGTGCAAAAATAAAGTGACAGCTGATAAACAGTGTCTTCGATGAGGAGGGGAAACTCGCCTCAGCCTCCAACATTTTCAGGTCAGGAGGTCGTTGTACAAACAGAGATGTGTGTCACTCCAATGAACACCACTGTTGTTCTAGCAAGCAATTACCTTAATACTTGCTTGGAATTAAAAATCTCATCGCAAAGACTTTCCTAATGGTCTGAAAAGTATAGGACATTACCAAGTAGCAGGCAATAACACTGATGCATTAGACACATTTCATTTACAAGTCTCATTTATGGCTCGTTTTCAATCAAATACTAAATGCGGAATTCAAACTCTGAGAGTAGCTAGGTGAAGAAATGCCTCTGATGTTGGACAAATATCATCTGAAGACTCATTTTGTCCCTCGGTGATTAATGGTGCCATTACTGCAGGAAAGTCACAGATAAGCTTCTGTAACGACCAATGAAAAGGTTTCAGGTTTTTAATGTCAGGAGGACTTAGTCAGTTAATGCAACAGAGAGAAATATAGGTCTGGGTTATGGATGGTCTGCCTTGAGGAAACCACGCTTAGACTCATAAAGAGTTGGAAAGTTGTTTTCTTTGAGGCAGAGTCAGGAAATGGGAGGATGAATTTGCTGGACCACTCCAAACAATTTGTTGAATTTTTGTCAGCGCGTGCCGGTGAGTGTAGCGGTGGCAAGGATCCACATGCGGGTGAGGGAAGCGGGCAGGCAGACAAACCAGAACGAGTAAGTCTTTAATGATGAACACACGCTGGACAATGAAACAATGAGCCAACAAGAGACACAGAACTGAAGGGGTTTAAATACAAGAGGGCTGGGAGCTTGGGTGATTGGAAAACGAGAGGCAGGTGGGAGCAATTAACAGAGACACAAGGCTGAACAGAATGGGGAGATAGGACAGGGTGTGACAGTACCCCCTCCCCTCAAAGGGCGGATTCCAGACGCCCACAGAAACACAAAGCAGGGCGGGAGAAAGGGGACCCAGAGGGAGGGCCAAGAGGGACTGAGGGACTGATGGAGAGGAGGCAGGGACAGGTAGAGTCCGGGGGCCTGCGTCTGGGGCAGAGGAGGAGGCGATGATGGGCTCTGGGGGGCCTGTGTCTGTGGCAGAGGAGGAGGTGACAACGGGCTCTTGGGGTCCTGCATCTGTGGCAGAGGAGGAGGCGACGGCGGGCTCTGGGGGGCCTGCATCTGTGGCAGAGGAGGAGGCGCCGACGGGCTCTTGTGGGCCTGCGTCTGATGAGGGCAGGACTGGCAGTGACCGGAGGCATAGATGCCGGAGGAGACGTCCTTGACTTCTGGACTGGAGGCGGCGTCGACGACCTCTGGGCTGGAGGCGGCGGCGGCGACCTCTGGGCTGGAGGCGGCGGGGTCGGCCTCTGGGCCGGAGGCGGCGGCGTCGACCACTGGGCTGGAGATGGCGTCGTCGACCACTGGGCTGGAGACGGCGTCGTCGACCACAGGACTGGAGACGGCGTCAGCCACGGGACTGGAGACGGCGTGGACCACTGGACTGGAGACGGCGTCGACCACTGGGCTGGAGATGGCATTGTCGACCACAGGACTGGAGACGGCGTCAGCCACGGGACTGGAGACGGCGTGGACCACTGGACTGGAGACGGCGTCGACCACTGGGCTGGAGACGGCGTCAACCACTGGGCTGGAGACGGCGTCGACCACGGGACTGGAGACGGCGTCGACCACGGGACTGGAGACGGCATCGACGTTGGACTGGAGGGGATGGCGTCGACCACTGGGCTGGAGACGGCGTCGACCATGGGACTGGAGACGGCGTCGACCACGGGACTGGAGACGGCATCGACGTTGGACTGGAGGGGATGGCGTCGACCATTGGACTGGAGGGGACGGTGTTGACCATTGGACTGGAGGGGACGTCGACCTCTGGACTGGAGGTGACGCCGACCTCTGGACTGGAGGGGACGTCGACCTCTGGACTGGAGGGGACGTCGACCTCTGGACTGGAGGGACCGTCGACCTCTGGACTGGAGGGGATGTCGACCTCTTGACATGAGGGAGCGTCGACCTCTGGACACGAGGGAGCGTCGACCTCTGGACACGAGGGAGTGTCGACCTCTGGACACGAAGGAGCGTCGACCTCTGGACACGAAGGAGCGTCGACCTCTGGACACGAAGGAGCGTCGACCTCTGGACTGGAAAGAGCGTCGACCTCTGGACTGGAAAGCACGTCGACCTCTGGACTGGAAAGAGCATCGACCTCTGGACTGGAAGGGGCATCGACCTCTGTCGACTTCTGGTCCGTGGGCGTCGACTTCTGGTCCGTCGACTTCTGGACCGTCGACTTCTGCACCGCCGACTTCTGGGCCGGAGCCTTCGACTTCTGGACCGGAACCGTTGACTTCTGGACCGGAACCGTCAATGTCTGGAGTGGAGGCAGAGCCACTGCAGGAGGGGCTGCCGACTTCTGGACTGGCCGGCCCGGGGGAAGAGCCTCTTGGGTCACCGCTGGGACTGGAGCGGACTGAACTGGTGGCGCCGGAAACTGGGAGAGCAGGGAGGATAGAGTGTCCAGCTGGAGCTCCTGGAGACTGAGGCTCTGATGGAGTTGGGCCAGCTCAGCTAGGAGACCGGCGAGCTCTGCTGGGTGGGCTGTAGGTGTGGTTCCTCCACCTGCTGATGACGGAGGCGCTGATTGGACCGGAGACGGGACTTCTGGTCTGACTGGGGGCGGGTCCAAGCTCAGCAAGCTCGTGGCTACATCCTAGGACAAGGGGTGATGCAAGGCCCGGCATCCTTCCCAACGCCGTGGGCCAACTCCGGGGGAGCACACAGCCAGTCTGGTGCCCACATAGCAGGAGCGGTCCATCTGCGCCTCCCCGTTCAAGTCTCCATCCAGCTCCGGGAGGGTGGAGAGGATCGCTGAGGCTGAAGTTCGGCGGCGACGTCTGCAGCGAGGCGACACCAGAGGAGGAGAAGCCGGTCGGTGGTTGGAGGTCAGGAATTGGAGCAAGCACTCCCAGGGGAGAATCTCCCCACTGGATCCTTTAGCGGGTTGGCTCATTCTGTCAGTGCATGTCGGTGAGTGTAGCGGTGGCAAGGATCCACATGCGGGTGAGGGAAGCAGGCAGGCAGACAAACCAGAACGAGTAAGAGTCTTTATTGATGAACACACGCTGGACAATGAAACAATGAGCCAACAAGAGACACAGAACTGAAGGGGTTTAAATACTAGAGGGCTGGGAGCTTGGGTGATTGGAAAATGAGAGGCAGGTGGGAGCAATTAACAGAGACACAAGGCTGAACAGAATGGGGAGACAGGACAGGGTGTAACAATTTTGGCCAAAATCAAAAATACTTAAACAACTGTAATTTGTTGGCATGGAATATTGTCTGATGGTGGAATAGTGCTAATTTGAGAACATTAAAGCTGCTTTCCAGAGTTTTCCTCTTTCAGAAATTATGCATGATTTGTCAGAAAGCCATAAAAGTGATTATCTTATTATATATCTTATTATCATGTACTATGATAATAATATAAGCAATACGTCTTTTTTTTTTTTTTGCTAAGCATGCCCCCTACCCGGCAGAGCTCCGTGCAATAGGAAACTGAGCGCCGACCAGAACTAACCAATAGCGTTAGACTACCGCTTAGATGCTACACATTTAAGGAATACCTCGGCTGATGCAGAGTTGATGAACTTTTCACGGACAAGAGAGTCTCTAAAATATAAATATATGAAAACACAACATGACATGAGAATAATACTCGTAAAACAACGTGTTTTAGCTCTGTTTGTCGGCTACAGAAGCACATTTATAAACAGAAACGTGAAGTCTCCATCTTAAAAAACAGAGGAACCGCGGTTTTGTGTGATATGCTTGTCAGCCACTAGATGGTGCCATTGTCTAAGAGAAATTCTCCGGAAAGAAGCTTTAAGTGACACTTTTCATGATTAAAGAAATAAATGAAGTAGTCTAGAACAGATACGTTCGGATTTTTAAACCGTGTATTTAAAGAACACCTGGTTTGACTTTAATTGTGATATTTTTAGGTTATGAAAGAGCTTGAAGTTTTATTACAGTGACTGAGTGTGTAACTGAAAGTGATTAATAGTAATTAAATGTACTGGACAAAAAAGTGAAATATTCTTACTGAGCATGCTGTCCATGTATCACCAATTTAAGGTGCTGGAAAATCTCGAACACTCTTCATGAAAGTGCTTAAAAAGTTATTGATTTTAATCATGGGAAGGTATGAGAACCTAGAGAAATAACATCTATATATTAACTAAGGTCTAACAGACCAGGATATCAATGGAATCCCTTTTCTATTCTATATTCAAATTATCTCCCTAATGATCCCTAACTTCTTCTGAATTTTTGAGGTTGTTTTTCTGTAAACTTACTAATATCTCCATGTTTTAATTCTACATTTTCAACCTTCATTTTTTCAAGATCTCTGCAACTGTTCTAGACTGGTTTAGATCGTACCTTTCTAACAGAAGTTACAGTGTCCGTATGAACCAAATCATGTTAGATTCATTTTAGAACCCTGACTATAACTTTCAATGCTCTACATGATCAAGCTCCTCCCTATATTACTGAACTGTTAAAGCCATATGCTCCAACCCGAGCCCTCAGGTCCACACACCAGAACCTTCTAGAAGTTCCAAAGATCAGATATAAAAGTCGAGGTGATTGTTCTTTCCAACTTTGGAATGATCTTTCTTTATCCTTACAAAGCATTGCCAGTCTGGCCACTTTTAAAAAACAGCTTTTTATTTAAAGCTGCATTTGTCTCTAAATCTTTTGTTTTCTTCTTTTTAACTCAAATTTTTAATCATCTTTCATTTGTTTTATGATATTTATGTTCATTTTATGATTTCATGACTGTTTTACTAATTTTATTTATTTTACAATATTTGCTGTTTTGTTTTGTTAAAAGCATTTTGATTTTATGGCTTTATGATTTGTTTTTGTTTTTTTGTTGTTTTTTTTTTGGTCTTTGTGAATCACTTTGTGATTATCTTTCTGTGATGAGTGCTAAATAAATAAAATCTACTAAATAAAAATAATCCACACGGCCCAGAAATGCCTTTTTAGAAATGATCAGAAAAGAGAATTTTTGGGTTTACATTAAATGAGTATAACATTAGGGTAGCAAGCATTTTTAAGAGTAAACCCAACTTTCCATTGGATATGGAAGCAGGGTAACAAAATAAATGTGTTTTACTTGTGAGCTCCTGTGCCGCTGTCAGTACAGGATCTGCTTGGGTGCAGGATCGGCTTGGGGTCCTTTGACTGCCGATGATGTCACATTACTGCAGATCTACTCGGCTTTCACACATAACGTTTTGGAAAGACATCAGCAGTTTTGTTAATGAATTCTTGTTTGTTAACACCTAAATGTTTTCTTTATATGTGTATATGGCAAGAAGAGGAGAAAGCAGTGGGAAGATGGCTGTGGACGGACACAACTTCCCAAAGATCCGCACCTGTGTTTCCAACAGTTTTCTCCTGATGCGTTTGAGGCTTATAGTTGACAACAACTAAAAGAGCTCATCAGGGCAGCTGGGTGTAAGAGATGGCGCAAACTAAATGCTTTAATGACCATTTTCCCACGCAAGGAGCCTAAACGGCCTCAGAGAGACAAGAGACGCTGGACGCTCTCCTGAGCCGACAACCCGCTCCTGCAGCTGCCGCTTCCAGCAATCCAACGGACACGCCACTTGTCACGGATGAAGCTGAACATTCACCTCTCCCGTCAGTAAAACAAGCTGTAAGTGTAGCAACACAGCGTTCTCCAAATATATAATATCTGCAAAAGATTAAAGTTGTTCCACTGAATAACCTAATGATCTATAAAGCACACGACCAGGGGAGTGTCCAGGGAGTGGCCTGGGGTAGCACATGCCACCCTTGGAATCTGATTGGCCACCCCAGGTGCCACCACACTACTTTACCTTTAAATAGGCTTTTCATTGTCCACAAAAGGCTTGGGGGTAAAAAAAAAAAAAAAAAAAAAAGCACAACCATTGGTGCCACCCATGCACAAAGTTGTGCCTCATCTGGGCCACCCCATTTTAAAACATCTGGACACGCCACTGCACATGACAGCTCTGGATGCTAAAATTCTCCTAAATCATTCATAATTGAATAAGTTTGATCACACGATAGTTTACCATTAACTTCTGACAAAAATGTGAGCATTCTCCCTCTCGGTTACCATGGAGACGCATTTGCTGCACATGCACCACCGGTTTTGTCCTGCTCTCGGTTCATCCCGCCCTTCTTGCTCTTCATGTTGATGCTCGACATGGTCAGTGATGTCCTCATTAATGTTTCACTCTGGTTCAAATTGAAAAGGCTGAACAGATGACATGTTTATGTCGCTGAACATTCACTACAGGGTCCCAAAGCCGGCTAGTGCAACCAAAGTATAACCATGTGATGTCACTACCCAGAGTGCATTGCAACGCTAATAACAAAGGCGACCTAAGAGTTAAACTATTTTTACAAATTTTATAAAAAATGAAGACATTAAAAAGGTTTTTTTACACCACTTTAATATAACTGATACTAACATTTATCTTTTAAGAACCACAAGGTTTTGTAACCTGGGTTCCTTTTAAAGGGTAAAGCAGCCAGTGTAAACACACCCATCCACTCTATCAGCAGCTACAGTAAGTGATGCGTACTTTGCTTCATAGACAATACACGACGCGTCCAGTTGAGAGGCTGGGTCAGTTTCAGTAAATATCAGCTGACTACATAACAGCTCTGAAAAACCCACATTTTGCTTGCTTCTCTCTCACTGGCCTTGGCATGCTCTCACCACCCTCCATGTGTTGTAGCATCACAGCCACTATCAAATAAAAATATTATAGGCTGCTACGTTTCCACCCCAAGGTGATGTTGAACACACTGATGTAGCGATGATGTTTTGATATTTTTGTTTGAATAGGTTGTTAACAAAAGCACGTCTGGACAGGATTATTTTTTAGTTTTCTGCATTATGGGAATTTATTTCACTCTTTGAACCAGTCAGCCTTGGTTTTCATTTCTAATGAAGGTCTGATGTTTACCTGGGCTGTAAGATGAAAGCAATTATTCTGAGTACAGCCACCTGAAAGGGAAGATAAAACATCTGCAGCTCTTTAGCACCTCATATGTCCTTTAAAACTCAACCTCTATTGATGCATGTTTCTCAAAGGGCTCGTCTTTGAGTCTGATTGAAAGTCCGGATGAGTGTTGGTGAGGAGAAAAATCAATTTATGACTTGTTTGCTGCTAAGATGACTAATAGCACTTCTAAATAACTATTCTATGTTCAGGCCTAAATGAAAAAAAAAACACATTTTACTGTGAAAGCAGCTGTACTTCAAAGAAACAGATCACATTTCTATTTATACCGTCTGACTAAGTGCTTCTGTAAAAGCTGTCAAACAGTTTTTGCATGGCAGAGCTGAGGAGCTAGTGGTTTAAAAACATGTCATTATCAGGTAATAACATAATTTTGAAGTCTTGTCCTGCCTAAATTAAATGAAAAGACATAATTAAAAATAAACCTCTTACTTGGGTCTGAGAGGATGGAGTCTGTTTTAGGGAGAAACTGGTCACACCTGATTCCTTGATAGCCTTCTCGACACCTGGAAGACAACAAAAAGACAAAATAATAATTCAGATGAGTAAAACACTTTTGCTGATGTTTTGGTGCTTTGTGTCCTCAGATCAACCAAACATGAGCTTCACAGGAGTCCAAAGTGACACAAGCAGGCCAGAGCAAGTGAACAGTGAAGAAACATCTCAGGTTGGTGAGTTGTATCAAAGGTCAATTTTTAATGAAGTTGGTTTTTAAAGGGCTGTGTAGGTGACTTTAGGTGTGTCTGAGTGAAGGTTATTAAAAAAAGTTCTGTCCTACCCATCTATGATAGCCTCCTGTAAAAGTGTTGGGTTAGTTTTGGCCTCAGGGACTGAGGAGCTAATGGCTAGTCTGAGTGAAGCAAAGATCATTACTGCTGCCTTCAAAATGTCATAGGGGTTCATCAGTAGGCAAGGCGGGCTAAGTGCCTTGCCCATGGACACGATTGCAACAGACTGAGTGGGGCTCCATCCCGCAACCCTCAGGTTCCTACACCTATCCCCTGTATTATCTTCTGATATTAAAGAGATGGTGAAACTCTACAACTCTAAAGGCCTGACAGATCTACGTCACACCAGGAAACAGCAGAGAACGTCTCTGCTAGTGGCAGCTAACCATTAGCATTTGCAGCTTCACCAGAACTTCTTCAGGCTTGTGTTTTTTGTGGAGATAAAACATCAACGGAGTTGAGTCAAACTGATGTTAGCCAATCAGAAGAGAGATGTCTAAATATCAGGGAATAAGACTCCAAATCCTGCCCCTGAAGCTAATAGTAAAAATGGTGAGAAACGCTGGCAGCGAAGGCCGTTAGCGATCAGTAAAAGGCTGGCAGTGAACGAGTTAAAGGAGCATAATCTGCTAACTCACTTATCGCATCCTTTTGTGCTGCCATGTGGGTCTCTACTTCTTCTACAGTATAAACAATCAGAAAATCTGTCCATCCTTATTCTGTCAGTGATTGTTGGAATTATTTGACTAAGTTAGGTCATTTCAAAATGTTTGTGACATCACAAATGGGGTAATTAGAATGGAACCACCTCTCACATGCTAGAGAGAGCTGCTGCTGGAGGAGCAGCAGCTCTACTCCAAGCCTCCAAAGGATATGAGAGCTTCTCATCCTATAGCAGCCTGAGTGAGAGGTGGGTGGGCGTGGTCAACTCCAGATTATTTCCTTAAAGTGACAGAGCCCCTAAAAGGCTCATGTTGGAAGGTACTGAAACAGTCAAGAATACAACAGCTGATATCCCTTCATGTGAGAGGGATTTAGTACCATAGACCTATTATAATGTAAGTAGAAAACTTATACTTCTTTAAGGATGATGTATTTTTTTACTAAACTGAGGCCATTCAGATGAATTGCTAAAATATCCATAAGCCCAAAATACACGTGGTGTTAAACAACAAAAGCATAATTCAGTCGTTATGATTGAGGAGATTTTCTTGTTTTTATCAGTAAACAAACTTTACATCAAGCAAGCAGAAGGTGATTTTCAATAACAGAACACTAACAGTTGAGAAAAGTGTTTCTCTGTGTGGTCTGACTAAACCAACTTCATCTTCCAAGGATTCTGACAAGTGTTCAGTCCGAGTCTGAGTCACATTAGCAAGCAGGAAATGATCATTAAGCAGCTAAAGTCTGCCCTTCAGAAAGTATCCCAGGAAAAGCCTGTTTTTAATAAATGTCAGCTCAATAAATACCTCCTTATCAACACGTGGAAGTCTGACTCACGCAGCTCAGATGTGGAACAGAGGGTTCGATGCTGTGTTTATTTACAGAGTAAAGCCTGATTGAACGCCTCGGTTTGTTTGGATATCAATCTTTGCCTCCGGCCGTTTGATCCTCGCTGCCTGCTTTGCTTTTTCAGTCCCTCTTGAGGAAACTCCTGGTCTCACATATGGAAATTAAGGAAAGCAAGAATAGGAGAACATGAAAATTTGCCGTCACAGTTAACATTTGATGCTCAGACCACTTTGGTTTCATTTCAGGCATTTCTGGAATGAACCGGCCTGTGGCCTGAAGGGTGAGGAGCATGTTGGGATATTTGCTGCTGCAGACCCAGAGGACGTCTTTGTCCACCTAAAGAAGACGTGAGCTCTATGAAGGTTTTGTGTGTTGACATGCAGATATAGACCAGTAGACACAACTGTTTATGATAGTAAAATAATATTGACGTTTTCAACAGCTAAAGTTTTGCTCACCCAACTAGGAGGTTGTACATTTGAGGGCAGGTGAGCTCTCTCTTGTTCAGGTGCACGTCCCACTGGAGGGAGCTGAGTGGGTTGTTTATAAAACACCTTGCATGAATTAAATTCTTACAGCAGGTAAATACTCACTTTGCTGTTTAGTTTAAGAGAACACGGCTCCACAGATGCACTAGTAGATAAAGATTCCCAGCTGCCTTTTATAACCAACCAGCATGATTTGAGAATGGTTCCAGGTGCTTTAGAGATGTTTGAAAGGCAATTATTTATTTATTTATTTATTTATTTATTTTATCTTTGAACAAATTCCTTTGAGACGTTCCACCACATACCAAAGGTTCTGGACTGGACTGGGATCTGCTGACTGTGGAGGTCATTGGAGTCCAGTGGACTCGTGGTCATGTTCTAGAAGCCATTTAGAGATGATCCTTGTGACACTGTGCATGATCCTGCTGGATGTATTCACCAGAAGATGGGTCCACGTGGTCATAAAAGGATGGACATTGTTTCTCTCCTGGCACCCAAAATGAGCAGACACTTTTCTTTCTGCCCCTTCCTCTTATCTTCCCAAGGCTCTTTGCCTCATCACTTCTAAGAGCAAATCTTTGGATTCTTTCTGGGAAAAAAGAAATTTGTTAAGCTGTCGAGGGCTGTTGGAAAAATCTCTGAGCTCCGGGAAAGGAACTGCTGGGCAATGGGTGCTCAGACTCAGGCGTTAGTGGAGGTGAATCACAAGCTCGATGCTCTGTGTAGCAAACTGGCAGCGATCCCTCAATTTGCACACATACCATGATGGAGAATGCCACTGCACGGGAGGAACTAATCTCCATTATTTGGCTGATTGGATACTCCTGAGACCAGACTGTAACCCCAGTTTCACACTGAAAGCATCAGCGACGCAGATCAGCAGCGGAACGTCACTGCTTCAAATATAATCCATTATTCTACTTTCAGGGCTCTGCATGGTCGAGCTCCTCCCTATATTACTGAACTGTTAAAGTCTTATGCTCCAACCCGAGGCCTCAGGTCCACACACCAGAACCTTCTAGAAGTTCCAAAGACCAGATATAAAAGTCGAGGTGATCGCTCCTTCCAGACTGTTGCACCCCGACTCTGGAATGATCTTCCTTTATCCTTACGCAGCATTGACAGTCTGGACACTTTTAAAAAACAGCTTTTTATTTAAAGCTGCTTTTACAAAAAACATTTAGTTTTCTTCTTTTGAACTTAAATTCATAATCTTGTTTAATTTGTTTTATGAAATTTTACAAATTTATGACTTTACTTTTTTCTGATGTGAATCCATTTCTGTTTTGAGGTCATTATGTTCTATTTTGTTGTGATCTATGTGAAGCACTTTGTCATTCTATGTCTGTGATAAGTGCTATGTAAATAAAATTGACTAACTTTTATTTACTATTATTGTCTATTGACAGTTTACACCAGCAGCGAAGCGAACATTTCCAGGCGCCTCCCAGAAGCGGCACGCTGCGCCACTACAGATGGGTTTGGGTTCTAGTTTTGCCGCAAGCCGCTTCTGGGACACATCAATTTGCACAGATAAAATAGGGGTAGACAGGAAATCACACACTGTTTCAGTGTAAAATCCTCAGCAATTTTCAAAATAAAAGTATCACACAGCGATATCAAATGTGATTTCCTTCTTTTTGGCTTAATGTGGACTGCATTAACAAACCGTGACGTGCAGTCTTGAGGGATCTTGTCATCGCCAGCAAAGAGCATAGCGAGTAAACCGTGCCACTGCCAAGACTCTCCTGGTGTGAGAAGAACCATTTGGAAGTTCAGGAGCGAACTGTTTCGCGCCGCTGATATTTCACTGGCTTGCCCCAAAACGATACGTTATCTGAATCTGGCTCCCTGTTCAGCCTTGGCTGAAGAACTCCAATCTCCCCTGATGAATGAATGAATGAATGAATGAATGAATGAATGAATGAATGAATGAATGAATGAATACAGATGTGTGGCTGATAAGATGTTTGTGTCTATCTGTTCTATCTGTGTGTATCAGCCTATCATTTTCCAGCTATGACCTATCAGCGATGTGACTTTTCTACAGGAAACAGCAAACAACAACTTCACCCAAAAACAATTCAGGTTCTTTTAACAATATAAACAACTTTAGCTAAAACAATCCAATGTTTTCCTAAAGACTTGTTCTAGTCACACCCGTCATGACACACCACTTTTCTGACAGATGGTAACCGGGCTGCTGAGGAGGCCTAAAAACATCTGATCATCTGTCAGGATGTCAGCAGCTCTGCCTCCCCATCGAGTTTGTTGATCTCAGCTTCTTGAGTGACACCAAATTTATGTCTTGTTGGAATAAAAAAAATAATAAATTAAACACAATCCATCCACCCATTATCTGAACCCGCTTGTCCATACAAGATCGTGGGGGGCTGGTGCCTATCTCCAGCAGTCAACGGGCAAACAGGCGGGTACACCCCGGACAGGTTGCCAGTCCATCACAGAGTAAACACAATCATCTAATTTTAAAGGCATTAGAGTGTTTTAAAGTACAAGTAGAACCTAGATTTGTAATCCTGCTCATCACACAAGAGGAAACATGATGTATGCATCAGAAGTCTAAGGAATGTGCACTTGTATCTTCTCATAGTGGATCCAGATCAGGCCTTTAGAAACCAATGACCCAACTCGGTCTCAGGAGCTTCGAACAGCTTCTTATTAAGATGCTGTGGTTCAGGATTGAAGTCTAACAAGTCGACAGGTCACCTCAAACACTTAAGGACCTCCTCAATGGGCTAAACCTTGTGGTTATTTAAATGTTCTCTTTGCCACTGAGACGCACGAGCCAACCTTTGTCACCATGAGAGGCAATTAAAAGAACAGAGGCTGTAAGTGTCACTTTGTTGCTCATTAGGTAGAACTATGGAAAGCAAAGCATACAATCATGACTGACAGGAAATACTAAAAAAGGCACAATCAGACACAGCGGCAAAAGCAGAACCTCCTTGGAGGAGAAGCTGCTAAAACTCGGTGCATCCAACAAACCCCTTTTTCTGCTTTCTTTAAGCAATCTGCAACAATTTAAAATAAAAATCACTGTTACTTCCATACAGTGATAAAGGTAAGAGACTGTTAGAGGTTACAGACGAGTTGCGTTCCTGCCTAATTAGCACCGTCTTTAATTAAAAGAGAACAGGAATAGAATGCGTGAGTGCGAGCAGAAGTTAGGTGTGAACTTCTGTCAAACAAACAAATCTGGGGATAAATATAGGAAAACTGCTTTGAAAGTTTCTGCTAAAAAAGGTGTAAAATCACACGTGTGTGTGTGTGTGTGTGTGTGTGTGTGTGTGTATGTGTGTGTGTGTGTGTGTGTGACATATTACACATACCTAATTTAGGCTGCTCTGATGTTTTCCATCTGTAAAGGAGGAGAATTACTGGTTTATGCAGTACTTACATGTTTTTGAGTCAGATCCCTTTTAACTCATTCACTGCCAATGACGATTAAAGTCGTCATTTGCATTTTTTTACTGTTTGGGCATCGGAACGAGCCCTCGCACTGTGAGAACAAACATTTCAGTTCTGAAGCTGATCTTTATCTGCATTCGTCACGTGATCAGGAAGCAGAAAATCCATGTGTTAGGAGATCGTTTTGGGCCGCTGCTGTAGAAAAAGTGAGGCGCGAACCGGAAAAGCTTCTGCCGATCACAATTCAACAACGGATTATGAAAGAACGGATAAAGCTCGAAATGCACGGATTCTTCCTGATGTAAGAGATGGGTCTACTCTTTGTTTTGGTTGTTTTGGTAGTTTTGGTGTCGACACCATCCTAGCACGCAACGTTCTGTGACTCTTACAAAAACAGTAAAAAAGGTGAGAAACACTGGCAGTGAAGGGCTTTAACGATCAGGAAACGGCTGGCAGCAAATGAGTTAAATGTGTTTTTCGCCTTTTTATGAAAAGTTCAAGTCGGAGATAAGAATGTTTTCAGCACAGAATCAGAAAAGAGAAAGGAGTTTTTTTTTTCTCAAAGTTCACCATCTAGAGACGTAAAAAATATAATGCAGCTTAAGCCCTTCTCCCTACTTCTGTGATTACGGCTGAAAGCGTGAAGACTGCACACTTTGTCTGAGGACCATGGGCTCAGGAGTCCAGGAACGGCGCTCTCACAACAATAACTACTTTTATCACAGAGCATTACGGTCATTCGGACTAGCTCTTGGAAAGCATAGATGCTTTTTTCTCCTCTCCCTCCCTCCTCATCCCAAGGCTCATCGTCCTGTCTGTGCACGGCACTTTCTGCATTTTTTCTGGAAACTGGAAATGATTAAAAATGGATCTGGTCAGTTGGTCTCTCAACGCGATTGACAACATTTTTTCAACGATGAGAACGGGAGAAGGGGCTCCCGGATGCCCCTCTGGGACAGAGCCAGCTGGGTATATCATGGACTCCTGGAAAAAGTGGAGCCTGATATGCCTCTCTCAACTGTCTGTAGAGGATTCTGAAAAGTAACGAGCTTTTGAGGAATATTGGCTCAATCCTGGAGCTCAGAGATTGGAATGCATCGTGCTGTGAACACACAAACTCATATAATTGTCGAGAAGAGTCGTAAGCTTGGAACTTTGGCTGAGATTCAGGCTCTGGCACAAAAGGTAGATACCATCAAGGAGCGAGTGGACGGATCCGCACGGATTGGGATTGATTAATGATGCCATTATTGGATCCAGAGGGGTTGTAGACCAACACAACACTAAGGCAGAGAGGAAATTATCTCTGTCTGTCCCCAAAACAATTCTTATCTGAATCTGGTGCCCTTGAGCCTGTGAGGATAAAGTGAAAACTCCCCTCAGAAGAAATGTGGAATGCTGCCATCGATATGGAAACCCTTTCTCCCTATCCCAGCCTGGGCGGGACTGTGACCGGTGAAGGCCGTGGAACCGTATAGGAGTCAATGTGCTCTCTAACCCATTATCTCCCTCCCCTGTCCAAACGGAGGTGATGAGCGCTGCCCCATGCGGCTGCACGCACTGAAGTGAGGAGAGTCCCAACCCTACCTCCCCACCTAGTGGACACTTATGTTGTGTAATGTCTGAAGTCTGTGTGCATGTCTGTCTGAGGTGTTTTTTGCATAGCAAAGCTGCCCTCTCTGTGGAGGGTAACTCTAAAGTGCTTTTTTCCCCTCCCCCTGACTCTATCCTCATATAAACCCTCTTTATCTATTATGATAGCGCGACTCGGGTTGCGAATGACCATAGTCACCAATTCTTGTCATGTGTCTATGTATGTATGTCTGATCTCAGAATTGTGTGTACTGAAACTTTAATTTCCCTCTGGGATTAATAAAGTATCTTTGAATTGAATTTGAATTGAATTGAATTAAAATGGAAGAGCAACGCTATGCTGAGCTTGCCAGACAGCAAAAGCTGCAGAAACAACTTGAACCTTGCAGGTAAATAATTTAGTTTTTTGCACACGTGTGTATGTGTGTGTGTGTTATCTCTCTGTTTCATGTTTATTCAACATTTACTTACTGTATATTACATAAATTCATTCCCATGGCCGCCTGATTAATGAGGAAGTATCTCGTTTGTTGTGTTTCTTTATAAATAACATAATGATCTTGACAAAAAGAAGCTTTTCTTTATAGTAAATATAGTTAGTTATATAAATAGGTTATCTTGAAAAAAACAAGAAAACTAAACATTTTAAGGTGACAGCCTCCCCTATTTGGAAATAATGATAAAATAAGTGAAAATAAGTAAAGTTCTGTTTACTAAAAAGGTTTTCTTCTTAGAAAATGATTAAATCGATACCTTATTACGTTAAGATAATATCAAGTCTTCTGTTCAGTTGCATACAGATCTAAATATGTGGATTTAAAGTCTTGGAAAGAGCGACAAAGACTTGTTTTACTAAAGCACATTTCATACACAGAGGTAGGGCTGCACGATATTAGGAAAAGCTGCGATATTCGATAACAGTGCTTAATATGGCGATATTGACATTACTCACGATAAATGAACAAATACTAAATGCAGTGTTGATGTCGTCTGGCGTGTGACGTCTGCTCTGGGTTCAAAGCAAACAAAAACTAATGCATGAATTCCTTTACAACATAACATTTTTATTGCAAAAATATGCAGCTACACCTGCTACTGTATTAGAAGCAAAACAACAAGCAGTATGCAACAGCATGCAGTTTCTCAGTGACTTTAAAACATCACCTCCACCATAAAACTTTTTCTGATGCTCCAAATACAGAAAAACATCCCTTACCAGGGTTTTTGAATAAATAAATAAAAAAATCAGAAAATAAGTTTAAATGTTAAATAATAGTTAACATCACTTAAATGCAACAGCAAATTCTCTCATTGCTACTGAACATTTTCTCCACTTATGTGGTTATGATATAAGGCTGTTGCTGCTATTGGGAGGTGAACTGTGCTGAGCCAAACTAGGAGAATATTAAGATTTTCTGAGAGAAAGAGAAAAACAATTGTCTACCTTTCAGAAGAGGAACTGGCAAAAAAAAACCTACATGGAAAATATGTGAAAACGTTTGGTTTTAACCCCAAATTGAACAAGTTTACCTAAATCTTAAAAAGCAGCTCAGATGATGAAACTGCAACTATGATTCTGATAACAAGCTAACAAATTGAACTAGCTCCTCTAAGATAACCGGCTAGCAGAGCTTCTGACTGACAGTTTATGTGCAGCAGCAAATCAACTATCCTGATTAACAAGGTTATAAAAGCTCATAAATGAAAAATCACTTTGATGTGTGGGGGAACTTTTCCAGGCCCTCTTTAGCAGCTCAGGGTGGGACTGGGAGAAGAGTGCTGTAGCCTTTTAGCTGGAAGCTAACCGGAGCCTGGGGCTAATGTCACCACCCGGTGGAACACTAGCGACATGGAGGTGGGTTGGTTCACCGGCACATGTCGGAGTCAGCCCGGTAAATATGATTAACGACACAGAGCGGACTCATGTTCACGTTTGAAAGCAGCGCTGATTCCAGAAACAACAGCACAAAGTGCATTCGTTGCTCTGAGCCAGCATGACGAACAAGGGAACAGCGCCGCTAATGTTCGGGTGTTGCATTCCATCCTAAGGTCTACGTAGGGGGCGGGCATATTACATGAACGGACCCTTCTGATTGGCCGCATATCAGAAGGGCTACATTTGATTGGTCAAATAATACTTCCGCGTAAAAAAAACAGAGCTGGTCTACAAAAAGTTGATGTATGACACGGATGGAAATGTTGAACCAAACATTTATCGCCGTTTTTAACGTGCTTTGCGATGGGCCTATCGCACGTCCTGTTATCGCGATGACGATAATTTTTCGATATATTGTGCAGCCCTACACAGAGGTAAGTCAACGTGCTTTCCAGGAGCAAGAACAGCAAAATCAACATTACAGCGTAATTAACCCTCCCACTGTCCTAATGGGTGTGACCCCGCGAGGAAAGTTGACCCCACTGAGCAGGATTGATGATTTATCCCTTGGGTCCACGTGGCAGGGGTGAGGAGTGAGCACCACCTCACCCCTGCCACGTGGACCTCAAGGGATAAACCATCAACCCTGCTCAGTGGTCACCTTCCTCGCGGGGTCACACCCATTAGGACAGTGGGAGGGTTAAACTACACAAATAAATTTAGACCAAATTTAATAGACAGATCAAATTCAGATTTAAGAATCAGATTAAAGGCAATGGAAAATGTGAGCAGTTACAAGTGCTGCATCAATCATTCCAAGGCTGATGAATTTGTGGCATTTTGAATTTTTATTTAAAAATGACCAGAGTTGGGGCACATTTGAGGAACATCAAGAGCAGAACATGTAACTTACCTCAACAAGCTCCATTATTTCTAGATAATAAGATAGATAAATGTTTGACTCTAAAAAAGCACAAATATCTTGGAATAACCACATGAATTACATCCAGAGAACAAGTTTCCTTGTCTCACAATGTCTCAAAACAAAAGTTTACTCATTTCATGAAAAAAGTTCCTTCATCTCATTATGTATATGGATAAAAATGTATCTCAGTGAAGTCCGTCTCAGATTAATGAGATATAAATAGTTTTAATCATCTTGAAACACTAATCTGACCTTGTTCCTTCTCTCATCGAAGCCAGGGGCCTGTGAGGGTCTTTGGGGACGTGGAAAAACAAACATGAGGACTGTGTTAGAAAGATTTCCATCGTATTGTTTCCAAACTGTCCACTTTTAAATGCAGATTGCGTTGGAGCTGTTATATTTCCTCCCAGTTATTATTATTATAAATGCTGAAAGAAAAGACAACAAAGAGATGTTCCGTATTTTGTAATGTTGAGCCAGCGGGAAACCTGGAAGAACCTTTTTTGTGCCTCAGGCATCCATTCTGAAAATGTCCAGTTTAAAAAGCGTGTTTGGGAATTTTTTGCTTTCATGTGAACTTGAGCTAAAGTTTAGTCCATTTCTGTTAACTTTACCTACATTCGAAACAAACACATTTCTGTGACATCTCATATAAAAGTAAAGGACCTGGAGATTGAACATTTCCTGTATGAAATCTCACAACAGACCACAGGCGGGCTCTAAAGCCCTATGTAGCACCACAGTTATGTTTTAGAGTGGAGAAAGACCGGAAAACAGCAAATAAAGACAGAGTTTAGAAATATTCTCTGTAACATAATTTTAACGGCGCTACACCGTCGGTGGTGTCCAGAAGCCATCGGTCAAACTCACCAAATCCCCTAATAGACCCCAAAGACAATAAAGGAGTGAGGCGACTTGCTGTGCCGAGTGTGGAACGGAAGACCGGGGCTGGTATGGCCACCATTTAGACCGCTTTAGTGGCGAACATCTTTACAGCCGTCCAACAGTCAGAGAGCCATTAGAAACATGTCTGCCGCAGTGCAGCGGTCAGACTGACAGCTTTCTTCAGTGTTCCTCACTCTGTGGGACGTTTTCCCAGAAGAGAGTTCAGTTTCCAGCAGCTTCACGAGAACTGACTGAGAAATAATAAGCAGGAGCTGGAAAAATAACTTTTTCCTTTTGTGATTGGGCTTACACTGCATGCAAGTTTCCTCTAGCCAAATAAAACTGATTTCATCTAAATCTGATGGTGCTAGTAGTGGTCAACAGTGTCTAATGGGTCACTTCACCAGGTAGCCGTGCAGCAATAAAAGCTTCTTCATACCAATTAATAAAGCTAAGAGGAAGCATTCAGGCTTAGACAGAGGCACTGGTGTTGGTTCACTTATAAAAATATTGAACAAAATCAAAGAATTTAAATGTGACATTAAAAAAATAAAAGAGACAAAAGGAAATGGTTTAAAGCCAGCCAGTAAATGTGTATCGTTTGAAGTATCTAATTCAATTCAATATGTCTGCTGGGCTTTAAAAGCAACTTTCTGCTTGGTTTGTTTAATCAGACTTGCAGACAGCCAAATACAATTGGCAGTCCACACTTCAGAGGAGACCTGAGATGATTACTTTTCTCCTTTAATGACATTACGTATCGCTCACCCGTACGCGTCTCCATTTATCCCTTCCTTTGTTGATGGGACAAAAAAACCTGAAATGAAAATCTAGCTTTGGAGGGCATCAAGGGATGTCTTCCCTCTCATTTTCCAGACGTTATGATTGAAACACATCTGGGGCATCTGCCTTCGCCTGGCAGTTTATGAGAATCAGAAAGGTGTGTGTGTGTGTGTGTGTGTGTGGAGGGGGGGGGGGGGTGCTGGCATGTGTTTGTGTGCTTGTCTTTATATGTTTAAGTGGACAAATGTTTACTTTAACCTGTAACATGTGGACATTTCCACATTGTGGCCACGCTATGCTAAACACCGAAAAACCTGCTTTTAGAGGTTTGGTGTGAGTTAGCTTTTGGTTTAGATTAGGGTTGGGATTAGAACAGCATTGTTATGGTTAGTTGTATGGGTTGTGGAAGTCACTGGAGGTCCACACAAGCAAATACAATTGTGTGTGTGAGTGTGAGTGTGTGTGTGTGTGTGTGTGTGTGTGTGTGTGTGTGTGTGTGTGTGTGTGTGTGTGTGTGTGTGTGTGTGTGTGAGTGTGAGTGTGTGTGTGTGTGTGTGTGTGTGTGTGTCTGTGTGTGTGTGTGTGTGTGTGTGTGTGTGTGTGTGTGTGTGTGTGTGTGAGAAAGTGTGTGTGTGTGTGTGTGAGAGAGAGAGAGAGAGAGAGAGTGTGCGTGTGTGCGTGCGTGTGTGAGTGTGTGTGTGTGAGAGAGAGAGAGAGAGAGAGAGAGAGAGAGAGAGAGAGTGTGTGTGTGTGTGTGTGCGCGTGTGTGTGTGAGAGAGAGTGTGTGTGAGTGTGTGAGTGTGTGTGTGTGTGTGTGTGAGAGAGAGAGAGAGAGAGAGAGAGAGAGAGAGAGAGAGAGAGAGAGAGAGAGAGAGAGAGAGAGTGTGTGAACTAAATTAAACCTGATTAAAACCTTGTTTTTTATTCTGTCCCATATCAACGTAGTCGGATCGGAAATAGAAAATGGAAACACGAGCTTTGATGTAAATGTTTGAGTTTTTTTTATGTGAGACTATCCCACTGTGCAACGACCTAGTTTGGACGTCCTACAGACGTGGTCTGGACCAACGGACTCATTATAGATACGATCTGCAGGTCCATGTGACGTTGACTGTTTGCAGGGATGGCAGCACTAGAGAACACCGAATTTCACAAAAGAATAAAATCAGTCTTGAATACATGCCTGGGACATTCTAGTCTCTCCATCGGCTCATTCCTCTGAACATCACATAACTCTCCACGCTGAGGACCAGATGAAGAAAAATGATGATGATAATGATGATGTTAATTTGATCAAAACAATAACTTCTGGGTTACGTAATTGTAACCAATTAAAAGCTTGAAAATAAATGTGGTCATGCTGCTTATTTTCCATTTTGTTCTTGATCTGAGCCTTTAATGTACTTTACATAAACAAATAATGACAAAATCAAACAGTCATGTTTTACTACACATGGCTAAAAAACATTAGGAAGAGTACATATATGTCTCTGTCCTTTAAATAGTTAATAGATGGAGCTCATAGAGGCACACTGATGAATCAGATGAGGTTAAAGCAGGGATCATCATTTTCTCCAAGAACACTTAATCACTCAGACGGAGAAGTAAAAGATCAAATCATCAACCTTCTGACTGCTTTACCTCCTGCGTCACAGCAATTAGACGGCTGATTCCTGCAGCTTTTCACAGAAAACGAGGCTTTTATACCTAAAGAAAACCTTCAAACATGATGTTTTTCCACACTCATGTTTGATCTGAAGTGCAACAAGAATAGGTCACCTGAGAACATTTCCAACTGAAGGAACATAAATCCATCCCTCGTGTGTGCCGTTCATCCTGATAAAAGCTAGAAACACCTTTAATGAGGAGATAATATCCTGATATGAACCCAGTCTGGCTTCTTTTTTTATATTTCTCTGACTTTCCCTCTTATGTAAATATTAACACTCAATCACTTGGAGCACTAATCTCTATCCAGAGTCAGAGTGTGTCTCCGCAGGTCACTTTGATAAGATATGAGATTGTTTGCTCTTCCTTTGACAGATTCAAGGAATCTCTTCTTATTGTGTGATGCTGCAGATCTTATCTTTGAGTTTTTATCAGCAACACCTTTAATCTGCTGTCTTTCCTGCTATGTGTGCTTTTACCTTTAATTTAATATTCAAACTCCAGCACGGAGGCCTTGCATCGCCTGGCTGAGGCTTGATGTGTAAGTGTTTCTCTGGTCTGCACAGAGCTGAGTCCAAATAAATGCAGCACCTTGGGGATGGAACAACGCGCTGATTGCGAGTGCCAGGTAAAGCAGGCTTTAATAAGGCGTCTACCACGGAAAGGGAATCAATTCTCCAGTGAGCGTTCTCAAAAATCTAACGGAGAGCCTGAAACAAGAGGCGTGAAGGTTGTTTCGCTTAGACATTCAAAACGAATCACAATGTATCTATTTAGCACCGACGCCATGACAGAACATAACAGAGTTTTGGAGGCTACGCATGAAAGTGGTAACAATATCTTCTTGTCTTTTGCAGAGTGGTGTGATGTGAGAGTGAAAGGTTTTTCAATTCAACAGAAAATGGAGAAAAAAAATGAATTAGCCAATAGCTAGCAGGTTCCTCAACAACATGTAGAGAGAAATAAATAAATAATGTACTAACTAGCCTCTTGTTCTAACAAAATCCCTTCATTTGTTTTTAATAGTTGAAGGCAACATCAATCAATCAATCAATCAATCCTATATTAATCCCAGAGGGAAATTAGAAAGCACCTTTAAAACAGAAAGAGGCATGCCTGTAAAAGGTAAAGCTACTCGAGTAGACATCAGATGGTTTTTGTCAGTGAAACTAAAATGAATACAGATGTTTAGAGAAATGATTTCCATACATTTTTAAGCCTAGTCTAAAGATTACAGGTGGGTCCACAGGGTTTATTTATGTCTTATAATAAACTCTGAACATCATTTTATTCATGTTGTCAGAAACAACTTTGGATTTGGGTCAAGTGATTTACAGCCCAGTGTGATGTTGTTGTTCAAACCAAAATTACAGCAGAATAACCACTTATCTTAAGTGTTAGTCAGTAAAATGTTCTGGTAGGGTCACATCTCATGCAGCATGTTTCTCAATCAACATTGCCGTGAGTATTGGAACTAGTTCAAAAAGTAAACAAAAAATAATGCAACAAATTCACAGGAGAAGATAGCGCGCTGTACAAACTATAATATTCATTTTGTTCCAGTCTGAGGTCATGGACTTTTATTTTACCATCAGTTGTTTGCTGACAAAATAAACTTTGGTTAAATTGAAAACCAACAAGGTACCCAGAAAACCAGAAGGAACCAGGAGGAAGAAAAGCAAGAAACTTTCATCCTTTAGATAAAATAGTGGATAGAAAGGTCTGTTGGGTTAAACTGCCCACTGACTGACCCATCAGACTCTGAGGCAATGTAGCTAGGAGCTAACTTAAGCTAATGAAAGTTGGCAGGTGTTTGCAGCCAGCAAACCACGGTTGATCAACTCTGCTACCCTCTGCCTTCTAGGAGCTGAAAAGGAGCTGATTTTTGACACATCACACGTCTGCTTTTAAAACATTGTTCAGAATACAAATCCAGGCTCTGTCTCGTTGGATTGTCGTTATTAGACTTTGTACTGAACGAAACTTTACATTAAACAATCTTGAAAAGGTAAGAAAAGGATCAGATCAGATTTTTCCCTCATTTACACTGACGGAGATCCGACGCAGTTTAATGTTTCTCTTTGCAACAATCGTCACAAGAAGGCAAAACAGTTAAATGGCGGGGTTCGCACCTACCGGATATTTCCCGTATTTGAGTTTGTTTTGATGAAGAAACCTCAAGGCTGTTTGTCGTTTTGAAAGAATTGAACTTGTGGCAAGGTGGAGAAACAAGGGCCTGGGCGCGATTCGATCCCCAGGCTCCCGGGTGAGAGTCATGCACGCTAACCAGTCAGCCAAAGGGACATCCCCTTGGCCAATTAGCCAGGGCGCATGATCAATTGGGACAGTGTGGCAGGACGCTCACACTGCCACAAACTGTTAAACCTAAAATATCTTGAGTACCAGGCTGTAAACATGTTTATTTCTGCTGTGAAGTGGGAGTCAATAGGGAGTCAGAGAAGAACGAAAAAATGAATGCAAGTCAACGGGGCTAAAAACGCAAATTTTTAATTCCGCTTGCCATGGATTTCACATATGATGTCAGTGAATTTTAGACGCATTTTAATACCAAGAACGTGCTTATTTTCGAACAGGGGGAATGATATTTTAGGTTTTGTGTGAAAATAAGTCTAGAAATCTACAAATGCGCTTCACAAAAGTGACGTCATCGAACTAGACACAAAGAAAACTGAAGGAAAAGGGCTGTACGTTCATCAAACTTCCCACAGGAGGACAGAACCACCATAAATCTGGTCATGTGGTAAGTAGTAGCTACGTTAGGGGAGAGGAGATTATGTGGCGAACTCACATATGCGACGCGCCGATTTCTAGTTTGTAGTCATGCTAATTACAAACTTTTACAAGCTGATGAATCTAAAAAAAGGAGACTGGCATGGTCAAAATACCCATCATTAGTTTTCATTTAAATTGCAGTACAACATATGTGCGATCCAGGGCATAAGGCGAAGCAGATTAGAAAATAGCTCTTTTAGCCCCGCTGACTTGCATTCATTTTTTTGTTCTGCCGGGGACCCATGATGCAGAAGTCGACTTAGGCTCCCTATAGAACTCGCCCAGTTCTGGATTCAGCCCCTATTGGATGAGGGGGGGATTGCAATTTTTGTCACTTCCATGTTGGCTTTAGTTTTGGCCAGCCGAGTTTGCCCCTTGGATTTTCTGGCTTACCTGAGAGGACCGAGCATAGGGACGTCGTAGAGTCTTTACAAACAGAGACTCCGGGTCAACATGCATTTCCAAATCTACTTATACTTTTCCAGCCAAAATGAAAGGATCCCCCATCAAGGACAACAACACCTGATCCCCAGAGGGGTATAAGATAAGGTCTTCATATGGGTTTGTTTAAACATTTCATTTATTCTACATGTTTCTTTTCTTCTGGCTCTTGGAGGGTGCAGACACTTTTCTTCTCCTCTCCTCCAAATCTTATCCTCAAGGCCTTTGTCTGTCTGTGTGTGCTGGGTGCACGGCTGCTTCTGCATTTTTTCTAGAAACTGGAAACTGAAATTGACTAAAATGGGTCTCATCAGGTGGTCACTCAACGCGGTTGATACATTTTTTTCAGCGATGAGAACGGGAGAAGGGGCTCCCGGATGCCCCTCTGGGACAGACCAGCTGTCTGTGGAGGACTCTGAAGATGTGTGGATATTCGTGGTGTTGGTGTCAGGTTTCATGCTCATTGGCCTTGGAGGCTTCCTGGCTTACCGGAAAATTAACGAGCTGCCGAGGAATATTGGCCTGATCTCGGAGCTCAGAGATGGATTGCACCGTGCTGTGAATTCACAGACTCACATAATTGTCGAGATGAATCGTAAGCTTGGAACTTTGGCCGAGATTCATTCATTAGCACAAAAGATGGATGCCATCAAGGAGAGAGTGGACGAATCAGCATGGATTGGGATGGATTAATGTCCCCTATCCCAGCCTGGGCAGGACTGCGGGAAGGCCGCCGAAACATTCCAGGGTCACTGCAACCCTTCAACCCTCAATGCTCCTCCCCCTATCCACACTGAGGTGACATGTGCTGCTTCATCGTGGCTGCAGGAACTGAAGTGGGGATAGTCCTAACCCACCACCCCACCTAGTGGACACTTATGTTGTGTTGTCTGAAGTCTGTTGAATATATGTTTAAGGTGTTTTTTTGCAGAGCAAAGCTGCCCTCCCGGGGGAGGGTAACTCTGAAGTGCCTTTTTTTCCCTCCACCTGAACCAACCATCATGTAACCCTCTTATCGCTATTACGGTAGCGCGACTCAGGGTTGTGAATGACCACAGTCACCAATTCTTGTCATGTGTCTTTGCCTATGTATGTCTGATCTCTGAATTGTGTGTACTGAAATTCTAATTTCCCTCTGGGATTAATAAAGTATCTTTGATTTGATTTGATTTGATGTTTGCACATACTGGCTCAAGAAAATGATTAAAGAATATGAAAAATCTGCACAGTATGTCTTTAACTCCTAAAATGTAAGAGGACAAGAAAAATGTGTTAGTTTAAAGAAAATATGGTCAGATTTGATTTTGTGTTCTCTCTCATCATGAGTGTAGCAAAGCTTAAATTCTCACCCCTTCAGATACAAAACTGTCATCAAAAAGACCACCAGACCCTGGGGGTAGAGGTGTTTTTATACAAATCTCCCGAAAGAAGCAAGATTTCATTTATGTGAGATGGACGATCCAAAACTTCTATCGAGATAAGGAGACGTGGATGTGGGACCATGAACAGGGACGATGGAGTTTACACGTTGGACCGCGCATGGGACTGCATCGTCGGAGAGGGGAGAGCGGGCAGCAGAGGGCGCCAACATCCTCTGCTGCCCACAGATAAATGGAGAAGGAAGTGACGCACCACCATCAGCGTCAGCCTGAGGAAGTCTGCAGCCGCAGGCGAAACGTAGCGAAAAAACAGGTAACAAAACCGTTTCTGTTTTAAAAAAGAACGATAGCATGGAATTCCATAACACGTCTTCCTTTTCTTCATGGTGATAAAATCATAGGAGGTGATTTCAACAGCACCTTAGATCCCAGCCTTCACAATTCCTCTAGTGATACTGCTCACCCACGAAGCACTCAGATTAAACAACTTTGGGCTGGCCTGGAACGAAATAATGTTTGTAGATGAAGAGGCACCAGAAATGGAGATTACCCCATCCAGTCATCAAAACTAAAGTCGAACATTTATGATCACTCTTTAATCAATCATAATGGCTTTTAGGGGAAAATGGCATCTAATGCCAGATACACATATATACACATTCCAAAATTGTGTGGAATATGCTGGCACGAATACAGATGGCAATTCCCTCCTCAATATCACTGAGGCCTCAGCATCAATTAGATTAAAAAAAATAGCCAACAATAAGGCTTCAAAGGGGTTGTTCAAGCTCAAGCAAATGAACTGTGATCAGGGAAATAGGAGGAAATCGTAGTGCATGGCTAATAAACTCTACAAAATGAGTGAACTATTGGTGAGATCACAACTAAAAACGATCAGATTTCAAATCCTCAAAACATAAATAAGCTCATTGAAGCTCGCTACTCGGTTTGGAGCCGAGTGTGAAGCAGCTGGGAAGAAAATCAGCTCCTCTAAATCTAAGACCATGGTCTTGATTCGGAAAAGGGTAAAATGCCTTGTTCAGGTCAGGGATGAGATCCTGCCCCAAGTGGAGCAGTTTAAGTATCTCAAGGTCTTGTTCCAGGGTATATGCAGCAATCCTTAAGTAAAATTTACTACTTTTTAATACTTTTTTTACTACCTCCAGAATTTTTTTAAAACCATCACAACACTAAATTGCAAGTGTTAATCAGCGACCTATTTACACGTATTTTAACATATATAACATACAAAAAGAATAGACTTAGAGACTCACTGATGTTGACAACGTATTTCACATATTTATTTTACTTAGAAAATAAGCCAGGCACTTCTGTTCAGCGGTTCAGACAGTTGACCACGAGGCCTGAAATGATGCAGAACGACCACTGAATATGACGTCATCATTATGTGACCGGATATGCTAAAGTAGGGCTGCTCGATTATGGCAAAAACAATAATCACGATTATTATGACTGAAATTGAGATTGATTATTTAAGACGATTTTTCAATTTATGTAGATTTTTTTATTTAGTCATAAAGTTGCTCAGGGCACAATCAGGATAAAAATAAATAGGAAACAAGATGATCACTAAAATAACTCCTGATTCCCAGTATAAAAAGACCAATATACTTATGGCTCATAGTTTATGACCCAAGGGCTATAGACCTTGGTTTAACTCATTTAAGTCTAACCAGTACAGACCCAAATACCAATATCTTGCAAATACTGACAGCAAGAATTATACAGTGGCATTTATAACAAATACATGCAAATAAATTGATGTTCACAAAATGTTGCATAACATTTATTGAAGTCGTGTCAAGGTGCTGTAGGAGAGTACACTAGCACCGTGTCCTCAGAGAGATTAGTTATCAGCATGAGGAACTTATTTCTACCTTATTTATAAACTATTTACAGGTCGATCAGTTAATGTAATAATTGTCTCAACCACAGCTGCACCCCCCACCCCCCAAACCGGTCTCACGGCAATCAGGGGCAAGCTGCACGTGTTTAACGCGCCGCACGCGCACATTTAGCTGTTTTTAGTTGCTCAGGAGCCCGCAGGTACGGTGTGTGTCACTCACTCTGGTTACTCCAACAGGGAGCCGGCTCCGAGAGCTGTTTCTGTAGCGACCAACACATCACTACATCATTCCCTTTCCTAATGTCCTGAAGAACGGTCCGGAGCGCAGGCGGAGTGTTTAGCTAACCTGCAGGAAATGTCGACGACAGTTATCCAGAAAGTAGCTAAGGGTTACCAGAGATGTTTCTGAGGTATTCGCTAGGTACTTTTAGATTTAAAAAGTCAAGAAGGGGGTCTGAGAAGCTGTTGGAAATAGCGTCAAAGTCGCCAAGTTGGCAACACTGTGGGAGGAGCGCTTCATTTGCAAATCAGGGCAGCGCAAGCGGGAGGAGCAAATAATCGGCTTGATTTGTTTGTATAATCGTTCAAAACATTTCATTCGGAATATATTTCTATGTCGATGTTCAGAATATGACACCTGATAGTCTGAAAAAAATAATACCTAATTTGGAAAAAATAATACCTCTGAGACCAAATTTAACACTTTTAATGGCCTTCAATTTGACTATTTGTATTTATCACTTTTTAATACTTTTTAAAACCCCGCGGACACCCTGTGTTCACGGGCGAGAGAATGATGGAGCATGAGATCGATGGGCAGATTGATGCTGCGTCAGCAGTGATGCGGGCGTTGTACCGGTCTGTCGTAGTGAAGCTAGTAGTGAAGAGCTGAGCCAGATGGGGATTTACCAATTGATCAACATTCGTACCCTCACCTATGTTCATGAGCGTTGGGTAGTGACCGAAAAAACCAGATCGTGGATACAAGTGGCTGAAATTAGTTTTCTCTGTGAGCTTTCATAGGGTGAGACGCTCAGTCATCTAGGAGGGGCTCGGAGTAGATCTGCTGCTCCTCCACATCAAGAGGAGCCAGTTGAGGTGGCTCAGGCATCTGGTTAGGATGCCTCTTACCCCGGGTTTCCACAGGAGCCGTCAGCAGCACGTTACTGCAGCAGCACGTCTTGCTCGCGTAGGCTGCTGCTTGGCCCTTCCCACGAGACGAAGCAGCAGGGGAGCAGCTGTTACCGACCGAGCACGAAGTCACACGAGTGACTTCGTCAGTAAACACAACAACAAGCAGGAGAAAACTACAACATGGCTCCAAAAGGTTTGTGTTTTATGTTTTGTCCGTTTTATAATCGCCAGTACGGACCTGAAAAACAAAGGAGGCCGCTAGCTAGGTGATAAATTCTCACGGGGCCGCACAGTTAGTAACCTTTTTTTTAAAAGTAAAGCAACCGGAAGGCAGTACATTTCTTTATTCTGAAAATCTCGGGAGCTTCTCTCCATTTCCACGTCCGATTTCCAGTCTTTCCTTCCCCAAAAATGTCGAACTTGACCCGTTTCAGAGGCGTCGCGCGTAGGAAATAGAACCGGCGCGTAAGGGCCGCGACATGCTGCTCCTGAGACGCGGCCGACTCGCGCTGCTGACGGCTCCGGTGGAAAAGGTTCTGTTGATCACAGCGGTTCCTATCAGCAGCTATGACGTGCTGCTGACGGCTCCTGTGGAAAGCCGGGGTTATAGATGCCTCGGTTTTCCAGGCACATCCAACTAAGAGGAGGGTTAAAGGAAGACCCAGGCTGGATGTTTCTTGGCTGGCCAGGGAACGCCTTGGAGTTCCCCCGGAGGAGCTGGCCCAAGTGGCTGGGGAGAGGGAAATCTGGGCCTCCCTGCTTAGACTACTGCCTCCATGACTCAACCCTAGGTAAGGGGAGGATAATGGATGGATGGACACACTGTCATAAGACCACATCACCACCAAGTTTTCTGGGTAATGTTTCAGGTTCATAAAATTCTTGCACTTATTAAAGAAGCCATTATTTCATTTAAATTTGTATTTGGAGAGAGATTTCACAGCAAAGTGAGAGCCACTTCATTTGCTTATTTATTTCACTTTTTTAATGATTATTCATTTATCAACAACGGTTTTAATAGAGACTTCAGTGTTCATCTGTGTCTTCTTTTCTGTTCAGTTTCCAAATCCACAGAGAGTCATAAAACTGTTACAAGATCATTATTTCCACCCGGAACCCCTCAAGTGCAAGGCCAACAGAGCTCCAAACTTCATAACAAGGAAGAAACTTGTTACACGGAGCACTTAAAAACAACACATCCTGCAAACCAATTATTTTAGAGACAGAGAAGAAGTCCATGTGGAATACAGAAAATAGAAAAGCCATTCCTACCAGGAATAATGTTTCATTTAACAAACTGTTATCTGTCACAGAATGAGGCCTTAAACCAAGAATTATTTCTAAAATGGACATTTTAATGTTCCTAAATCTTTTTACACGACTCTTGGAATGTTAGGAAAACATCAGGCAATCTCTGAAGTAGAAACCATTTGGAGAATGTGCAAAAAGCCTAATTATTGCAGGTTAACAGTCAACATTCGTCCTGCATTGCATCAAAAACATGCCCAAGCACACACGCGCACGCACACACACACACACACACACACACAGATAAACCTCCCTTTGAATTCATCACATAACTTAACCTGTAAGTATTCATAAAGCTGGAGCAAACCAAACGGCCGAGTATTTCATCAAAATGACCAGAGGTAAACTTTTTGACTTGCAGCCACAAACTGTGTCACACGTCCTGTCACACATCTAAACTAACAAGTAAACACACTGCTCTACGCCCTTTAGGCCAAGAAGAGAAACCATAATAAACCTTCTCCTGAGTTCCTTTACCTGAGCTGAAACCAAACCGGCAGATTAAAATCTGATTAAAAGTTCATCTTCCTTGAATCATAAATGACTTTACAACTTTACAGGTTGATATAATGATATGTGTTGACTGAACAAGATGTTTAAATCTAAAGTGTTTTAATAATGAGTACATTAATCAGTGAAGGGTTAAAATGAATAATTTTTCCTGTAATGATTCATCTCATGTCTTAAGTGACACCATATTAATATCAGTTGATTCTAGTAACTTAATCTAAATTTATAAACAAAAATGGATAAATATGGGAATCACTTCCTGATTCCTTAGTTCTCCCGCTGCCTCCTGGTTCGGCCGACCGGTGAGCAAGCATTTGGAACCATCCTCTCTTTTGACCCCAAGGCCAAAGCCTCTCTGCAACGCTTGCGAGTGATATCAGACAATGGCTCTTTTAAGAACCACCGAACAGCCTTAGACACAAAATATATACACCAGTTTCCTGCCGTCACCTGAAGGTATCACAGACTAGACGGGTCTTGCTCGGAGCTACCTACAGGTTCCGTGCCCAGAGGTCCTGCCACCGGCAGTGTCCATCCCTACCTCTTGACCCCCTGGATCACCACGGGAACCTTCCTACAAGGATGCGTAGACTCATCACAAATGGCATCAGATGGTTTAATGAAAAATCTCTAGCTTATTAAACCACACAGCCAAACTGACTTTACAGCCCAGATATCACAAGATGTCTCAGAAACTTACAAGGTTGTGCTAAAACATCTAGCTTACATTCCACCATTCCATCCATCAGTGGCGGTTCTACATGGAATTACTCCCCGGGCGAGGAACCCTTTGTGCGCCCCCCCCCCACCCCCACCCCCACCCACCGCCACACCACCCCACCTGCACGAACACACGCATGTTTTCTACAAACAGGCTTGTTTTATTAGAACGACTATTGAACATTCATTTTTCTAAGTTGCACATATTTACATTAATTACTATGAAGTTGTCAGAATGTAAAGCAATATACATTATATACTGTATCACAATATATAGAATCAAATATACAAAAACAAACAATAACTAAATATTAAGAATATATGAACATAATATATAATAAATATTCTAAATAGCAAAAATATTTCACACATAACAAACTAAAGATAATCACTACAGCACTGCACTTAGAACAGAAAACACAAACTAAAATTAAAACCTAACCTTGATGCAACGTCATCAATAATGTCATCATATGAAATCTGCTCCCCTACTGAGTGATTGATACTAATCAGAGCCAGGTGAGTGAGCCGCCCCTGAAACATAGGTGACCTCAGGTATGACTTGATCAAGTTTTGAAAAGCTCCTCTCAGCTTGAGCCACAGTGACTGGCAGAGCAGTCCAAAAGTTGGGGTAGATCTCCAATAGATCTTTATCATGATCTATAATATTTTAGAATGGCCTCTGAAATTGTAATTTAAACTAACATAAAAAACTGTAGACTACCAAAAATGCCAATTTTTACAGAACAAATCATGTAAAAATAATCAGTGCAGGCATCTGCAATAAATAAACAGGATAGTTAGTGGTGACTGGGGAGTTTTCTTCTGCTTGTAGAGTTGTTTTATTTATTATTATGTGAACATGATCAACATGTGTTGTTGTTCAGGCAGGCCACAGGCTGCAGCGAGCATTTAACAAATCCTAGTTTGAATCAGTAAAAAACGATTCAATGAATTTTTTCGAACCATTTGAATATCCGTTTCAATATTTCAGCCCTATTAGCTCTGTTAGCAATTAGTTGACCGAATTTAACCGTTAAAATCCCAGTTACCTGGTTCAAAAAATTGAAAACATGCATCATCTCCTCTTTTCTTCCTGAATCGGGCACCTGGTGGTTTTAGCCTTTTTATGTTCATCTCTTCTGTTTGGCTCTTGACTCAATAAGTTTCCTTTAGTCAGGACTAAACAATTTGACCTCGATCGTTTTGTTTTTCCTTTTTTTATTTGGTCATTTCACACAATTCAGAAACACCTGAAAGAACGATAGGCCTGTGTTTATGATATTATGAATGAAATGTGCGTTAAATGGAAGAACATCAAGATGTGATTGACTTTAGCCATGTTAATACAGTTGATTCAGCCCCTAACCGCGCTTTTCATTTGGAAAGACGCAGAGGTGAATTCCCCCGCCACACCCCTCCCCTTCCTCTTCTTACACACACACGGAGCACGTGAACGTTCTCGGTCAGCAGGAGCGCCTGCAGCTGCAGGGGGCGCCAACTCGCTGTTTCCAATCCAGACACTGTCATATAACCGATAAGAGAAAACCTCGGTGCGGCGCAGATTTCTTTTTTTCATTTTTTTTTTACTCAGCGCCTGTGCGCCCCTTTTGTGTCATGAAAAAATGCCGCCCCGGGCAACTGCCCTGTCTGCCCGTGCCTAAAACCGCTACTGCCATCCATTGTCTGTTATCAATCTAATCATTAGTTAGGAGAATAGAATCACATTTGTTTTTATAACTACGTACTTGACTCTGTCTGAATTAATATGAACTGTGTGTTCCCTGAATAGTCAAAGATACTAGAGTAATCTAAATCAAACATTCAAAGATCAATTAGATTTGTATTTCATATTTATATGGAATATCACATCTTATTGATCACTTAAATATGTAGTCAATCCTCACCGCTACAAAACAGAAACCAATGAGAGCCAATGCAAAGCAAGCAGTTTGAATATAAACGAGAACACTATCAAACAGAGGGCATGTTGTTTCAACCAGCTGTGATATCACACAATGATCACAAAAGGAAAGTTTCCCAACAGGAGAGAGGAGATTTGCATTCACCAAGACCTTAAGCAAGATGACCTTTTTTCTTCTCTGTTGTTACCCTTTCAGTGAACCCTCCAACAAAACAGGATTGCTTTCATGGACACGGACGTGTTTGATAAAAGTGTCAAGTATATCCTCAGCAGGAAGAGGAGAATCAAAGGTATTAGTGAACGCCAGCAGACGGGTTTGGGTGAAGGTCTTTGAAATAAAACAGAATGGATTTCACTGTGCAGAATACAACTGTGGAATATAGGTTTCCCTTTATTTAATGCAACATTTTGACTATAAAACACCACCTGGTGTAACCCATAGAATGAAAAATGATGCAAAGAAAACAACAAGTTCACAAAACACGATAGCATTAAACAGCAAGAAAAATGTATAGATAAATGTGGTTGAAATCTCCCAAACTGGCAAGACAATAGGGCTGGGCAATAAATCGAAAATGTATCGTTATCGAAATATCTGACTTTTATCGTGATTATTTTTTTCATGTCAATAAGTTTGCTAATAAAAAAATGAAAAGACGTGTGTAGGTTGGCAGCACTCGTGCCATTAAGAAGCGGTACCATCTTGAGTCACGTAAAAATGTGACTTAATGTAATACACAACTAGTGGACAACTTTTGTTTCTGCACACACCTGTAGTTATCGTCCATTTATCGTTATCGATCTGAAATCCTCAATATGTCGTGATACAGATTTTAGGCCATATCGCCCAGCCCTACAAGACACTATGGAAAACAACACGTGTATAGTGAATTATACTTAATATCATTTATCTTCCTTCTTTACCTAATCCATTTCCATGCTGGAGCTAAAATCATACTAAACTACAGTTCAACTCAAACTTTATTTATATAGCACATTTCAACAACGACATTGTTACCCCAAAGTGCTGCAAAACAGTAATGAAAACAAATGAAAAAGAAGCATAAAAGCCAACAAAGCAGTATAAAATATTAAAACCATGGGCAACTAAAACAGAACATGTAGCACAAGTTTAAAATCATAAAACAATGAAAAATCGCAGGTAAAATTTTAAACATAAGAGAAGTAAGAGAAACCTGCAGCCACTTAATTAGAGTTATCCAAACAGTCCACAGACTGGTGCCTCTACGTTTACTTCAAAATAAATCTCACCTGCATTTTCAAGCAATAGAAATGTTCTATATCCCTTTAAAGTCATTATCTTTTATGTATAGTTGACACTTCTGCAAATGTATGGACCTCTGCTTTGGGTTAACTCTAAAAAATGAATTTGTTTGCCATTTTAGAATTTTAGTTCTTTAATTAGATAATGGTGCAGATAGCTCTAAAAGTGTATTTTATGTAAGTTTAAAGTTACACCTAATATGTTTCCCTCTTATTCCTCCTACTGGTTGAAAACAGAATTACAACAGTCATAAACAACACTGCCACAGCCTGCTGTAGCTAGTGCTCACAACAAGTTGCCAATACGAGCCAATTGATGCTAAAAAAGCCACGATTTTAAAAGATCCATGCTGTTAGACAAAACCATTACTTACAAGTCCAGTAGCAACAAAGCCAGGTCATCATCAGCCCATGATTCCATAGCGTCCTTCAGTTCCCTCAAATGAGAGTAGGCAATGCCAATGCCAGTCCTCCTTTATATCTCACATATAGACAGAACCATCTTTCCCTCACTCGTGAGCAAGACCCAGAGATACTTAAACTCCTCCACTTGAGGCAGGACCTCCCTGACCTAATCTCATCCCTGATCTCAAGACCATGCTCTGCCATGATGCCAACAAAAAAGCAAAATCCTTCTTCTTTTGCTTTTTTAAATTTTTTTTCCCCGTGTCCTGTCTGGCTGTGAAGCAAACAGAATTGATGTATGTGCTTTTTATTGACAGTTGGCATACCACCAAGTTTCTACCTCAAGAGCCACTGAAACCATACCATTTAATTTGTATAGCAGATTTCAAATACAGCATGACAGCTGACCAAAGCACTGCACAGGCAGATAAAACATACTAAAACCCATAAAACAATTATTTAAAAAAAATCACTAAAAGCATGGGTAAAACAGCTAAATTCTGTCAGATAAAAATAATAAAACATAAATTGAAAACACTAAAAGCACAGATAAGACAATAAAACAGGGAAACTCTCCAACAAGTCACAAAGCCAAACCATAAAAGTGAGTTGTTAAACGAGATTTAAAAACCGCCAAAGAGGGAGCCTTACAATAGTAGGCAGTGCATGCCACACTTGGGGGGCAGCATGAACAAATGCCCCACGATTTATAGCACATCCGTGGAGTGCAAAGCAGGAGGTGATCTGCTGACTTCTACAAGCATGCGGGGACATAAGGCGTAAGCAGATCAGACAGATATGCTGGTGTTTGGGTGTGCAATGCTTTGAAAACTAAAGTCAGCAGCTTAAACTGTACACAGAATGCAACAGGGAGCCAATGACGGCATGCAAGGACCGGGGTTATGTGGCTACGTCGGTTTCTCTTCATCAAGAACCTAACAGCAACAGTGAGGAGCGTGTTCGCATTAGCGGGAGGTATTGAAGGCATGGATAACTGCTTGTAAATGCTTTCGCTTCAGAATAGGTCTAAGACGAGCCAGACAATTGAAAAACAGGACCTTGCAACAGAGTTTATTTAAGAAGCTATTGAGAGGTTGACATCCATCATAAATTTGGCAGTCATCAGCATAAATATGATAGCTGATACCATGCTAGCCAAAGATTTTGCCCAGTGAAGAGGAGTGGCCCAAGGACAGAGCCCTATGGTTTCAAACCAGTTTGAAAGCAGTAGCTTAAAGTTAAAACTCTATAATGTTGCTTTAAGGCTGGTGGGACAAAATCATTTTAGAGAAGAAAGACAAATAAAGCATAAATGGCTGGAAACAGAAGACAAAAAGATGGATGGTGATGAAGAGTGGGGTGATTGTAATTGTGTGCACAGATATCTGTGAGGATGTGAAAGTAAGAAGGGGGTGACTGATGGCAGCTGTAGCATTAATTAGGTAGGTGGAATGAGTGGACTACATCATTACATAGGCAATTAGAGCTCAGTCTATTTTCCCTGCATGCCGCTGGCTCAGAGAGCAGAGGAAGTCAGGATGGAAAACTAGTTGAGTTAGATGGGAACAAACTGGGAAAAATTCTGCTGGGAGATTTCAAGAGAAAGGGAGCGTTATGTGGTTTAAAGTCATGAAGAGGATTTATTGCTAATCCCAGCAGTGATAGTCAGCTCCCATGATCTCTACCACTCTGCCAGTCAATCACAAAGTGAACAATGAGATATGCTGATAGAATGCTGCACAGTTCCTGGATCTGTTTTCCCTTTCAGTGCATTGATGTCATCTTACGCTGGGTGATGGATGACTTAAACTGTTGTTGAAACGAGCAAATGCCTTTGGATGCAACAGCACATTGTAGTGTGCTGCAGTTCATTTTCCCCTCTGGTGTGCACATTAGAGACCCATACACAAGACGGACACATCCTCTTTTCTAGCTAGAATTACATCAATGATGTCACAGGAAGTAGGGCAACCATAGCCGGATCTCACAAGAAGATCCTTTTGCTGAAGGGCTGAGGAGCGGTCAGAGTGTTTGTGTCCTGGTTAGGTTTAACATTTCACTCATTGCTACTTTAAGTCTGATCCAAATTAGCAGTTTTATCAAATCCAGGACTTTAAATCTTATTGTGAAGGGATTTTCAAGTTTAGAAGATGGTTTCTATGAAACTATTCTTTGTCTAAAACCAGTTTCTAGCTGGTTTTTGTTGTAAGGAGTTTCTAAAATGTCTTTTCAATTTTCCCCTGCTGCTGGATTATTTAACAATTTTTCAATAGGGCAGCATTTCTCTCTGAAAGTTGTTGCAGATGTCTGGAGGCCATCAGCACGCCTTCCTCACTTAGTTTTCTTTAATCAAATGATGCAAGGATTGTGAAACAACTTTGGGTTTAGTAATCTAAGCTGTAACGGATACATCAGCTTTCTTCCACTTTTTCTAAGTCAGGCTGCAATGGCACCAGGTCCAGGACAGAAACCCAAACATCCTGTTTCAGATCAATTCTTCTAGGAGATCCCAACATCAGGCCAAATAGCCTTCCTCAGCGGAGCACACCAGGTGGAGATTCGGAAACCCTGACCCTCATCTAATGACCTGGGTAGGAATGTAAATGGGTCAGTACATCTAGAACTTTGCTTTTTAGCTCAGCTGCTTCTTCGCCACAACAGACTGGATCAACACTCTCATTGCTGATC